>NC_044328.1:131294514-131608264 GCF_007399415.2 Gopherus evgoodei | reverse complement strand
TGGTCAATTCTCAGAACAAATGAGCCCCCATCAATGGCTCCACTCCCTTGTCAAGGGCCCTAATTAGTCTTGAGAAATCTTTTGGCAGAAGAGCAAATGCTCATGTGAGTACAGCATGAGTGTCTCCTCATCCCACCTAATCAAGGTGTATTTAAGGCTGTAAGAATACAGACAACAGCAACCTTCCAATAGCAACTAGAGGCCCCAATCAGAATCAAGGCCTTGTTGTACTAAGAACTGGAGGGGGGGCGGGGGCTGTGGTACATGGATCAGCATTCATGTCACACTTCCTGTCAGTACCTGGCTGGGACCAAGGAAGCTACCAATCCAACCAGCAGACCAAATTCGGTGATGAATCCTGGTCATGTGCCACCTGAGGTATGTTGCACATGTGCTAAGATTAAGTAATGTAGAAACATGAGAGATTATAAGATCTTCAGGACAGGGACTATGTAGGGCAGACAGATAACAGAAGGTAGGGAGAAGAGATGGTGAATTTTTAAAAAAAATTTTTTTTAAAAAGGTCAACAAAATCTTTTTTTGTATTTAAATACTTTAAAAAAACATTTAAAATTAAATTTGCAATCATCATAGATTACAGTACGTTTAGGCCTAAACATAGGCCATTAGAATCATGTACATTACATAAAATAGAAAGCAGGACACGTTTGCTACCCAAGTATTAAAGAAAGTCAAACCAATGAACTACTAGAAGTCTATGGGTAAGTACACAGAACCAGAGTTGGCTGAAGTGCTAAATTAGCTTTTCACAGCAGTAGCCACTTTCTGCAGATACAAGGAGAATAATTTTATCTCAGTTCATTCATTCAGTTTAATTCAACAATTAGTTCATTCAGAGTTAAGAAACGGGGAGTTGAAAAAGCTGGAAAGTTGTTTCAACTCTTCCCATCTGTGAGTAATGACATGGTGTGAGAGGATGAGACCTCGTAGTTCCAAAATCTTGAACATGGTGACCAGAAACAATCAGTTAAATTCACTAACTATAGCAAAACTATTATATTAAACAGTTTTAAATTCAAAGCGTTTGATGAACTTTTTCTTATGCATCCTGCACACTTAAGATTGTTTTATTATAAAAATAAAATTCTGTGTTGGTGAGATGAAGTAGTAATGGGATTGTCAACAGGCACAGTTATTAGAATGCACTAGTTTTTGTCTGTCCAGGCAGACCAATGAATCTATTGAGCTACTTGATTGTAATAAGTTTAGTTATATGAATATTGTAAATCACTCAGGACTGGTGCTCAAACAACAACTACAACAGATGAAGAAAAATCTTAACTGAATCATTCTGGTCTCCATTTATTGCTAATATATTCTTGTGTGTGTTTAATAACTTGAGTAATATGCAACTAAAAGCAGCTCACTTTGGAATGTAAAATAACTAAGGCTGTCAAGCACCAGCATTAACTGCAATTAATTAACTGAAAGCAAAATTAATGCATTAACTTTTTTTAACACATTAACTGCATACCTGGGGCAGGGTGGAAGACATCGGCAGCAGGGGGGCTGAGGCAGCCCCAACCCACAGCTTCCTGGGTGATGGGGGGACTGGAGCTCTGTGCCACAAACCCCCCCCGGGGGGAGGGGGAGGCTGGAGCCCTCAGTCCCCAGCCCTGATCCTAGATTTGAAAATACAGAAACCCCAAAAAATAATTTAAATAAATGGTATTCTTCTATTGTTTAACAGTGCGATTAATCGCTGGACAGCCCTGAAAATAACCTAAAGTATAGTCCTTGTTATGTCACTGTAGCAAAAAAACAAAAATAACTCCTTAACTTTTCCTATCCTTAAGACAAGCCAGTTATTGAGTGGGCCACTTACTAAGGGGGCCTTTCCCAGAAGCTTTGGTCTTCAGCTCCTCAAGTTTCTTCTGCTCTGCCTTCTGTTTTTGCTTGAAGGCCAAATCTTCCTGAAGAAAAGTCAACATTTGTTAGCATCTTCCCTCTGACCACTGCAATGAACTGACAAGGGTTTTGTGAAAAACAGTAAACTGAAGGTAAGCAACTGGAAGTCGTAAAATTCCAGAAAACAAAGACCCCCAAAATTATGAATCTCTTCTAAACTAAAGAAAGATAGCCACAGAACCATAGAAATGTAAGACTGGAGGGGACCTCAATAGGTCATCTAGTCCAGTGGTTCTCAAACTAAGGCCGCCACCGCTTGTTCAGGGAAAGCCCCTGGTAGGCCAGTTCGGTTTGTTTACCAGCCACGTCTGCAGGTTCAGCTGATTGCAGCTCCCACTGGCCGCAGTTTGCTGCTCCAGACCAATGGAGGCTGTAGAAAGCGGTGCAGGCCAAGGGACGTACTGGCGGCCCTTCCTGCAGCCTCCGTTGGCCTGGAGCCGCGAACTGCGGCCAATGGGAGCCGCAATCGGCCGAACCCGCTGACACGGCAGGTAAACAAACCGGCCCGGCCTGCCAGGGGCTTTCCCTGAACAAGCGGCAGCCCTAGTTTGCAAACCACTGATCTAGTGCATTCCCGTCACTCAAGGCAGGACTAAGTAGTAACTAGACCATTCCTGACAGGTGTTTGTCTAACCTGTTCTTAAAAACCTCCAATGACGGAGATTACACAACCTTCCTAGGCCAGTGGTTCTCAAACTGTGGGTTGGGACCCCAAAGTGGGTCACCACCATATTTTAATAGGGTTGCCAGGGCTATTGTTAAACTTGCTGGGGCCTGGGGCTGAAGCCAAAATCCAAGCCCCACGAAGTCCTCAAGCTTCGGAACCCCCCGCGGTGGGGGGCTCAGGCTCCAGTCCCTCTCCCTGGGGTCTTGTAGTAATTTTTGTTGTCAGAAGGGGGTACAATGAAATTTCAGAAACCCTGCCCTAGGCAATTTGTTCCAGTAGTTAACCACCCTGACAGTTAGGAGGTTTTTCCTAATGTCCAGCCTAAACCTCCTTTGCTGCAATTGAAGTCCACTGCTTCTTGTCCTGTCAGAGGTTAAGAACAATTCTTCTCCCATCTCCTTGTAACACCCTTTTATATATTTGAAAATTGTTATGCGCGTGTCCCCCCACCCCGCCAGTCTCCTCTTCTCCATACTGAACCCCAATTTTTTTTCCTCCCCAATTTTCCCTCCTGTCATGTTTTCCAGGCCTTTAATCATTTTTGTTGCTCTCCTCTGGGCTTTTATTGGACACAGTATTCCAGTTGAGGCCTAATCAGTGCAGAGTGCAGTAGAAGAATTACTTATTGTGTCTTGCTTACAATACTCCTCCTAATACATCCCAGAATTATGTTCACTTTTTTGCAACAGTGTTATGCTGATGATTCATATTTAGCTTGGGATCCATTATGACTTTAGATCCCTTTCTGTAGTACTCCTTCCTACGCAGGCATTTCTCATTTTGTATGTGTGCAATTGATTATTCCTTCCTAAATGGAGTATTTGCATTTGTCCTTATTGAATTTCATCCTATTAACTTCTGACCATTTCTCCAGTTTGCCCAGATCAGTTTGAATTTTAATCCTATCCTCCAAAGCACTTGCAACCCCTCCCAGCTTGGTATCCTCCACAAACTTCAGAAGTTTACTCTCTATGCCATTATCTAAATCATTGATGAAGATATTGAACAGAACTGGATCAGGACCCTTGATATGCCCTTTTATATAATATTAAATGCCCCCAAAAGTAACAAAATTAAGGTTGCCCAGTGTTGCCATGAGCCCTACCAGAATATGGAGAGTGGCTAAACTTTAACCTCTGGAAACCAGGAAGTAAGAAGTTAAATACATACCAGAGTCTCAATGCAACCTTAACCCTGCCCTTTTTGAGCAATACCCCAACATGCCAACACCACACACAGCTGCACTCCATCCTTGGAGGAACTAAGGAACACTGTTACAGGTTGGCTTAAAAAAAACAATTTAACTTAAAAAAAAAGTTATTTTTTAATGAAATTAAATTACTTGTCCTTTTTTAAATAAAACCATTTTAAAATTAAATCTGAAGTTATGACAACATACGTTAAGGGTTAAATATACTACAGTCTATTGGAATCTTTTACATTAAATAGAAATTATTGAACAGTATATGTCTGCTGCTTAAATGTTGAAGAACATCAAACCACTGAACTGGTAGAAGTCACTGATTAAGTACCTGGAATCAGAGTCTCTTGATGTGCTAAACAAAACTTCTGACAGCACTAGCCTCTTCTGCAGGTGTAAAGAGAATATTTTCTTCTTTTCAGTTTATTCAACTAGTTTGGTTTCTTAACTTTTAATTAACTAATTGTTGAACTGATTGGGGCTTTGGTGGTTGGCTCTAAGCTTCAGGCCCCGCCCTCCCAACTTCAGGGCTCTGGGCTTCACCCATCCCTGCTCCAGCCATAGGGCTTCAGCTCTGGGCTTCAGCAGTACCAGCCTTACCTGATGCCATGGTCAAGAGGCAAGCAGGGGGTGAAAAGCCATGGAAGGGAGCTCGGGGTGATTGACTATGTATCTGTATTTCAAATCATGCTTACTCTGGGTGACACCCACAAGCTAGCCTTTCTGGTCCAAAAATGAAGCAGCCAGACAGTTTTGCTGATGAGCCATCAGCAAAGCCAATGGATCCGGGTAGAACTTAACCTTCCTGTGAAAGTTTTGGCCAGCCTGGAAGCAATGGCTGCTATAACACTGCAAGAGCATGTGACCAGACCACGTGTCTCTGAATTCCATCTTGGGATGCCAGTATTTTTTCCACAAACCAGTCTGGGAACCAAGTTTTGAAACAAAGGGTTCCTCATATGCTAACGCTATATAAGGTAGGGACTGACATCATCTGTTGTTCTTCACTCCTCTCACAAGATGACTCCAGGAAATACCTGAGGAACAAAGACTGAACTGGGGGAAGTGCTGGACTCAGGCTAATGGGATTTCTAGCCCGTATATCAGTGGTCAACAACCGGTCAATCCTAGAGGATCTCCCTGTTGATCGTGATCTCTTAGGGTTGCCGCTAAGATAGGATCACTGCCTGCCCCAACCTCACACTGCTCCCGAAAGTGGCCAGTGCAGCCCCGGGGACAGGAGTCTCCCTCCATGCACTGCTCCTGCCTGCAAGCCCTGCTCCCGCAGCTCCCATTGGCTGGGAACAGGGAGCTGTGGCCAATGGGAGCTGCAGGGGTGGTACTTGCAGAGAGGGGCAGTGCACAGAGCCACATGCCCCCCTATCCTCTGCGCCAGGGCCACAGGGGTACATTGGCCCCTTCTGGGAGCAGCGTGGGACTGGGGTAGGCAGGGAGCCTGCCTTAGCAGCAGCCATGCTGGACCAACCGGGAGCTGCCAGAGGTAAGTGCTGCCTGGCAGGAGGCCACACCCCAAACCCCCTCCTCACCTAGAGCCAGTACCCCCACGCCCCTTCTGCACCTTAACACTGTGCCCCAGCGCTGACCCCCCTCCCAGAGCCAGCATCCCATACTGCCTCCTGCACCCCAATACTCTGCCATAGCCCAGAGGCCTCTCCTGCACCCAAACTCCCTCTTGCACCCCAACCCCCTGCCCCAGGCTCAGCCCAGAGCCCCCTCCCACACTGCAAACCCCTCAGCTCCAGCCCAGGGCCCGCAACCCATCCCAAACCCCTTTCACAGCCCAGTGAGGGTAGGGGACAGCAAGAGGGGGGAATAGAGTGAGTAAGGTGGGGCTTTGGGTATGGGTGGCATAGATCCTGGGTTGCCCTTAAACTCAAAAAGTAGTCTTGGGTATAAAAAGGTTGGAGACCACTGCTGTATATGTAGACCTGAGAAACCCAAGCTGTAAAACTAATGCAGCTTGTGCCTTAAGAATCTAAGTCTGCCTGTACCATCAGTTAGGGTGAGAATCCGCTAATTCATATCCAATCCATCTATCTAGTATATTAAGCTTAGTGTTTTTTTTATTTGCTAGGTAATCTGCTTTGCTCTGTTCGCTATCCCTTATAATCACTTAAAGTTTATCTTTTGTAGTTAAACTTATTTTTGTTTTATCTAAACCAGTGAGGTTGAGTGAAATGCATGGGAAATCATAGCTCAAGGGGCAAAAACTGTTGCATAGTCCTCTCCACAATTAGGGGGAGGTGAACTGGACAATAAATTCATAATGATTGGGGTTTGGACCATGGCAGGACAGTACAGCTTTGGGGTCCTAGGCTGGGAAGTTGGTAGTTATTTTGGCTGTAGCCTCTCTATTGTTGATTCACATGCAGTGGCTGGTCAGAGAACCTGCATGTAACTGCAGCTGGGTCAGTATGTCCCTAACTGTGTGTATGCTGGTGGAAGTGTAAGACCGAGAGCGTGTCTGCAGCTTCTCACAGCAGCACAGTGTAAGGAGTCAAGGCGGGTGGGTCAGAGGGAGAATCAGTCACAGTGCATATTTGTTTTTCCTAAAGCTAAGCTCCTGGCCTTCAGAAACCGTGTACGGGCTTTGGAGACTAGAGTGGCTGAACTGGAGGAGCTAATGGAGACAGGTGCATCAATGAGACTTTCTGGGACACAGTAGATCGGTCCCACACCTGGTCTGATAGCCTCTGTGCTGCTGAGGAGGATGAAAGTCTGAAGGAAGGAGAACATCCAACTGGAGCAGAGGGAAATGATCCCATAGTTGGGACCCAGATGATGATGTGGTATCCTCTAGTACTGAGGATACCTCTCCAGGGGAGGAAACTTCAGTTATTAGGAAGAGACAAGCAATAGTTATGGGGGATTCGATCATTAGAAACATAGATAGTTGGGTTTGTGATGACTGGGAGAACCGCACAGTGACTTGACTACCTGTGCAAAGGTTGCAGATCTCTCGAGACCTCTAGAAGGACTTATGTCTAGTGCAGGGGAGGAGACAGTGGTTGTGGTACATGTACGTACCAGAGACATAAGGAAGGATAGGACAGAGGTTCTGCAAGCCAAATTTAGGCCGCTAGGTAAGAGACTGAAGTCCAGAACCTCCATGGTAGCATTCTCTGAAATGCTTCCAGTTCCACTGCACAGGGTCAGTTAGACAAGCAGAACTGCAGGGTCTCAATCCGTGGATGAGATGATGGTGTAGGGAGGAGGAGTTTAGATTAGGAACAGGGGAAACTTTTGAGAAAGAGGGAGCCTATACAAGAAAGATGGGCTTCACCTAAACCAAAATGGAACCAGATTGCTGGCACATTAAAGAGGTCACAGAGAGAAGTTTTTAAACTAAGGGCTGTGCGAAAGCTAACAGGTGCGGAGGACCATGTGGTTCGGACAGAGACATCCCTTAGGGGACGATCTATTAATGGAGATTTTCTATGTCCTAGTAAGAAGGAGAGGGTGGAAGATGATAAAATACAGGTAGGATTTGATGAGAAACAGTCAAATGAAAGCAAGTCCCATTCAATTATATCATGTAATGGCAGACAGCTAAAAAGTGACAAGTGCTAATATTATTTATTCTTCTAGTATTTGTATAAGATGGGTGAACTAGAGTGCCTCGTATTAAATGAGGATATTGATATAAATTGGCATCACAGAAATCTGGTGAAATGAGAATAATCAATGGGACAAAGTAATATCAGGGAACAAAATATAGCAGAACAGAAGAACAGGTTGTGCTGGTGGGGGAGTGGCACTATATGGGAAAAAAGTATAGTATCAAATGAAGTAAAAATCTTAAATGAGCCAAACTGTACCACAGAATCTCTATGGATAGTAATGCAATGTTCTAATAATAAGAATATAGTACTAAGGCTATATTACCGACCACCATGGTGATAGTGACTGAAATGCTCAGGGAGATTAGAAAGGCTAAAAAAACCCATGAAACTTGATAATAATCGGAGATTTCCAACTATTCCCATATTGACTAGGTGCATGTCAACTCAGGATGGGATGCAGAGATAAAATTTCTAGACACCACTAATGACTGCTTCTTGGAGCAGCTAGTCCTGGAACCCACAGAAGGAGAGGCAATTCTTGATTTAATCCTAAACGGAGGACAGGAACTGGTCAAAGAGGTGAATATAGCAAGATCGCTTGGTAATAGTGACCATAATATAATTAGATTTAACATCCCTGTGGTGGGGACACCACAACAACACTGCAGCATTTAGTTTCAGAAAGGGGGACTAAACAAACATGAGGAGTCAGTTAAACAGAAATTAAAAGGTACAGCACCAAAAGTGAAATCTCTACAAGCTGCATGGAAACTTTTTAAAGACGCCATAATAGAGGCTCAACTTAAATATATACCCCAAATTAAAAAACATTGTAAGAGAACCAAAAAAGTGCCACCATGGCAAAACAAAAAAAGTAAAAGCAGCAGTGACACACAAAAAAGCATCATTTAAAAAGTGGAAGTGAAATCCTAGTGAGGAAAATAGAAAGGAGTATAAACCCTGGCAAATGAAGTGTAAAAATATAATTAAGAAGGCCAAAAAAAAATCGAAGAACAGCTAGCTAAAGACTCAAAAAGTAATAGCAATTTTTTTTTTTTTTTTAAAGTACAACAGAAGAAGGAATCCTGCTAAACAACCAGTAGGGCCACTGGATAATTGAGAAGCTAAAGGAGTACTCAAGGATGATATGGCCATTGCAGAGTGATTAAATGAATTATTTGCATCGATCTTCACGGCTGAGAATGTGAGGGAGATTCCCAAACCTGAGCCATTCTTGTTAGGTGACAAATCTGAGGAACTGTCTGAGACTGAGGTGCCAGAGGTGGTTTTAGAACAAACTGATGAACTAAACAGTAATAAGTCACCAGGACCAGATGGTATTCATTCAAGAGTTCTGAAGGAACTCAAACGTGAAATTACAGAACTACTAAACTGTAGTTTGTAAGCTATCATTTAAATCAGCTTCTGTACCAAATGACTGGAGAATAGCTAAGTGATGCCATTTTTGAAAAAAGAGCTCCAGAGGTGATCCCAGCAATTACAGGCCAACAAGCCTGACTTCAGTACCAGGCAAACTGGTTGAAACTATAGTAAAGAACAAAATTGTCAGACACATAGATGAACATGGTTTGTTGGGGAAAGAGTCAACATGGGTTTTGTAAAGGGAACTCATTCCTCACTAACTTACTAGAATTCTTTGAGGGGGTCAACAAGCATGTGGAAAAGGGGGATCCAGTGGATACAGTATACTTAGATTGTCAGAAAGCCTTGTGACAAAGCCCCTCAACAAAGACTCTTATGCAAAGTAAGCTGTCATGGGATAAGAGGGAAGGTCCTCTCACAGACTGGTATCTGGTTAAAAAGATAGGAAACAAAGGGTAGCAGTTTTCAGAATGGAGAGAGATAAATAGTGGTGCCCCTCAGTGGTCTGTACTGGGACCAGTCCTAGTCAATATATTCATAAATCATCTGGAAAAAGGGGTAAACAATGACATGGCAGAATACGCAGATGATACAAAAACTACTCAAGACAGTTAAGTCCCAGGCAAACTGTGAAGAGCTACACAGAAGGATCTCTCAGAACTGGGTAACAAAATGGCAGATGAAATTCAATGTTGATAAACAAAAAGTAATGCACATTGGAAAACATAATCCCAACTATACATATAAAATGATGAGGTCTAAATTAGCTGTTACCATTCAAGAAAGATCTTGGAGTCATTGTGGATAGTTCTCTGAAAACATCTATTCAATGGGCAGCTAGAGTCAAAAAAGCAAACAGAATGTTGGGCATCATTAAGAAAGGGACAGATAATAAGACAAAATATCGTACTGCCTCTATGTAAATCCATGGTACACTCACATCTTGAATATTGCATGCAGATGTGGTTGTCCCATCTCAAAAGAGGTGCACTGGAATTGGAAAATATTTAGAAAAGGGCAACAAAAATGATTAGGGGTATGGAATGTCTGCCATATGAGGAGAGATTAATAAAACTGGGACTTTTCAGCTTGGAAAAGAGATGACTAAGAGAGGATATGATAGTAGTCTATAAAATCATGACTGGTGTGGAGAAAGTAAATAGGGAAGTGTTATTTACTCCTTCTCATAACACATGAACTAGGGATCACCAAATAAAATTAACAGGCAGTAGGTTTAAAACAAACAAAAGGAACTTTTTTTCACATAATGCACAACTCCTTGCCATAGGATGTTGTGAAGGCCAAGGCTATAACAGGGTTCAAAAAAGAACTAGATAAGTTCACGGAGAATAGGTCCATCAATAGCTATTAGCTGGAAATAGGCAACACCGGATTGATCACTTGATGATTACCTGTTCTGTTCATTCCCTTTGGGGCACCTGGCATTGGCCACTGCCAGAAGATACTGGGCTATATGGACCTTAGGCCATACTGGATCAGACCGTTCTCATGCTTGCAGGGAGCCACTGGAGGTGAGCACACCCCCCATCTGGCACCCCAAGCTCCTCCTGCACCCCAAGCTCCTGCCCCAAGCATTTCAGGAAAATTTGTCAGACTGGCTACCAATAAGAGTTGGTGGCTGCACTCTGAGGCCACCAAAATTTTTGTTGAGAACCCCTGCATCAGACCACTGCCTCACTATAACCACTTCACCAGTCAAGTTTACCTCCACAAAACCCAGTTACAGGTGCCACTGCTCCCTCAACCCTATTCCAAGGTGAGCAACGTCCCCTCCCGGCAGCCAGACCCTCAGCCCACCCACGAAGGGAAAAGCTCAGCACTGACTCCCACCTCGTCCATGTCCTTTGCCTGTTTCTTCGGTTGCTTCAGAGGTTTCTTCTTACCGCCTACACCAAAGGAAGAGGAAACAGTGAGAGGCAGAGCCGGGTGTTCGCATGAGAGCCCCTCCCCCACCCCCGGACCCTTTACGGGGGAGGGAGAAAAGAGGAGAGGGGCGCTCGCCCCGGAGCCCTCACGGGGCGAAAGGGAAAGGGGGGGCGCGAGCGGTGCCCACCCCAGAGCCACGCACGAAAGGGCGGCGGGAACACAAAGCCAAGCAAGTCTGTTTCCTCTGGGGCTAATCCGGGAAATGGGACGGGCTGAGCCTCTAGTCGCATTAGAGCGAACCCTAGGGGCCAGCAGGAGAAAAGGGGACACTAGCTTTCTAGAGACCCCGTTACCGTCTCTGCCCGACATAGCGCGACTCAAGTCTCAGCACCCTCGCGAGCACAACGCTACCCCGGAAGTACAAGGCCGTCGGCTTACCGCTTCCGTCTGACTTTATGCGGCCACCATACGGGTTCAGAGGCCCGCTTCCGAATTCACCCGAGAGTGGTCAGCACTGCGCGTGCCCGAGATAGGAGAGACAAGGGTGTGGAACCGCGGCACGCGCACAGAAGCGGGCCGCCGGGCGGGCAGGTACCGTAAGCGGTTGCAGGCAGATGGGTGGAACGCGCGGGGAGAATGGAGGGAGGGGTGAGCTGGGGGGCGTACAGGGAGTATTGAAGGGAGGCACAGAGGGAGTATTGGGGGAAGTGCTTATGAGATTAATTTCAATGATCTCTATTATGCAAGAGTTCAGACTAGTTTGTCATGAATTCCATGGAGATTTACATGTAAATCTCTTAGTTTAGAAATTGTATAAATATCAAGAATTGCCTTTCTTTGAATTATTTTTTGAGGTGAGCCCACTCTTTTGACTCCTTCTGGCACAGTAGTTTTTAAGATTTCAAGGGCGAAAATGGATTGAATATTAATTTATATCACGTTTTTTGTAAAATCTAAACAAGTCCTATTTGACATAACACGTGAAGATGAGCAACTGAATATTGCAACATGTGCAAGTGCTTATGTACAAGTGCTAGAAGTCTCTTCAGATCGTATAAATCTTTCGCCTTTTAATAAAGGCATCTTGGTAGAATGGGGATAATCAGTGGGACACGGTAATACAGTAAAAGTTTTTTTAACTGGCTTGCTGGGGGAACAAGGGGTTCTGGTAAATTAAAAATGCCGGTTAACTCAGAAGGAGGGGTTTGGGGTGGGCTTGTACATGGGAGGGGCTGCTGGGCCAGGACGTGGGAGGGAGTTTGGGTCCAGGAAGGGGCTTGGGGCATAGGAGGAGGCTTGAGGGGGCAGATGGTGGGGTGCTACCTCTGGTGACTCCCCATCCCTGCTGCTCCTGGCAGAGGCACGGCCAGGCAGCTCTGCAAGCAGGTACAATCCTGGTCCACAGCCTCCTGAACTATGTACTCTAACTTTGGTTAAAGAACAGCGGATTGCTAGAGTACACCCTGTAGTATGTGTACAGAATTCTATGTACAGAATTCTTGGCCAATAGTTTGGTTATAGTTAAGGCTACGATTTAGTCACGGAGGTCATGGCACACATGGATTCCGTGACTTTACCAGACATCATGATTTCTTCATTTTAGGTTGTCAGCAGCTGGAGCTGGGGCTATACTCCCCTGCCCCGCAGCTTGTGGCGGGGTCTGCAGCTGGGGCTGTGTGCTCCTGTCACACAGCTTGTATGCTTATTTTTAATAAAGGTCATGGACAGGTCACGGACTCCATAAATTTTTGTTTATTGCCCGTGACCTGTCCACGACTCTTACTAAAAATAACTGTGACAAAATCTTAGCCTTGGTTATAATGAACAGGTGATCAGCTTTCCACAGGCTGTCAACACTGTAGCAAAGTGTCTTCTACATTCATTGAACTCACTACCTTCAGTGTTTATGTTGGATCACAATACAGTGGATGGACAGGTGAGCCCTTTCCTCCACTTGAGCCAGTTCCCCGCAGTCCAGCCCTCTGTTTTCACTTAAGGTGGAGAACACAGAGCTCAGCCTACTTGAGCAATGAAACTTGTGACCCTCTAGTTAGTGTTTGCACTGGTGTGAGGAAATAGATTTGAAAAAATCTAACTCTAAGTTAATGAAACAAGGTGTGTTTGTGTGGTAGTTTATCAGCAGTCCCATGCAAAAAGCTTGTATTCATTTCCTAGGGTTTAAAAAAAAAATGCTTAACCAGGAGGCAGTCCTGTGGTGGACAGAAGTGCAGCTTCTGATAGAGAAGGTTTTATCTATATACACCCAGCCTCATCAGTCAGCTAAAAAGAACCCTAAATCCTATTTAACTACCTGTTGCACCAGATCTACTTGGGACCCACTTCCTACCAGGTTTTCTGTAGAGAGTCAATGTTTTTCTAAGATTTCTGTCAACAATGAAAACTAAAATGGCTATGGATAAATTTCAGCCAAAGTCCAATTTAAAAGATTTCCAATTAAAAATTGTAAAGTGAAGCCAAACAAAAATTCAAAAGTCATAGAAATTAATACTGAAATTTCACACTAATAGGGTATCTACTTTTGGATGGGGAGTGGGGAACAATGTATATACCTTTCTAGCCTATTTCAGAAAGCAACCCTTTCTGTGGAGCCATTACTAGCTACTTTGATGATCTTCGTGGTTCATGTCTAGATTTTAGTTTTCCAGATACTTACGTGTGGAGAAATTATGTTGAATACTAAATTTGGCACTCCCACTGTTTTACCTCTGTCCCTTGTGTATTTGTCTTTCCCCACCCCAGTATTTAATTTCTCTTGGGGGAAGGGGGAAGGTGTCTTTTTTCCCCCCTGCACTGATCTTTTTTTGTCTTTCCCTTTTTTCCCTCTGCTTCCCCCCACCTCTGCCCAGGATTAGTAGAAGGAATGGAATAGTGCTAAGTTCAAGTGTGGAAGTGTATAGTAAACAGATCCATAGGTAAATTGCTTCTGTGCTTGAGTGCTGTGCTTCTGTGTGGCAGTTGCTGTTGCTTCCAATTCTGCAAAAGTCCACTACTCAAGGTCCCTTGAGTGAATTAGTAATCAGGAGGCATCATGGCAATATTTATGAAAAGCAGGAAGGCAAAAATATATGGCAGAACTGCCATGCATAAACATTTTGATGAAAACCATGGAAAGTATCCTAGTGCAGCCTAGGTAAGTAATGGTTGTGGAGCCATCATTAGCGTTAATTTATTGATTTTTAACAAGCACATATCTATCTTTTTACAGCCTTATGTAAGTTAGATTTAAGAGGTATGTATTCATGTCCTTTTCATTTGGTGACTCTTCTTCGCTTTATCCTTGCAGTGGTTTTAATCAGTGATTGGATTCAATATTTAGATCTCATGAGGTGTAATGGTACCATATTCTCAGTGTGGTATGGCATGCAATATCGCCATTCGTTTATACCGAGGAGCCAAAGAATGAATTTACATGTAGTGAGGACTTACTGCTCACCAGTACCTAAGAGGCCTGAGACTAAGACTGCAATGGAAATGGCCATGATACTTTTTCATCGGATGACAGAAGTAGGGAAAGTTTTTGGAAGAAACTCCCTCAAAAGAATCTCTACAACAGTCAAAAGTTGGTGGGATAGATATGAAGAGTTCGTTGGTCTTAATGAAGTTCGAGATGCTCAAGGAAAAGTCACAGAGGTAATTCTTTGCATTGTTAACATACAGAGACAATGTGGAAGGCTACAAGTGATGAGTTGTCTTGTTAAAACATAAGTTCTAGCTTTGAAATATAAAGGAAAACTTGACACTTCTCTGTGGCACCCAGGGTTGGGAGGCTTCTCACCAGCACCTGCCATTAGCATGAGGAAGTCTTGTCTATGCTTGCTGTGGTTCAGTTCCCCAATATCACTAGCCTGTGGTTACACAAACACTGCCTTCCAGGGCTCCGCAGGCCCTGCTGTTTCTTTACAGGTTAATGATAGGTACACACCAACCTCCGAGTCTTCCATGTATCCCTCTGGAGTGCCCAGCCCCTGTTCCACTGAATGCTTCCAGAATTAACAGATACCCTACTTCCAAAAGAATAGTACACACCAATTTACTAGTTTCACCTCAGGATCACCACTCTGCTCAACACAGAGTCCTTAAACACATTTTTAATGACAACAAGAAGTTTATTTAATGCCGAGCAAAGAGTCAAGTAATAACAAGTAGATGGAAGTACTGGAAATAAAGGATTACATATAAAAGATAGCTCAGTGGTTTGAGCATTGGCCTGCTAAACTTGGGGTTGTGAGTTCAATCCTTGAGGGGGCCATTTGGAGATTGGTCCTGTTTTGAGCAAGGGGTTGGACTAGATGATCTCCTGAGGTCCCTTCGAACCTTAATAATCTATGATTCTTTGATAATACTCATTCTAGAACCTACTAATGCTCACCAGCATTTTTCAGCCAATATAGGATGTATCCCACTCTGCCGCGCTCTCAGCTTGTCCCCTCAGTAAAACATTCACAGTGTAGGTCTGTACCTATAGTTACAGTTATACTAGTTCAAAAATCCATTGTCTTCACTTGTAAACAGGACTTTTCCTCCTGCTGGTTTATTTCTTCTGTAAATTCCCTCTCAGAATGTAAATGGGTGCCCATTGTGAACCAATACTCAATTTCCATGTAATCAGACATATAGATAAACATCTCTTGCCTGAAGAAACCTGTTTTCTTACCTTCTGGTGACCAGACCAAAGACATAGACCTTAAGAGCATAGTTTTCAGTATATACATGTAACTCCTTACATGTTATCAGTACTTTCACAATTATTATGAAGACGAGTGTGACACAGTCTGTCAGTGAAGACCTCACATGACCCTCTTTGGTGAACTGGCATGTAAATACCAGATCTAGGGGATCCCTGTGAGCTAGGACTCAAGCGATTAACTCAAAAAAATTAATCGCAATTAAAAAAAATAATCACAGTTTTAATCACACTTTTAAACAATAGAATATCAATTGACATTTATTAGCTATTTTGGATGTTTTTCTACATTTTCAAATATATTTATTTTAATTACAACACAATACAAAGTGTACATACTCACTTTATATTATTTTTATTACAAATATTTGCATTGTAAAAATGCTAAACAAAAGAAATAATATTTTTCAGTTTACCTCCTATGAGTACTGTAGTGCAATCTCTTTATCAGGAAAGTGCAACTTACAAATGTAGGTTTTGTTTTTGTTTGTTTGTTACATAATTGCACTCAAAAACAAAACAATGTAAAACTTTAGCCCTACAAGTGCACTCAGTCCTACTTCTTGTGCAGCCAACTGCCAAGAGAAACAAGTTTGTTTACATTTACGGGCAATAATGCTGCCTGGTTCTTATTGACAATGTCACCTGAAAGCGAGAACAGATGTTTGCATGGGACTTTTGTAACCAACATTGCAAGGTATTTACGTGCCAGATATGCTAAACATTTGTATGGCTCTTCATGCTTTGGCTACCATTCCAGAGGACATGCTTCCATGCTGATGACTCTTGTTAAAAAATGTGTTAATTAAATTTGTGACTGAACTCCTTTGGGGAAAATTATATGTCTCCTGCCTCTGTGTTTTACCCACATTCTACAATATATTTCATGTTATAGCAATCTCGGATGATGACCCAGCACGTTGTTCATTTTAAGAACACTTTCACTGCAGATTTGGCAAAACACAAAGAGGGTACCAGTGTGAGATTTCTAAAGATAGCTACAGCACTTGACCCAAGAGTTATGAACCTGAAGTGCCTTCCAAAATCTGAGAGGGACAGGATGTGGCACATGCTCTCAGAAGTCTTAAAAGAGCAGCACACTGATGCGGAAACTACAGAACCACCAAAAGAGAAAATCAACCTTCTGCTGGTGGCATCTGACTCAGATAATGAAAATGAACGTACATCGATCTGCACTGCTTTGGATCATTATCGAGCAGAACCCGTCATCTGTATGGACGCATGTCGTCTGGAATGGTGATTGAAGCATGAAGGGCAATTTAGTATCGAGGTTCCCTGCAGAACTGGCAGCCCAGGGTCTATCCCCACTCACCCCTGGGAAGTCCCCTATGCCTCTCTGCTCCACTATCACCAGTTCATGCTGCTGCTGCTTTTCCTGCAGCTCTTTCTCGGGCTCTTGCTGTCTCTCACGGTCCTCTCACTCTCTTGGACTCAGCTCCGACCCCATCCATCTGCGATCCCCTGATGGGGAACCCGATTGTGAAGACCTCCATCTGGTTGGGGACCAGACTCTTGGGGATGCCTGGCTACCACTTCAACCACTCCCAGATCCTCTTGTAGCCCAATCAGGAATCTGCTCCTTAGAGTGGTCTTCGTCCTTCAGCTGAACGATTAACTGTGCCTTGGTGAACGTCCCAATGCGTAACCCTCTCTTTTTGCACAAGATTACAATGTCCTCCTTGAGGAGATGGTGATAGGCCATCATTTCACTGTTCCCAAGTTGCTTTGGACTCACAGGCCTGTGTGCTCTTAGCTCCCCCATGGTTTCCAGGAAGAACCCCTAGTGTGCCAGCCCTTCTCGAGGTCACCACCTCTTTGCCAGAGTCGAGCTGGAGACTCCTCTGCCCCTGGGACCGCTCGCTGCAATCCCCAGGGAAACCCTATTACTGCAAATGTCCTTCTCGCTGGTCAGACACTCCCAGGGATTAAATCGCCCCCTGAGCCATCCCTCTCTGAGCCTTCAGCACGCCTATTCCTCGTTATCCCCCCTTCGTTTTACTGCTCCCCAGTCACTTACTGCAAGAAGCACCATCCATGGGGTGCAGTCCATCCCACTGTTGCCACCAGTTGTCACGGAGTCCCTGGGCGATGCTCTGGAACTGCTCCCTACAAAGCCAGTCAGGACTCTGGTGAAGTGTCCTCTCTGTGAGCAGACTGTCTTCAGGGCAAGAAGCTCACATGGCTTCACCTTCCTGGGTCTGACCTTGGAGCATTCAGCATCCTCTGCCCTTCCATGTGCTTCCAACAGCAAGTCCGCCCAGGCAGGGTCCTGGGGAAGCCAGAGTGTCCTGCACCCCAACTTCGCAGTCAGACGTGTTTCTTAGGTTTATTAGATGACAGGAACACGGTCTAAAACAGAGCTTGTAGGTACAGAGAACAGGACCCCTCAGCCGGTCCATTTTGGGGGGCAGTGAGCCAGATAACCACATCTGCACTCACTCCATGTCCCCAGCCAACCCCAGACTGAAAAGCTCTCCAGCCCCTCCTCCTTTGAGCTTTATCTCTTTTCCAGGCCAGGAGGTTACCTGATCTCTTTATTCTCCAACACCTTCAGCTGGCACCTTTGTAGAGAAGGAGCCCAGGTCATTAGTTGCCAGGAGACAGAGTATTGGCCATTTTCTGTCCAGCCAGCATCACATCTGCCCTCGAGGGCTCTGCAACAATCACACCCCCTTCTCCCATCACCTAAATACTTAAGAACTGCATAGGGGAAACTGAGGCACCTACATAGTATTCAGAGAAAACATGAACATTCACACAACAGTGCCATGCAAATGCCTGTTCTCACTTTCAGGTGACATGAACAAGAAACGGGCAGCATTATCTCCTGCAAAGGTAAACAAACTTGTTTGTCTGAGCGATTGTCTGAACAAGAAGTAGAACTGAGTGGACTTGTAGGCTCTAACATTTTACGTTTTATTTTTGAATGCAGGTTTTTTTGTACATAATTCTACATTTGTAAGTTCATCTTTCATGATCAAGAGATTGCACTACAGTGCTTGTATTAAGTGAATTGAAAAATACTACTTTTTATTTTTACAGTGCAAATATTTATAATAAAAAATAAAGTGATCACTGAACACTTTGTATTCGCGCAGTTAATTTTTTAAATTATGTAACAGCCCTACTGTAAACCTTATTCATCCCTGTATCCCCTGCTAGTTGACACCAAGGTCCCTGGGTCACAAAGACTGTGGATACAGTACTTAGTTCGCCAGTAGAAAGGAGAGTCCTTCACTGAACTTTGGAAAAAGAGCAACTGTATATCTTCTTTGCTGGAAATGAACTGAGGAATGAATTAATATTATGAATGTGTTCAAACCTAGTAGCTCGTCTTCTGGACTTTGTTAACTGAGAAATCTCCCTTCTCCAAATTCACATCTATGAAGTCAGCAATTTAGACCTAGTTAGTGATAAATGGGAACTTGTTTGCATTCCCTCTTTTCAGGCTGAAAAAGTGTTTATGGTAGCTCGAGGGATCGTACGAGAAGCTCGTGAGAGCATAGAAGCCCATCAAATCAAACTGAAGGAAGTTCGCGATCGTTTGGATCGAGTATCCCGGGAAGACACCCAGTACTTAGAACTGGCTACCCTGGAACACAGATTGCTGCAGGTAAGGGATATGCCAAGAGTTGGAGCTTGGGGACAGTGGGTCCCTTGTTTTTACCTCCACTGATCATTATTGCAAATAGCCAATACTATTTCTAAAACTGAAACCTAAATTAATCTCTAGTGCCATTGTCTTGGGATGAATTTGGTACTCTACACGTTAGAGAGATGGATCATATAGGTTAGGGTTGGAATACACTAGTAAAGCTGTGTAAGAAAACCCAAGATTAAGTGAACATTGAGAATAAATTTTCTGCCTAAGGAGGCAGGAATAGTTGGGACAATGTTCCCTGTAAAGCTGGAATTCAATAAGAAAGTCTAGAACTGAATAATTTTTAAAGGCAGAATTTAGTTCATGAGCAGCTACTCTGCTTGACAGGACTGGCTGTAGGTAAAATAATATCTGCATGGCCCCATACATCTTCCTCCCCACTTACGACATTGTCCATTCCCACCTGGGTGTCCATGATAACCACACCTGCTGCCGCCTGTCTGATTGCAGAACTCCTTAATCTTATTAAAGGTTGTGCACACTCAAAAATAAGTGGCACTTCTACTTGGATCAGAATGCCACTAGGTGGAGCTGACATGCAGCTTTCCAAGCAATGATGTGAGAAGGTCTTCTGCCAGTTCTGTTACCAGAGTTCAAAAGGACAAGAGAAAGAATTAAGGATAGCACTCTAGCTGATGGGTTAGGTCAGTGTGTTATGAGATCCCTGGAAGAATAGGACCTCGTGACTGCATACATTACATAGGGCTAAAGTTGTCACCACTGTCTAGGTCAAGGCTAAGATATAGTTTGTTGTTATCCCTGTTGTACAAGTGGTAAAGTAGAGGCTCTGAGAGAGTGACTCATAGAGGGTTTCACAGGAAGCTGATATCAGAACCAGTCTCATGATTTCCAAGTTTATGTCTCATCCGTTAAGACCAAAGAGTCTGCTGAGTAAGTATTTTAACTCTTATGTCTCTATTTTCTGCATGTGTACTATGTGGCATCATACTGGATGCTGCTGCAGTACCGACCCTACCCTTGTCACTGTACGCATTTTCCTCCTCAGTGAATGCATTCACACACACAATCTTAATGGTCTGACAGTTAATCATCTTTTATATTGTGAGATTGTTTACTACCTACCTCCTTAATCAACACATTAGTGGGATACACAGTTAAGGCAAGATCTGTGAAGTAG
The DNA here is from genome assembly GCF_007399415.2 of Gopherus evgoodei. Taxonomy (NCBI): domain Eukaryota; kingdom Metazoa; phylum Chordata; order Testudines; family Testudinidae; genus Gopherus; species Gopherus evgoodei. The sequence goes on along the minus strand of NC_044328.1, from coordinate 131,588,088 downwards.
CTAAATTCTGGGCTGCACTCAGCCTAGAGTTGGCGGCCAGGGCTGCGTAGCGAGAGCCAGGGGGGTCAGTACCCGCTGCCCCACGGTCAGAGTCCGGGGGCACGTGGCCAGGTTCCTTAGGTCCCGCCCCTGGAGCCTGCTGCTCAACCCCCTTCCCCCCGATGTGGATCAAGAACTCAACTTGCTCCTGCAGCGTTGTGCCCCATCTCTCTCCAGAGGCACTTCAGGGCAGTGGAGCGCATCCAGGAGCAACAAGGAGGAAATGGGAGGGGCCGATGCTTTGCCCCCCACCCAGGAGGCTGTTATGGCTGCACAAAAAGCCCCTGCTGGCCGCATTAGAGAAACCTTGCTCTAGTGGAACTCCTAAGGCAGGGGTTCTCAAACTGGGGGTTGGGGCCCCTCAACGGGTTGCCAGGTTATTACCTGGGGGGTCATGAGCTATCAACCTCCACCCCAAATCCCTCTTTGCCTCCAGCATTTATAGTGGTGTTAAATATATAAAAATGTTTTTAATTTATTAAGGGAGTAGCACTTAGAGGCTTGCTATGTGAAAGGGCTCACCAGTACAAAAGTTTGAGAACCACTGTCCTAAGGTTTGTGAAACAGTTTTCTGGAAGTGTCTCATGTTCCGGAAATGTCTTGATAAGTAATTGAAGATCATGGCATTTGCATGCACTTGTTGGGGCCCGGATGTAGGTGGCCAGCTCTAGTGGTTGGAGCACAAGTTGGAGTTGGGCATCAGGTCAAGGATCGGAATCAGGGTCAGAGCCAGAATCTGGTTTGGGGAATCAAGCCAAGAGTTGGAGCCAAAGTTGGAGACTAGAGGCATGGAACCAGGAACAGGTCAGGAAAGCAGGAATAAAGAGCAAAGGAGGGAAACCGGATTCAGGAGTGAGGTAAGAAGGCAGGGTCTGATATAGCAGCCAGGTAGAGCCCAGTTGTGGAGACAATTTCCTGTGCCTCTCTTTGCTCAGGGCTTTCTTTTTAAATCCAATCAGAGGTCCTGGTGTTCCTACAATCAGGACTCAGAGGAGCCTCCTGATGTAGCTTCAGGTTTCATCGTCTCTTTGGTCAATCAGTTAGTAGTGAGCTGCTGGGTGGGAGCTGGGAGCTGACAGCCAACTGGGAACCCAACAGACCCGGTTCAAGACCCATGGTGTCATGACAGTACCATCTCCCCTAGGGATATCCTAGTGGTGGGGGGTGCTGGACCACCATTTCTCCGTGGTTTTTGTGGAACACCTAGAGTAGAGGCATAAATGTTTTCTGCCAGTTCCCATGTACACGCCTTTGAGCCATACCCTTCCCAGTTGAATAGGTACCAGAGTTTGTCCTACTTAAACTTGGAATCGAGGACCTCATCAGTGATGTACTCTTCGTGGCCTTGCACGCATACCAGTGGAGGAGGTGATTCCTCCCACTGAGGGAAGGGGGTTTCTATATATGTTTTCACATTGAAACATGGAATAGCAGATGGATCCCAAGGGTTGAGGCAGATGGAGCTCAAAGGTGACTGAGATGATTTGTCATCAGATTCGATAGGGACCCAGGAATTAGGAATTTAGTTTGCAAGAAGGTCTGTCTGTACAGAGATGTTTTGTTGAGAGCTATACCTTATCCCATATTGAATAAGGGGGACTTGGTTGACTGTGCTGGTCTGCATGCCTTTTATAATCCAGTTGTGCTTTTTCAAGATGGCCCTTCAGTCTCTCCTGAGTCTGATGGATCTGTTGAATCCAATCTGATGCTGCTGGATTGGATGAGGGTACAGGTAATTTTGGGTGGAACTTGTAGTTTTCAAAGAAAGGGCTCTGACCTGTGGAAGCATGTTCTGCATATGGTAATAGTGAGGATCAGTCATTCAAATGGTAGTTGGTGTAGCATCATAGATACTGTTCCAAGATTTGGTTTACGTTCTCTGTTTGACCATTGGTCTGAGGATGTTATGCAGAAGAGAGGCATATATGGACCCACAGAATTTGCAGTGCCTCCCACGAGAACCAAAAGATGAATTGCATCCCTCAATGAGAGATAACGTTATTGGGAAGACCATGGATATGGACAAACATGGGTTATCCATAGCTGGACTGCTTCTTTGGATACAGGGAACAAAATGGGCCATTTTTGTAAGATGGTCTGTAACTGTGAGGATGATCATAAATCCACTGGACCCTGGCAGTTCTATAATAAAATCTAATGCAATAGTTGCTGAAGCCCTTGTTGTGATTTCCAAGAGTTGAAGGAAACCAAAGGGTTTACCATGTGGTGTCTTGGCAGAAGCACACATGTTGCAGGAATCAACAAACAGCTATGTTGTAGAATATTTTTGGAGCCACCACAAGAAACAGGATACCAAACATGGGGTTTTAAGGTGCCCCAGATGTTCCACTAGCAGGAAGTCATGGCATACTTTTAGTGCCTCCACATGTGGGGGACCAAGGGGAATGTAGATATGACCTTTCAGGAACATGACTCTCTCCTGAGTGTCATGTGGTTCTTTGTTTAGTGTGGCTAACTTCTCAGAAGGTATTCTCAAAACAGAGGCAGAATGGATTATAGAAAATAAATCCTGTGGGGTGGCAGCATTCAGGAGATTATGGGGTTTAAGTATGTGAGATATTTCCTGGCTCAGACCCTTTTGACTGGTATAATATTCTCCCTTTTGGATAAGGTAGCAGCTTTGCCATTTCTAAGTCTTTACCAGGACGATAGGAGATAAAGAAGTTGAACCATGAAAAAGACATCCCCTCAAGGGGATGATGCCATTCTTTGAAGGCTTTTTTGATTACTAGAAGTGCTTTGTCCAGGATTTTGCATTTCTTCTCTGTAAGGTTGAGTTTCTGGGAATAATAAGCACAGGGATATAAAGTGTGCTCTGCCCCTTGTCTTTGTGAGAGTACTGCTTCAGTCACCATACTAGAGGTGTCTGCTTCTGCAACAAACAACTGCATGGTGTCCAGGTGAGCCAGTATAGGAGCAGTAGTAAAGGCTAGCCTTAATTGTTTGAAAGCAGTTTGGACCTCATGAGGCCAATGGAACTAAATGTTCTTGTGGAGTAGGGCTGTGAGAGTTGTGATTTTGCTTTGAGATGTTTGGGATGAACTGATGATAAAAGTTGGAAAAGCCTAAAAAGAGCATTGCAGGTCATGTACATTTTGAGGCACAACCCAAGTGCAAGCACCTGTACCTTGCACAGATTCATCTTGGTTCTTTCAGGAGACAGGATGAAACGCAGGAACTCTATAGTGGTTTGGTTAAAAACAAATTTTTCTGATTTAGCATGAAGGCCATATTGACATCGTCTCTCTAAAATGTTGTGACATGGAAATTATGCTGTTCTAAGTTGTCAGAAAAAATGAGTACATTGTCGAGAGACACTACAACATATTTCAAGTATCGGAGGGGTAGCCGTGTTAGTCTGGATCTGTAAAAGCAGCAGAAAGTCCTGTGGAACCTTATAGACTAACAGAAGTTTTGGAGCATGAGTGGGTGAATACATGCATCCGACGAAGTGGGTATTCACCCACGAAAACTCATGCTCCAAAACTTCTGTTAGTCTATAAGGTGCCACAGGACTCTTTGCTGTTTTTACAACATATTTGTTTGTTATATCCTGTAACACATTACTGAAGAAATGTTAGAAAATGCCCCAAGCGTTTGTTAGACCAAATGGCATTACTGAATACTTGAAGTGGCATAACAGAGCCTAAATGCTGTTTTCCATTCATTTCCCACTGCAATACACATGAGGCTGTAGGCCCCTGAAGGCCTAGCTTTGAAAATGTTCAGGCAGTCCCCATGTGATCTAGCAACTTGGGAATTAGGGGCAGCAGTATTGATTCCTGATAGTGATTTGATTCAAGGTTTGGTAATTTAGGCAGAGCGAGAGGTTCAGTGCTTTGGGTTCTGACATAGCATAGATTAGCTCAAATGAGACCTGCACTGCTGGTTGCAAATCTATTGGGTAATCACAAGTATAGGATATTAATTGATAAACTGTATCATAATGTGTATACACAAGGGAGCAGAATTAAGACTGTGCAGACAATCTTAACTCTGACTTTTTCTGACTTTAGTGTTTTTTGGTACAGTCTTATTGTTTGTTTGGTGGAGTCATATGAAAATGTGGGGTTTCGGAGAGGAAACAGCAGCATATGAAGCTGGAGGCCCTTATGTGAAAACACTTTACTCGGTGTAGACTTTCTAACAGTCTGCATGAAAGGGACTGCAAGATTATGGAATGACACAGAAGAAAAAACACTTATAATCAGCCAAGTCTCGACCTCAAGGGTTAATGCTTGTAACAACCCCTCGCACCCCCTCACCGCCGCAAAAAAGTAAAATAATGTAATATAATCGGAAAGTTAACAATAAAACTCCCCAGGTAAGAGATTCAGCAAAGTCTTTCTAGCCCTGGGGATGGAACCCTCCCTTTTTTAAGGTATTCTCTTGCCTCTGCCTCTCAAGCAAGCCATATTTATAGTCTTCCCTTCTCAGCCCCTGTGTAAAGAGAAGGGGAAGTTGGGTGAAAGTTAACTTCTGATTTACTGATAATATTTTGCATCCCATTACACAGATGCATAAATCTTAATAATAGTAAAGCTATTAGAGTTGCTTTATCTGTGTAAAGAGTAGTATTTATTTATTTTTGTAGGCTATGCTTGTTCGTGTGATGCTTGTCTATGCTTGTGCTGTTAGAGGTCAATTGCCAGATCTAAAAGTATCTGTATCACTTGGGCTGGAAATATGTCATGACAATTTAAAGACAAAGTTTGCTCTCTTTTCCTGTCTGCCAGCACATAGATGGACACTGCTCAACCTATTTTCCTCTTGTCCTCCTCTCTGCCCTGGCTGCTAGGAAGGGGCTTTCTACCCTCCTTTACACAGCCTTGGCTGCTGGGACATTGGATTGGTGGGGTTGAGGATGGAGAAGGAGACAAAGGGAGTATCAAGGAGACTTGAGTCGCAAAGCATAGTGCATAAAAGAGGAAATATAAGAAGACAGAAGTATAGCTGTGAAGATTCTTAAAGGCCAACACAAAGAATGTGAATTGATGTGGTAAAACATAGGGCATCAATGAAGTATCTTGACGTAGGGAAGATACTTTTGGAGGCTTTCCACTCTTTCCTCCATTTCCCTCCATCCTGTGACAAGGGAAGTGGGTATCTCTGTAGCTTTCTCCTTGTTCATATGTAACCCAGCTCCACTTCTCCATCTCTTTATGTGGTGTGGGAATTACAACCCTAAGAGCATCCCAGTGCCAGAGGGGAAGGAACTCACTGGTGTCAGGTAAGGAGTGACCAATTCAATGTACTCCAACTCACTATGCTTATAATGTGTATCTAAAAGTAGTCATGTAAAATATATCATTGGATAATTAATAACTCAGTCATTAATATTCTTGCATGGTGCATGCCCAGGGATGTATAAACAATTATAAATAAGTGCTGGAATTATATTCTTAAAATGTGTTTGGCAAGCAGTGCATAAACACAGGCTGCCTTAGACAAAGGAATATGTATTTGCTTCTCTATCCAGCCCAGTCATCAGGCAGAGACAATGAAGGTCTAATTACAAATTAGGTAAACAAAGATATCAAACTAACAAGTGGGGGAGGAGACAGCATGGCATCTAAACTGCAGCAGGAGAGAGTTTCTTGGTCTGAGTTTTACTTTTAAAAGAATACATTGCAAGGGTTTACTGGTCTATAAAGACAGAATGAATGAATCCTAAGTGAAAGGCAATTGAATCAATTGCTTGTGTACAATATTACTCTATTATAAAACTGTATCAAATAAGGTCTTTTCTGGAAGCTAACGACACGCTGGTGATTTATGTTGTTGTGAATTATCTGCATTAACACTACATAAGGAGTTATGAATACCCATTAATAATATGCTTTACAGTCTTTGACCAAGCCAAGGAGGAAACAGTTCCCTCCCATATAGGAGGGAAGCACCTATCTCCCTGTCTCCAATGAGATTAAGCAAGGTGTGACAAAAACAATGGAAGACCCATTTACATAGAAATCAGTACAGTGATGGGAAGTCCATAGGAAGGGAAGAACAGCATGAGGTCATCCTGCTTCTTGAAACAAGGTCAACGAACTTTGGAAGATATAAGCAAGGACAGAAGCCGTCTTTGGCATCCATCACTAGACAGACACACACACGGGAGAAGAACTCTTGCAAGCGGAGCCTGGTCTACACTGGGGAGGGGAGGGGAGGGTTGATCTAAGATACATGATTTCAGCTACGAGAATAGCGTAGCTGAAGTTGACATATCTTAGATAGACTTACCTCCTGTCATTATGGCACAGGATCGATGGCCGCGGCTCCCACGTCGACTCTGCTTCTGTCTCTCACCCTGGTGGAGTTCCGGAGTCGACGGGGAGCGTGTTCCGGGATCGATTTATCGCATCTAGATGAGACGCGATAAATCAATCCCCAATGGATCGATCGCTACCTGCCGATCGGCGGGTAGTGTGGACATACCCTAAGAAAGTTGAGTCCTTCAGCCAAAGGAGAGGGCGGGAGGGATTGAAGTCTCTGGAAACTGCATATAGGTGAGACACCTGCATAGGCAAAGATATTTCCTAGATTGACAAGGAAAATCAGTCCTTTGTGCTTCTGTGGAAGGTTCTGACTAAGAGAGTTATCAGTGGCTGGGGGGAAAAAGATTGGTAAGAAATCTACTTTGAACAAAAACTGTATTTTACATCTTAGCCACCCACTAGAAGGCATATTCTGTTTTGTTTTACTTGTAACATTTTTTATATTCATTCCTTATACTTGAACTCACTTTATCCTATGTATATTTTGTTAATACATTTGTTTTATTTTTATTTTATTGTGTTTGAAGGGAAGGGTGTATTTACCACAGTTAAGATAATAAGCTGTAATGTGCTTTTCATAGAATCATAAGACTGGAAGGGACCTTGCTCAAAAGTACAGTCCCCTGTGTTTTGTTTCTTTAAAAAAGCAACACACATTATTATTTCTTCTGAAGTGCCCAGGAGAGGGCTGGACACTTCAAGGCACATAGTTTTGTGGAAATTCAGGACTGGAAGTATGTTGGGGTCACCTTGCTGGCTGGAAGCCAGAGTGGGGTTGTGGGTCACGGTGAACCAGGACTGGCTGCATAGCACACAGATACTCATGGTGTAAACTGCATATTTGTTGCTTATTGTGAGCATCCCAGGCAGAGAACTATAGCAGCTAAAGATTGTGAGGCACTCAGAGTTATAGGGTGAGAGGTGATACAACCGCTCACTGGTGGTCTGGATTGCATCTTGAACCCTGTGACAGGGATATATTAACAGTTCTCTATACATGCTCTCACTCTTGCACTCGGAGAGAAGGATCATGGACAAAGTGAAGAAATGGGTCTTGGCAGCTCCAGTGCTCTCAAGTCTTCATGCTGAGTTTAGACCAGGGGTCTCAAACACGCAGCGGCGTGCACCTGCCCCCCCGCCCTGCCTTCTTCCAGGCCAGAGGTGGGCAAACTACACCTACAGGATTGCCCCCCTCAATCCCCATGCCTCTCCGTGAAGCGGCTGATATCACGTCCCTGTGTCCGGCGGGGGCGGAAGTAGAGGGCGCCATGTGTTGCCCTGGCTTCTAGGCACGCACACACCCCCGCAGCTCCCATTGGCTGGGAACGGGAAACTGCGGCCAATGGGAGCTTCGGGGGAGGTACCTGGAGGTACAGCAAGCAGTGCGTGGAGCTGTGTCTCCCTCTTCTCCAGGGGCCTCAGGGACATGGTTCCAGCTACTTTGCAGAGCGAGGCCAGGGCCGGGGCCGGCAGCCTGCCCTGGCCCTGGTGTGTGCCGCTGCCACCCCAGAGCCCGAAGCCCTCCTGCACCCTGCCCAACTCCCTGCCCTGAGCCCCCTGCTGCACCCCACACCCCACACCCCAACCCCAACCCCGTGCCCTGAGCCCCCTGTCTGCACCCCAACCCACTGCTGCACCCCAACTCCCTGCCCAAACCCCCTGCCTGCACCCCAACCCCCTGCTGCACCCCAACCCCCTTCCCTGAGCCCCCTGCCTGCACCTCAACCCCCTGCCCAGAGCCCCCTGCTGCATCCCACACTCCTTCTGCACCCCAGTCCCCTGCCCTGACCCCCCTGACTGCACCCCAACCCCCTGCTGCACCTCAGCTCCCTGCCCTGAGCCCCTGCCACACCCCTCATGCTCCCTCTGGGAGCAGGGAGGGGGCGGAGTTGGGGTGGGGACTTCGGGGAAGGTGTTGGAATGAGAGCAGGGAAGGAGTGGGAAGAGGCGGGGCCTCATGGAAGAGGTGGAGTGGGGGCAGGGCTAGGGGCAGTGGGGGGGGGTGTCAGTGATGCGGCCCTCGGGCCAATGAACTAGCCCTCATGTGGCCCTCGTGGTCATTTGAGTTTGAGACCCCTGGTTTAGACCATCTATACTTCGCTTGATGCTCAGGGAGAAGAATAGGAAAAGAAAATGAGGAAACCAAGAACAGACTCAGGAGAGGAATATAGTGATGCCTAGAGAAGGGAGAGAAGAGGAGGAGGATACACCTGATAACACCGTTTAAAAAAAGCAGTCAGCTACATTGGAGAAGAGAACCAAGAGAGGACAGAGTCACAGAAGCCAGAGGCTTCAGTGAGAAAGGGGAGATTCACTGTGTGGAAAGGAGTCAAGGAGAATAATTAGGGAAGAGATATCCTTGGTTGCAGCACTCTTTGCTGCAATTAGGGAAGAGAGATTCTTGGTTGTATTGAGCAGATTGTGTGATGCTCCTCAGGGATATCCAGGTTTCTGAGGCACCCCACCACCACCTGCCCTTAGCATGAGGCAGACATGTCTTTGCCTGCTGTGAATCAGCTCCCTGAATCCACCAGCTTCTGGCAACACAAGCACTACTTTCCAGACCATTGCAGGTCTCACTGTCTGTATAGATAGTGATGGGCACACACCTATGAGTCCTTGGAGCATTCCCTGCTGCACCCAACCTCTGACCCATGGAATACTCACAAAATTACCAGGCCCAATGTTCTCAAAGGAACAGAACAGACCAGCTTGTAAGATTCAGCTCTCGACTGCCACCTTGTGGAAACACCACAGAACTTAGATATATTTGTAATGAAAACAAAAATACGTTTATTGTCAAAGATTCTAGTAATAGTGAGTAAGAATATTGAGAACACATGGTTACATATGAGACAAAATTTTAACACTTTCTAGAGACTAAATTTAAACAGGTTAACTTCCTGTTTGCAGTGTTGTTGTAGCTGTATGGGTATGAGATATGAGAGAGACAAAGTAGGGAAGTGAATATCTTTAATTGGGCCAACTTCTGTTGGTGGAAGTTACAAGCTTTTGAGCTATGCAGAGATCGTCGGGTCTGCAGAATGAAGCAGAGTGGCCGGAGATTAACCTCCTGGCTAAAGGAGTTTTATCTCACCCAAAGTTCTCTTCAGTTGTTTTCAACCTAGGGTAGCTGAGATCTCTTATTCATTTTTATACTTCCTCAGTGAAAGGTTCTTGGGAGTCTTCTCTGCCCCCAAATATAGTTAAGAAAACTTTTGAAGTGTGCCCACCAGAAAGGGTTTTCCCCCCTGTCATGGTATAATTCCCCACTCTGAACCTTAGCGTCCAAAAGATGGGGTACCAGCATGAATTCCTCTAAGCTCAATTACCAGCTTAGAACCTGTAGCGCTGCCACTAACCAGGAATTCCAGTGCCTGGTACACTCTGGTCCCCCCAAAACCTTGCCCGGGGACCCCCAAGACCCAGACCCTCTGGATCTTAACACAAGGAAAGTAAACCCTTTCCCTCACCGTTGCCTCTCCCAGGCTTCCCCTCCCTGGGTTACCCTGGAAGATCACTGTGATTCAAATTCCTTGAATCTTAAAACAGAGAGGAAAATGCACCTTCCCCCCTCCTTCTCTCTTCCCCTCCCCGATTCTCCCTGAGAGAGAAAGTAATCCTAACACAGAGAGAAATTAACCTTTCTCTCCCCCTTCCCTCCTTTCTCCCCATCAATTCCCTGGTGGATCCAGACCCAGTCCCCTGGGGTCTCACCAGAATAAAAAAACAATCAGGTCCTTAAACAAGAAACTTTTAATTAAAGAGAGAAAAACAGTAAAAATTATCTTTGTAAATTTAAAATGGAATAGGTACAGGGTCTTTCAGCTATAGACACTGGGAATATCCTCCCAGCCTAAGTATACAAGTACAAATTAAAATCTTTTCAGCAAAATACCAATTTGAACACCTGTCAGCCAGATACACATTTGCAAATAAAGAAAACAACCATAAGCCTAACTCGCCTTATCTACCTAGTACTCACTATTCTGACTTTATAAGAGCCTATATCAGAAAGATTGGAGAGAAACCTGGTTGCACGTCTGGTCCCTCTGAGCCCCCAGAGTGAATAACCACCAAAATCTAACAGCACACACAAAAACTTCCCTCCCTCAAGATTCGAAAGTATCCTGTCCCCTGATTGGTCCTCTGGTCAGGTGACAGCCAGGCTCAATGAACTTAACCCTTTACAGGCAAAAGAGATATGAAGTACTTCTGTTCTATTAACTCTTACTTATCTGTTTATGACACCCCCTTCCTGCTTTTCTCTTCCTTTAGATTTTTTTTTTCTCTGAAGGCCTCACAATCGTTCATCTGCATTCAGCTCAGACTGGTGGTAAGAAGCCCATTCTGAATGAGGCAATACTCAGTTTAGTTGTGAACATATAGATGAGTAAACATCTGTCATCTGACAGAAAACCAGTTTTCACCTGCGCTGGTGACCAATACCTACAGACTTTTAAAGAACATATTTTCAGTATGTATACATAACACCTTACTTTGTATTTGTATATACATTTTGATGACCAGAGTGACACAGCCCTCACACAATACTCTCTGGTGAACTAAAATGTATACAGCAGACCCATGTGAGGCCTGTAACCCCTCTGCACCTACTTGTCAATTGGCATTAAGAAGTTCTTGGGTCACAGGCAGTGATAATTACTTTATTAGGGTCTGTTTTAGTGGAATGGAGGGGATCTAGGAGACAGTTGTAAAAGCTGAGGCATCAGAAATGCATAGTATGCTCAAGTTTCAATATGAAATCTGGTTAAATTACTAACTTTATTTGGAGTTTATAGGATAGGCATTAGAGCTTTATTTAGACTTGGAAGAATTTTAAGTGTGTGTGCGTATATATGTGTGTGCGCGCGTGCACACACACACAAAAGCTATGAATTAAAAGTTATTTAGGTTGCAAAGTCACTGAAATACACCTCTACCTTGATATAACACTGTCCTTGAGAGCCAAAAAATCTTACTGTGTTATAGGTGAAATCGTGTTATAGTGAACTTGCTTTGATCCATCGGAGTGCGCAGCTCTGCCTCCCGGAGCACTGCTTTACCGTGTTATATCCAAATTCGTGTTATATCGGGTGGTGTTATATCGAGGTAGGAAATGCTATATTTAAGTTTGTCTTTGCCAACCTATATGTGCCCCCTTGTGCATATGCACAATGATACAGTCTTTAGTTATATGATCACGTACTATTTTTCCATAGGACTCTTGCTTTATTCTCTTGGGGACAGGGATAGCTCACTGGTTTGAGCATTGGCCTGCTAAACCCAGGGTTGTGAGTTCAATCCTTGAGGGGGCCATTTAGGGATCTGGGGCAAAAATTGGTCCTGCTAGTGAAGGCAGGGGGCTGGACTCAATGACCTTTCAAGGTCCCTTCCAGTTCTAGGAGATTGGTATATCTCCAATTATTATCTTTTATTCAATGCACATCATGGATGGTGCTCAGGGAATCTTCATTCAGTGTGTGGTCCCATACTTCACATGTAATCTTAAAAGAATCTTAAGGTTGAAAAGCCAAGCACTCAAAAGTTAGGAAATATTATAATCAAGGTTACTTCTTCCCCCGTTTGTATGTGCATTATGGTAGAGACTTCAGCTATGTCATTCTGCATCTTGGCAGGGGGTTAGACCTCACTGATTGAGAATGATCTGGATCACTTAGTAAAATGGGCACAAGCAAACATTATGCATTTTAATATGTCTAAATGTAAATATATACGTCTAAGAACAAAGAATGTAGGCCATACTTACAGGGTGGAGGACTCTATCCTGGTAAACTGTGACTCTGAAAAAGATTTGGGGTTCATGGTGGCTAATAAGCTGAACATGAGCTCCGAGTGCAAAGCTGTGGCCAAAAGAGCTAATGTGATCCTGGGGTGCATAATGGAGGAATCTCAAGCAGGAATAGAAAGGTTATTTTACATCTGTATGTGGCTTTGGTGTGACCACTGCTGGAATACTGTGTCCAGTTCTGGTGCCCACAGTTCAAGAAGGATGTTGATAAATTAGAGAGCGTTCAGAGGAGAGTCATGAGAGAGATTAAAGGATTAGAAAACATGCCTTACAGTGATAGACTCAAGGAGCTTAATCTATTTATCTTAACAAAAAGAGAAGGTTAAGGGGTGACTTGATTGTCTATAAGAACATACATAGGGAACAAGTATTTGATTGTCTATAAGAACATACATAGGGAACAAATATTTAATAATGGGCTCTTCAATCTAGCAGAGAAAGCTATAACATGATCCAGTGGCTGGAAATTAAAGCTAGACAAATTCAGACTAGAAATAAGGCATACATTTTGAATGGTGAGAGTAATTAACTAATGGAACAATTTACCAAGGATGGTTGATGGATTCTTCATCACGGACAATTTTTAAAACAAGATGTGATTTTTTTTAAAAGATCTGCTGTAAGAATTACTTTGTTGAAGTTCTCTGGCCTGTGCTGTATAGAATATCAGACTAGATTATCATAATGGTCTCTTCTGGGATTAAAATTTATGAATCTATGTAAAAGAAGCAGAGTAGAAGAAAGTTTGCAGATTCTTGTTTGAGAAGCAAACACACGGGTGGTTGAAGCTAGCATTGTAAGTGGGCTACAGGGTAAAGCAGTAAGAGAACAGCAGTGGATAAATACTGAGGGACAGAGCTGTGAAGGGCTTGCTGATGAGGAGAAAACATTGGAACTTGATATAATGGAAGAGGGGAAGCCAATGGAGTGATTCAAAGGGAGATTAAGTAATTGTAGTCAGTGAAGATCAAGGAAGATGATCAATTAGCTGTGTTTTGTTTGGGTCAGATAATGTAGATGAGTCAGTTTGAGTCAGACAATTTATAATGGAAGGCCAGAGAGGAAGCAATTTTGGTAATCCAGATTTGGGAGATGAGGGTCTGGACAAGTTTTAGCAATGTAAAAAAACGAAGAGAATGGACTCTCAAAATATTCTGGTCAAGATACAGACCAAGCCTGGGTGTTGTGTGAGAGAGGACTCTTAGGTTATGGTACTATTTGACAGCAAAAGATGATGGTGTCAGTGCTGACAGAATGAAGGTAAGGAGATAGAATTTTGGAGCAAAGCGCAGTGCACGCAGCCACATTATTTTCAAATTGCCTGAGACATCCATGAGGTGTCATCAGAGGAACAGACTGAGATGCAGGATTGCATGGAGGCAGACGTCAAAAGTGGAAAAGTAGATTTGAGAGTCATTGGTGTAAAGATGGTAATTTAAAGCAATGGAAACACATAAGATGATCCACAGTTAGATTGTAAAGGGAGAAGAGGAGGATACCAAGGACAGACCTATATGTGACAAATCTCTGCACAGCAAAGCATAAAGTGTAATTCTTGGTCATCATTTTTAGTCTTTAATTTTCACTGGAAATTACATCTCAGATTGTTATAACTAGATTTGACTAAGGAAATCTGACACTAAAATAAGACATTTCTGAGATAGAAATGATTCCAGGACACAGCTGAGGTATATTAAATTCCACTATAGTTCTGTGCATAGAGGAAAACTTATGTATACACCAAACCAAGTATTTAATTTGTAGATGTAGACTTCAGTGTGATTTTATAATTGCACATCACATCTTCAATATGTCGTGTTTTTTGCAGGAAGAGAAGAGGTACCGAACTACCTATTTAAGTGCAGAGGAATCCGAGCGGGAAAAATTCTCTCTCTTCTCTGCAGCTGTGAGGGAAAGCCATGAAAAAGAGAGAACAAGAGCAGAAAAAACAAAGAACTGGTCCATTATTGGTTCTGTACTGGGAGCTATTATCGGTGTCCTTGGTTCCACCTATATCAACCGAGTAAGGCTGCAAGAATTAAAAGCCTTAGTTCTTGAAGCACAGAAGGGACCGATAAGCTTACAGGAGGCCATCAAAGAACAGGCGTCCCACCACTACATACAACAGAAGGATCTCAGTGACCTCATTGTGACCCTGAGGAACATGTTGGAAGCTGGGACTGAGACAGAAGGCACAAGTGCATCATTAAAAACAGACCCTCTTTTAGTTTCCTTAAAAGAACATCTAAACTACTCTAAACAAGTCAGTTCCTGCATGGGGAGTTTACAACAGCAGCTTAGCACCCTGGAAGAAAGTTTAGGACAAATTACTGCTGAGGTACAAAATGTTAAACATGCAGTTCATTCTAGACCTGTGGAAAGAGTGGTGCTTGGCTCTTCAGCTGAGGTAAAAGGCCAGGCCTTAGCCACGCAGGATGTGATTCTAGAATTGTGTGATGCAGAGCGGAGACTGGAAACACAAATCAAGAGAAATTCAGTCTTCAGCACTGCACTAACATGCACTGTGTTTGCTGTTACTCTTCCTGTGCTATACCTTTTATTGAAAGGAAATTAGTCTCCAGTGGCGAGAAACATAATTTACTAGGTTAATAAAATTACATTTGCACCCTAAACACTGGGAGTTAGTACCAGTCAAAAAATCTGTATTAACAGTTTCTAATCTTGCTTTCTCCTTGATTCATAGAAATGGAAAATACATTTGAACATTTAGTCCTTCCCCCCTCGGCAAGCTTACTTTTTGCAGTATTTTTTTTCCCCTCTAGTGATTTGTACAGTCGAGTTTAAATACCTCAACCAATGAGAGTTCCACAACTTCATTTTGGTAGATTCTTCTGCCATAGTCTTTTCTAGTTTATTCTGCAGTCTTGTAGAGCTTACTCTGAGAGACTGTTCCTCATGTTCAGTTTTGTTTTTTTTTAACTTTTCATTATTTGTGTTTATATTCTTTGGCTTCCATATATAATTCTCCCCCATTCAAGCTTATTACTTATCCTATTGATTTTTCAATTTGTCCATACCCAAAACTCTGCTGGACAATTTACCAAACAAATAAAAATGTCTACCATGAAGATTATCTAAATTTTTAAATAGGGTACAGTGAGTGGAAGTGACAAACAATAGGGATGGGATGTCTAAGGAAGGATGAAGGTTACAGTAGTATGATCTTGTGATTACCCATTCAAGGTGTGTGTACAGCTTGAGGATGCAATTAAAATATTTTTGGTAACTTACTGACTCACTTTTATTACTAATTTATATAGTGCCTCAAAAGTATGCTTGATGCTTTAGCTGCCTAATTATAGACTGCTCCCAGACCCAAAGAGTTTAGAACCTAAATAGATGACAGATAACTAAATGCAGATTGTGAAGAACTTCAAAAAGATCTCACAAAACTAAGTCATTGGGCAACAAAATGGCAAATGAATTTTAATGTGGATAAATGTAAAGTAATGCACATTGGAAAAAATAACCCCAACTATACATACAATATGATGGGGGCTAATTGAGCTACAACAAGTCAGGAAAAAGATCGTGGAGTCATCGTGGATAGTTTTCTGAAGATGTCCACGCAGTGCGCAGAGGCGGTCAAAAAAGCAAACAGGATGTTAGGAATCATTAAAAAGGGGATAGAGAATAAGACTGAGAATATATTATTGCCCTTATATAAATCCATGGTATGCCCACATCTCGAATACTGTGTACAGATGTGGTCTCCTCACCTCAAAAAAGATATTTTAGCACTAGAAAAGGTTCAGAAAAGGGCAACTAAAATGATTAGGGGTTTGGAGAGGGTCCCATCTGAGGAAAGATTAAAGAGGCTAGATCTCTTCAGCTTGGAAAAGAGGAGATTAAGGGGAGATATGATAGAGGTATATAAAATCATGAGTGATGTTGAGAAAGTGGATAAGGAAAAGTTATTTACTTATTCCCATAATACAAGAACTAGGGGTCACCAAATGAAATTAATGGGCAGCAGGTTTAAAACAAATAAAAGGAAGTTCTTCTTCACACAGCGCACAGTCAACTTGTGGAACTCCTTACCTGAGGAGGTTGTGAAGGCTAGGACTATAACAGTGTTTAAAAGAGAACTGGATAAATTCATGGTGGTGAAGTCCATAAATAGCTATTAGCCAGGATGGGTAAAGAATGGTATCCCTAGCCTCTGTTTGTCAGAGGATAGAGATGGATGGCAGGAGAGAGATCACTTATGTTCTTCTGATGAGAGGACAGGTGCAGATATACAAATGTGATTGAGATGTCTGGCACATGACTGTTGCATCCCCTTTTGCTGATTCAAGTCTATCCCATGCTTTCCCTGCAGCCCTTATCCATCACTCGCTACCCTAGAACAGGTCTACACTATAAAGTTTTGCTGGCATTGCTTTGTCAGTCAGGGGTCTGGGAAAAACAAAACAAAACACACTCTTGGTAACATTGCTATGCTGGCAAATCCCCTAGTGTAGACACAGCTATGGAGACAGAATAGTGCTTCTCTCGGCATCATAGGTGCTGACTCCATGGGTGCAACAAGGGCTGGAGCCTCAGCCCCAGACAGGGATCAGTAGTTCCTGAGCAGCCCCGTCCCCACAGATCAGCTAGTAAATGGCTGCATTAATCACCTATGAGCTGTTCAACTTTTGTAGCTCCTGGGCCTTGCTTCAGCCCTGGGTGGGGCCCCTCCTCCAGCAGCCTCAGGGAGCTGCTCCAGCCAGGGTTAGGGTTGGATGATGGGGGAGCCCAGGGTTCCTTCTGCGCTGCGGAAGCCCCACCTGATCAGCAGCGGTGAGACCCTGCTCACCTGGGTCGCCCTGCCTCCTACCTAGCGCTCCTGGACAAGCTCCAGCTCCAACAGAGTTTTTCAAAATGTGATTTAAAATCCCTTCCCCTTTCCTCAATTTTCTGTCTCTTGAGTCTTGTGAATGATATCATTTCACTTGTTCTCCTGTTAGCATAGGCTTTGTCTGGACTAGCATTTGTCCTCCTGTTGTAATTGATTGCCAATTGCTTGTTAAGTGATTGTAAATGCTAATCTAGACTTTGCAAAGTATCAGGACATGGTGGCTCAGCCTCAGGCAAACCACAGAACTTTGTGCCTAAGAACAAACATTTGTGGAGAACTTCAGTTATCAACACAATTAGCAATTACGATCTGTTAGCTCAAATTATAACAGGACCATCAACTTTAGTCTAGACAAAGCCAAAGCATGAGTCCACCAGGCTAGGCGGGACCTGGATTTTTAATATTAAAGGAGGCAACATAAATGTGTCTTCCGTCCCCAAAACAAACAAAAACAAAACATCCAGGCCCCCAAATCTTCATGCCTTCTTTACACATCAGAAGAAAATCAAACAAAGGCACAGTCTCAGTTATTGCCCCTGTCATAAACAGATAGTTACGGGTTAATGCCTCTTTTACCTATAAAGGGTTAAGAAGCTCAGTAAACCTGGCTGACACCTGACCAGAGGACCAATAAGGGGACAAGATACTTTCAAATCTTGATGGAGGGATGTCTTTGTTTGTGCTCTTTGTTTTGGGTGTTGTTCGCTCTTGGGACTAAGGGACCAGACGTCAATCCAGGCTCTCCAAATCTTTCTGAATCAGTCTCTCATGTTTCAAAATTGTAAGTAATAGCCAGGCAAGGCGGATTAGTCCTATTTTTGTTTTCTCAACCTGTAAATGTCCCTTTTTTGCTGAGAGGATTTTACCTCTGTTTGCTGTAACTTTGAACCTAAGGCTAGAGGGGGTTCCTCTGGGCTATATGAATTTCATTACCCTGTAAAGTATTTTCCATCCTGATTTTGCAGAGATGATTTTTACCTTTCTTCTTTAATTAAAAGCTTTCTTTTTAAGAACCTGATTGATTTTTCCTTGTTTTAAGATCCAAGGGGATTGGATCTGGGCTCACCAGGGATTGGTGGGGGAAAGGGGGAGGGATGGTTAATTTCTCCTTGTTTTAAGATCCAAGGGGTTTGGATCTGTGTTCACCAGGGAATTGGTGAAGTCCCTCAAGGCCACCCAGGGAGGGGAGAGTTTTGGGGGAACAGGAAGTGCTCCAGATACTGACTTCCCGATGGTGGCAGTGTACCAGATCTAAGCTAGTAATTAAGCTTAGAAGTGTCCATGCAGGTCCCCACATTTGTACCCTAAAGTTCAGAGTGGGGAAGGAACCTTGACAGCCCCTTTACAGATCACCTTTAAAAATGAAATTATCCTTTACATTCCTAATTCCCCAAAATCAAGGTAACTGCTGACTTTGAGGGCCTGAAAGACTGGATCTGGGTGTAAAAATTTGTCCCTTTCCACCATTGCAAGTACATAAAGAACAGAGTGCTGGGAGCACAACAGCATAGGTTAGGGTAAGAGAAAGCTGATTAGGCGAAAGAGGGCCACCAAAAAAATCTTGTCTTGAAAATAGCCACAGGGTTGGTTTAGTTGTCAAGATTTTTCAGGTCATTTAAGTGAGATACAGTCCTACTAAAATAATCATGTGATATCCAAATTTTACACTTTTATTTTTAACCACATACTTGGGGCTCAAACTATGGCTGTGATCCTGATAGTACTCTGTCAGGATCCATCGTGGTTAATTTCCACCACCCACTTCCCTTTTGGGGCAGCAATAATTAAAAAGCTATTTAGGAACTGGGGTAGAATTCATGGTGCAAATTTAGGTCATTTGATCAAGAGGTTCCCAATGCATGTCCTCCCCCTGCATTATGCGCATCTATTAATTTGAAACTCAGGTTTCAGAGTGGTAGCCATGTTAGTCTGTAGCAGCAAAAAGAACGAGGAGTACTCATTGGAGTCTGTTCGTGAAGTTTTTTTTGTTGAAGAATTGCAACTTTTAGGTCTGTAACTGGGTGTCCAGGGAGGTTCAAGTGTTCTCTGACTGGTTTTTTAATTATAATTCTTGACATCTGATTTGTGTCCATTTATTATTTTGTGTAGAAACTTCAAAAAAAGACTCCAAGGAGAAACTGCAGAACTGGAATTAATTTGCAAATGGGACATCATTAAATTAGGCTTGAATAAAGACTGGGAGTGGATGGGTCATTACACAACTAAAGACTATTTCCCCAGGCTAACTTTTCCCCCTACTGTTACTCACACCTTCTTGTCAACTGTTTGAAATGGGCCATCCTGATTATCACTACAAAAGTTTTTTTTTCCTCCTGCTGATGATAGCCCACCTTAATTGATTTGTTCATTAGAGTTGGTATGGCAACCCCCATCTTTTCATGTTCTCTGTGTGTGTATATATATCTTCCTACTGTATTTTCCACTCCATGCATCTGATGAAGTGTGTTTTAGCCCATGAAAGCTTATGCCCAAATAAATTTATTAGTCTCTAAAGTGCCACAAGTACTCCTCATTTTTTTTAATTTTCAGAGTACTCTAAAATCCACATGCATAATGAGATTATCTAGGATATTGGTATGCCATAACAGGGGCAATGGTGCAAGTTTGGAATAATTTGGTTCAGATGTTCCTCAGATACTTGCCCCCCACAATAAGAAGAATATTTTAATATCCCAGTTGCTCTAAAACTGACATGCATAGTGAGATTACCTTGAACAATGGTATTCCACAACTGAAATTGAGGTAGAGGGGAACTCCCATTGAGATGAATGGGTCATTTCACACCACCTGGAGCTATTGTGTTATACTGTTCATCTCTTTGGAGCATCCTAATTCATCTGAGCACACCCCACTGAGGTAAATGGGCCATGCCACACCTCAACAGCACTCCTGTACTGCAGAGGGCTGTGCAGAGCCCCTTCCTTTGCACTAGCTCGCTGAAGTAGATACAAAGTCTGGGCTCTCTGCTATTCATCTTGCTGCCTCCAACTGGTAGATGTGCTCATCACAGCCCATCAGTTACCATCTTCCTTTCTTCCCATGGCCCTTCTAGCCCTACAGGGGGCATGGTGGGGCCAGGAGGCAGGCAGAGCTGGTAGCTAAAGTGGCAGATCATTCCACTCCCACAAGTGCCCTTCAATCATGCCCCCTCACTAACACTTCTTTCTCAAGAAAGAAGGGAAATTAATTGCCCAAAAACATGATTAATGCATGTCTTGTTTACACTACAGCACCTTTGCCAGTATAGCTATACCAGCTAGACTCTTAGTACCTTCTTCAACTTAAGAAATGTGTTTCAGATTCCTGCTGGCACTGCCAGTCTGACATGCCTTCTCTGGTTTGCCAGATTGGGTTTATAGCTGCTGGTGAACCATAATGCCACTCATCAGACTGCTTCCCAGGCTGGTGAACCACCTGTGGGTCATTAATTATATATCAGTTTAAATCCACTGATTTCATTAGAGTTGTTCCTGAGTTACACTGCTACATGTGAGGAGAGAAGAGATGTAGTGTAGCTGGTGTTGCAAGGTATTTACGTGTCTGTAAGCATGCGGACTCACCCCTGCAGCGCCTTCTGCTGGTGTCTTGGGAATTAGCTCATTTCCAGCCTTGGAGCAACCTCTGCAGGCTGGTGTCCCACTGCCACTAGGCCCCCGCATCCCTCCCTGGACTCTGGTACCCTGTTATCTGGGGTGCTGCCCCCTGGCAGTAACCCCACAGTCTCAGGGTCTCCCCACCCTGGAGAAACCCCACCTCACCTATCCCCACCTTACCTCTGTGTAGGACTACTGCCAATCACCAACTAGCCCCCATTCCCAGGGGAAGACTGCAGTGTATGCCACTCATCACTGGCAACGGGGGTTTGGACCTGCTGCCTTCTTCTACCACCCAGTACCTTTTTGGCCTTATACTAGGCTGCAGCCTGGGGGGTTTCCAGGCCAGCGCTCCCTAGGCCTTCCCCCAGCCCTGCTCCACTCCCAGTACCTTGTCTCTAGCTCCCTGCAGCCAGGCCCATCTCCCTCTACAGCTAGAGAGAGAGACTGTTTAAGCTCCTGGCTCGCAGCCTCTTATAGGGGCCAGATGCACTTTGTTTGGGGTGTGGCCACAGCGCTGCCTGTTTCCCCCAATCAGCCCAGTGGCTGCTTTCTCATGCCACAGCCCTCTCCTGGACTATTTTCACCCCTTCGGAGCAGGAGCAGGAGCAGGGTAAGCACCCCTGATACCGGGAGCGCTCTGTGTCTGCTTGGGCTGCCTTGCTGGCTGGAGCGTTCCCCCGCCCTTCTCTAGCTGCCCTGCTGGCTGGAGCTCCTTCTCCCTTCCTGGGCTGCTGCTGCTGTTGCTGTTGGCTGGAGTGTTCCCCTCCTGGACTACTGCTGCTGCTGCTGCTGAGCGAGGGGTGGGGGGGCCCTGTGGGCCAGCCCCCACTCCTCCACCTCCGGAGGGAGAAGCCAGGACCCCACCACCGCCACCACCACGGCTGCTACCACCTGCGTGGGGTCCTTCCTGCCTGGCCACCTAGGTTGTTGGAGGAGGAGCCGCTGCTGCTGGAGCTGTGTTTGCCTGGGGAGCTGCTGGAGCCTGGAGGCGCGTGAGGCCTGAGAGGACCACCGGCTGCTGGGGGAGCGCACGGGAAGACACTGAAGACCACTGTGGAGGGGGCCCTCAGAAACTGAGTAACTCTTTGACTGTGCTCTAGTGGTGGGGGTGTAGACTGTGTTTGTGGGGGCACAGGGGGTGTGGCGTGGAGCCTGCCCCCTGGTCCGTCTGTGCCCCCCCAACCCCCACCACCACCGTTGCCCCCTCCACCACCCCCACGGACTGCTTACCATCTGCCTCGGTCCCCACCTCTGGGACTCAGCTGCTTGCCTGGCCAGCCACGCCCTTTTTCCGTTTGGGCCTCCAGCAGCAGCCAGCCAAACCTTTAGCCCCTGCACAAGTGCTCGTGGGTGCACGCACCCCCCCCGCCCCCCCCCCCAAACTGACCCCTTCCCCCTCTGTGACAGGCCCCCCAGCCTTTTCCCTTGTTGCCTGCCCCATTGCCCCTTGTAGCCTTTTGCCCATCCACTCCCAGCTTCAGTTTGTTTGCCTGCCCCGCCCGTCCCCCTTTGTAGCCTTGTTTGTCCTGCCTCAGCCCCGCAACCGGCCCCTTAGTCCCTCTGCCCCACTCCCAGCCTTGTTGAGCCCCTTCCCTACTGCCCCTTCGCCCTGTTCGGCCCCCCCCTCGTGCGCCTGTACCCTTCTCGTGCGCTTGTGCCCCCCGTTTGAGTTTTTCCCTCCGGCACTGCACCCCCCAATTGCTTTTGTATCCCTTCCCTCCCCTAATGCGGCTAGAGGAGCCGGTTTTCCCTCCCGTGCCCGGTGACTGATCCCCGCCCCCGAGTCCTTGCTTGGCCCCTTATCTGCCCCCCCCCATTTTGGCACCCTCCTCCCCTGCCTGCAGCCTAGCGGGGAGGAGTGGTTGCTCTTCTTTCCCCTCCCCTCCCTTTCTCTGGTGTTTCCCCTCCCTCCCTACTCGTCATGGCGGGGGACGCAGCGGATGGGACCCCTGGGACGACCCCTGTCCCCCCCGCCCACCCTGCTCCCTCAACGACCCCCCCAGTCTCCACCGCTGCCACTGCTGCCGGACCGCCTGCCACCACTCTCGCTGCGGCGCCGGCAGCAGCGGGTGCAGGGGTGGCCTCTGCTGCCGCCACGTCCCTCGCCCCCTCTGCTTCCGGGGGACCCCCTCCGGCTGGCGGGAAGGGCCAAGGCAAGAAGAAGGGAAAGGGCCCCGCTAGGAAACCTAAGCCCTCCATGGCGGAGCCTGTTGCCTCTGCCGCGGCCCCACCACCGGCCGCGGCGCCCCTCCCCGCTGTTCCCTCCACCAGCTCTGCGGGTGCCCCTCCCCCAGCCCCCAGGGCATACGCCCAGGTGGCGGCGGCCCCCCCGCCTGCCGCTTCGTCATCTCCCCAGGCTGCCGCCTCCGCTACCATCTATAGCGGCCGGGGCCCCTTCCCCACCTTGACCAGGAAGCACGGCGTCCGTTGCCTCCTGGTGCCCGCCTCGCCCCACGTGGAGACCTACGTGCGGGCGTTGGCGAGGGTGGTGGGGCCCACGGCCATCGTGGCGGCCTCCAAGATGTATGGCAAGGTCGTCTTCTTCCTTGCCTCGGAGGCCGCCGCCCAGGAGGCGGTGGAGAAGGGCCTGGCGGTGGGGGGTGTGTTCGTCCCCCTGGAGCCGCTGGAGGACCTGGGGGTCCGTATCACCCTGACCTCTGTCCCCCCCTTCCTCCCCAATGCCGCCCTATTGCCTGTCCTCTCAACTCTAGGGAAGCCCCTTTCAGTGGTGAGCCCTCTCCCCTTGGGCTGCAAGGACCCCGCCCTCCGTCACGTCCTCTCGTTCCGCCGGCAGGTGCAGCTTCAACTGCCGCCGGCGGCACGTGGCGGAGAGGCGCTCGAGGGGTCCTTCCTGGTCCCCTATCAGGGGGCCCATTACCGGGTGCACTATTCCACGGGGGAGGCCCGGTGCTACCTCTGCCGGGCGACAGGGCACGTCCGGAGGGACTGCCCCTTGGCTCGGCTCGGAGGAGCGCCCGGGACCCCCGAGCCCCGGCAGGGTGCCGGCCCCGTCATCGCTGGCACCCCTGACCGCCCGGTACCCAGGGCCGCCCCTCCTCCTCCTCCATCCATCACTGCTCCCGCTCGGGCTGCAGGGGTACCTCCCTCGGCATGCCCAGACGAGCGGGTGGGCCCTGCCTCCGCTGCCTGCACTCTGGCGGGGCCTGTGGAGGAGGGTGTGGCGGGGGTATTGCCGGGCGTGGGAGAGGGCCCTCCCCAAGGGGTATCTTCCCTTCCTCCCGCTGTCCCACCAGTGCCCCTCCAGGTCCACGACCCACCAACCCTGCCCTCTGACCTGACCCCTGACACCCAGCCCATGAGCGACGCCGTGGAGGGCTGGACCCTGGTCCAGGGTAGGCGGGGCAAGCGGAAGGCTCGAGCTCCGCTCTTACCACCTGATGCGGGAGCCCCCTGTAAGACCAGAAAGGGGGCCACGGATGCCGAGCCTTCCGCCGTGCCCTCGGGGTCGGCCCGTCCGCCAGTTCCGGCCAGGGACGCCGTGGCGGCACCAGAGGGTTCCACCATCCCTCCTCTGCAACCCCCCTCTGTGGCGGCCTCGGATTTGGTCCCCCCTGCTCCATTGCCGCCTGCGCCCCCTGCACCAGTCGGGGCGCTTATTGCCTCTGGCTCCAGCGGGGAGGACCCCGGGGTGGTGGGAGGTGAGCACCCCTCCATATTTGAGGCTATCGAGGCCCTGGGTCTGACCCCGGTTACCCAGGGGGAGGATGACCCTCCGCCAGCGGGCCTCGACCTAGCCGTCCTCACCCCAGCTCCCCTCTCCCCGTGTTCCCTCCTCCTGGCCGCTGCGTCCGCTCCTGCCTCCGGGGGACCCCTGGACTCCCCGCCCTGCCTGGCCGTGGTTGGCGCCCCGCTGACGGCCGCCAAGCCCGTTGAGGCGACGGCCGGTGCCCCACGGCCGGGAGACGGGCTCGCGGGGATATCCCTCGGTGGTGCGGAGCACCCACATCCCTTCCCGGGCGGGGGCCCCACCGACGGTGTTCCATCTCCCGATGCCGTGGCTAGCGCGCCTACCACCGAGCCTGAGCCCGGCATCGCTGGGGACCCCCTCCCTGACCCTCTGATCTCCGCCCCTGGCCGTGAGGAGCACGCTCCTGACGGTTCAGCTCCTGCGGTCCCGGATCCCACCTCTGTCCCTATCCCTGCCCTCGGCCCCGCCCTTGCCCTTGACCCCGTCCCTGTCCCCTCCACTGCCCCTGCTGTTATTGCCGCCCCTGGGGCTGTCCCCTTCCCTTTTCCGGAGGGTGACCCCCAGAGGGCGGGCTTTACGTTTTGCTGTCCCAACCCCCTCGGGGCTGCACTCTTCCCTCCGCCGCCCCCCGTCGAGCCGGGCTCTGTGGCGGATCTTGTGGCCCCGGCCCATCGGGCGCCACGTCGGGGGTCCGCCCCTTGCCTTCCCGTCCCCATGGGCCACGAGGTTGTCCCAGAAGCCCCACTAGTGGGTCACCAGGGGCCAGGGGCCCCACCCCCCCACGCGCTGCGAGAGGAGCTGCGGGAGTTCCTGGAAGACGTCAGGGGCTCCCGCAACAAGGTGGCGCTTGCTCTCCAGCGCTGGGGGGACTTCCATCAGATCCTCCGGGCCGCGAGGGCCCTCATGGGGGAGGGCAAGAGGACCGGGAAGCAGGGTGCCGCGACTTACCAGCGGGTCCGCGGCTTCCGTGACTCCTTGCTCACCTTCGGGGTGGGTCACGGTTTGCTGCGCGGCCCCCTGGGGGCCGTGGGCGTCCCTGCCGGCGAGGATCCCCCCCAGCCCTCCTCATGGCGCCCATCATCTTTGCCTCATTGAACACCCGGAGCTGTAGGGTGGGTTTCCGCAGGAGCCAGGTGCTCTCCTTCCTTCGGGAGGGGGGGTACTCTGTGATTTTCCTGCAGGAGACCCACACGGATCCGGCCGCCGAAGCCAGCTGGCGGCTGGAGTGGGGGGACGGGGTCTACTTCAGCCACCTTTCCACCCGTAGTGCTGGAGTGGCTACCCTGTTCTCCCCCGACCTACGGCCGGAGGTGCTGGGGGTT
The DNA here is from genome assembly GCF_007399415.2 of Gopherus evgoodei. Lineage (NCBI taxonomy): Eukaryota > Metazoa > Chordata > Testudines > Testudinidae > Gopherus > Gopherus evgoodei. The sequence goes on along the minus strand of NC_044328.1, from coordinate 131,562,432 downwards.
GCCGAGGCTGTGCCGGGCCGCCTGCTGCACCTCCGGGTCCGCTTGGAGGGGCTCGTGGTGAACCTCGTGAACGTCTATGCCCCGACATCGGCCCCGGAGCGGTTGCCGTTCTATCAGCAGGCGTCCGCCTTCCTCGGCTCCCTGGATCCTCGTGAGTGCCTGGTCCTGGGTGGGGACTTCAACATCATCCTGGAGGAGCGGGACCGCTCAGGGACCGAGCAGAGCCAGGCCGCCGCGGACGTCCTCCGGGAGATCGTCAACCATCACTCCCTGGTGGACGTCTGGCGCGACCACCACCCGGACGATGTCACCACGTTCACCTATGTCCGGGTAGGAGCCCATCGGTCGTGCCACTCCCGGTTGGACCGCATCTACATGTCACGATTCCACCTTTCACGGGCCCTGTCCTCCAGCGTCCGGCCGGCCCCTTTTTCTGACCACCACCTCGTCACCGTGACGGCCTCTCTCAGTGCGGAGAGGCCGGGGCCGGCCTACTGGCACTTCAACAACAGCTTGCTGGAGGATGCGGGCTTCGTGGCGTCCTTCCGGGAGTTCTGGCTGGCCTGGCGACGGCAGCGGCGTGCCTTTCCCTCGGCACGGCGCTGGTGGGATGTGGGGAAGGTGCGCGCCCGGCTCTTCTGCCGCGACTACACCCGGGGCGTCAGCCGACGGAGGGATGCGGCGATAGAGCAGTTGGAACGGGAGGTCTTAGAGCTGGAGAGGCGTCTGGCCGCCAGCCCCGAGGATCCATCCCTGTGCGGAGCGTGCCAGGAGAAGCGGGAGGAGCTCCGGGTCCTCGAGGACCATCGGGCTCGGGGCGCCTTTGTTCGCTCCCGCATCCGCCTCCTTCGGGAGATGGATCGCGGCTCCCGCTTCTTCTACGCCCTGGAGAAACGGAGGGGGGCCCAGAAGCACGTCACCTGCCTCCTGGCGGAGGACGGCACCCCCCTCACGGATCCGGCGGAGATGTGCCAGAGGGCCCGGACCTTCTACGCGCGCCTTTTCTCCCCGGATCCGACCGATCCCGCCGCTCGCAGAGTGCTTTGGGACGAGCTCCCTACGCTCAGCATGGGCGACCTGGACTGGCTAGAGCTGCCTCTCTCTCTGGCCAAGTTCTCGGACGCCCTCCGTTGCATGCCCACCAAGTTTCCAGGCATGGACGGGCTGACCGTGGAGTTCTACCGCGTGTTCTGGGACGTCCTCGGCCTGGACCTGGCCAGCGTCTGGGCCGAGTCCTTGCAGAGCGGGGTCCTCCCTCTCTCGTGCAGGCGAGCTGTGCTCGCCTTATTGCCGAAGAAGGGGGACCTCCTCAATTTACGGAATTGGCGTCCCGTCTCGCTCCTCAGCACAGACTACAAAATCATCACCAAGGCCATCTCGCTGCGGCTGGGGTCCGTGCTGGAGGACGTGATCCACCCAGACCAGACCTACATCATCCCGGGCTGTAGCATCTTTGATAACCTCTATCTGGTCTGGGATCTCCTGGAGCTTGGGTGCAGGGATGGTCTGTCGTTCGCCCTCCTGTCCCTGGATCAGGAGAAGGCGTTCGACAGGGTGGACCACGGGTATCTCCTGGGCACTCTGCGAGCGTTGGGCTTCGGGTCCCAGTTTGTGGGTTTTCTCCAGGTGCTGTACGCTTCCGCGGAGTGTCTGGTCAGGCTCAACTGGACCCTGACCGAACCGGTCAGCTTCGGGCGGGGAGTGCGGCAGGGGTGCCCCCTCTCGGGCCAGCTGTACGCTCTGGCCATCGAGCCCTTCCTCTGTCTCCTCCGCAGGAGGTTGACGGGGTTGGTGCTTCAGGAGCCGGAGCTGCGGCTGGTCCTGTCGGCATACGCCGACGATGTGCTCCTCGTGGTCCAGGACCCGGGCGACTTGGCGCGGGTGGAGGCCTGCCAGGCGGTGTACTCGGCGGCCTCCTCCGCCCGGGTCAACTGGGTCAAGAGCTCTGGCCTGGTGGTCGGGGACGGGTGGCAGGCAGGCTCCCTCCCACCCGCGCTCCAGGCCATCCGGTGGAGCGCGGGTCCGCTGCTCTATCTCGGCGTTTACCTTTCCGCCACACATCCGTCTCCGCCTGAGAACTGGCAAGGTTTGCAGGGCAGGGTGGCGGAGCGGCTCCGGAAATGGACAGGACTCCTCCGGTGCCTTTCCCTTCGAGGGAGGGCACTGGTGCTCAATCAACTAGTCCTGTCCATGCTCTGGTACCAGCTCAACACCCTGGTCCCGGCCCCGGGCTTCCTGGCTGACCTCCGGAGGGTGGCTCTGGAATTCTTTTGGTCAGGACTGCTCTGGGTCCCTGCAGGGGTACTTCACCTGCCCCTGGAGGAGGGAGGACAGGGCCTGAAGTTCCTGCACACTCAGGTCCACATCTTCCACCTCCAGGCACTGCGGAGGCTTCTTTATGGTGCGTGTAGTCCGGAATGGAGAGCACTGGCGCATGCCTTCCTGCGCCGCTTCCGAGGGCTCTGATACGACCGGCAGCTCCTTTATCTCGAACCGAGGGGTCTTCCGCGAGACCTCTCCGGGCTGCCGGTCTTCTACCAGGACCTCCTCCAGACCTAGAAGCTGTTCTCTGCGACCAGGTCCGTGGCAGCCACCGAGGGGGCCGATCTCCTCACGCAGCCCCTGCTACACAATCCCCATCTCCGTGTGCAGGTGGCAGAGTCCCCCGCGGTGTGCCAGAGGCTGGGCGTGGCGGAAGCTACCAGGGTCGGAGACCTCCTGGACTACGACCGGGGAGGCTGGCTGGATCCCCTGATGCTCGTTCACCGCATGGGGCTCTCCAGACCTTGTACTCCCCGGCGCGTACTCCAGGAGGTGGAGGCCGCTTTGCCGCCCGCTGCTCGGGCCTACCTCGACCGGGTCCTGCGGGAGGGCATGTCCCACCCACCCCTCACCCCAGGCTCTCCGGACCTTTTCATCGGGCCCCTGCCCCGTAGACCTGACCGGCCGCCCCCCCCCCTTCTCTGCAAGCCGGCTGCACGACCTGCAGCCAGTCCGTTTCCAAACCGCGCCAAGGACACAACTCTACACGCTCGTGCTCCACACCCTTCACTCCCTCACCCTCGTGTCCCACCCCGATACGAAGTGGCGGGACCTCCTGCCACCCCTGGAGGGTGAGGAGCCCTGGTGGGCCAGCCTCTACTCTACCCTGGTCCCGAGGCCCACCGGGGACATCAGTTGGCGGCTCCTTCATCGGGCTGTGAGCACGGGCATGTACTTGGCGCGGTTTACCCCTGTCCCAGACACCTGCCCCTTCTGCAGCGTGAGGGAGACCCTGGCGCACGTCTACTTGGAGTGCTCCAGGTTGCAGCCCCTATGCTGGCTCCTCATCCACATCCTATTACATTTCTGGCTGCACTTTTCCCCTCACCTCCTTCTCTACTCACGCCCTATCCGTGGCCCCATGAAGTCCCGGGACCTCCTCCTTGCCCTGGCTAAAAAGGCCATCTACACGACCAGGGAGGGGAGGTTGGCCGATGGAGACTCCGGTGACTGTGGGGCTTGTTTCCACTCCATGGTCCATTCACGCATCTGGGCGGAGTTCCTCTGTGCGGCGTCCACTGGCTCCCTTGACGCCTTCGAGGAGCAGTGGGTGCTGTCCGGGGTTCTCTGCTCGGTGTCCCTGTCAGGTTCCCTTCTTATGACCCTTTGACCGCACTCCTGTCCCTGTTCTTTTATTAGTTGTCCCCTGTAATCAGTGGGTTCTGTGGTCCTGTGGGTCCTCCCCTTAGGCTGGCGGGGGGGGGGAATCCTTTAGCAGTGGGCAGGTTTCAGCTGCCTGCTTCCCAGACACCCAATAGTACACACACAGATGCCATAGCACGGCAAGCATGGACCCTGCTCAGCTGTACACTGTTGTTGTGAGCATTACAAACACCTCACACCTTATCCTGCAGTATTTATTCAGCCAAAGCAGGAGCCACCATGTGGAATAATGTGATACCCCAAGCAGCCCTGCTGGAATCCATGGATTGGAGCAATTCGCAATTGCTGGCAACAGTCGCACATCACCTTGACACAGTGGAGCGCCACTTCTGGGTGCAGGAAACAAGCACTGACTAGAGGGACTGCATCGTTATGCAGCTATTGGGTGACGAGCAGTGTTTTTGAATGTGTGAGACCACTATCATGGAACTGTGCGAAGAGCTTTCCCCAGCCCTGAAGCACAGCAATATTAAAATGAGAGCTTCTCTGACAGTTGAGAAGCAAGTGGTAACAGAGCTCTGGAAGCTTGCAATGCCAGCTTCCATCATAAGGAAAGGTACTAGAGATGTGTTCTCTGTGAGATACTTTATGCACTGCCAGGGATGGCTGTTATAGCTAAGGCATGGTATATCACACATGGGATCACCCCGTGGCTAACCATTACAATACAGTTTTAGCATTCCATTACAGTTTGGGTGTGTTCCTGATGCCAGCCTATCAACTCAAAACCTGAAAACTATGAAAATAAGTTAAGGGGAAAGTCTCCTGCATTCCCTGCTGCTTTCATATTGCCTACAACTTTGTCAATAACACATTCCATAAGGCTTCTGTTTCCACTTCCTGCAAGTACCAAAAAAACAACACATATCTCTGTTTCATCAAACTTGCCCTCGGGCACAAGACGTCAATGGTAGTCTCAGATTCTCTTAAATCAACAGATGGGTACATGCGACTTTCAGATGTGCCATACATCTTGGAAGTTACTCTACCTTAACTTTGGTGAGGTCACTGTTAAGTGCTAGTCACTGGAGGTCTAGCAGATCACTTGAGATTGGCTGCTCTTTGGTCCAGCTCTTTCAATGCCTGTAGAAAGAGCTGGAAACAAGAAGGAATTAACACCGGAGACTGATGCTATGTGAAGGAAAATAGGAGTCATCCTTGGTGAATGAGTTCTTTGGCAGGACTGGAGCTGCCATCCACTATCATGAGTTACTAGAGGAAGAGAAATGTCCAGCGGAGAAGGCAACCAACTGTCTGGGCAGTACATTCAGGGGGTTAGACAGCCAGACAGCACGTGCTGGATAGTAGAAGAATCAAACAGCTGGGCAATATACACAAAGGAGTGGGGAGTCAGGTCTCTGGGATGCCTGGGCAAGGGAACAGGGAGAACGTAACCAGGGGGCTGGGCAGCAGGGCAGGTAAGGGAAAAGAACTGAACAGCTATGTGGACGGATGAAATGAAGAGCAAAGGTCAGTGTAGTGTGGTTTTGGTTTCTTTTTTTTTCCTCCCAACCGTCTATGTATTCTTATGCCATGGCCAGCACACTGGTATGTGAGCTGCCCAGATTATTCAGGATAACATGAGAATCTCTCCTTCCCTTTCTGCAGGGACTCTGTTTTTGGAATATGGTGTCTTGGTGAGTATGGAGGAAACAGTGAGTGAAGTGAGTTTTATATTTAATGCTGAAGGTGCTGGTGTCTGTAAGCACTGGGGCCTGGAAGGACAAAATGTATCTAATTAAAGTCAGTTAAAAATAAAGTTTCCTGACATGATTTCTTCCATGTAAACAGTTTCTGTAGCTGTCACAAGGCTGTTGGGTGCCCACTAATGGGCCTGTGAATGAGGATGAGGGAGTGGAAGTGTCCACCTCACTGCTTTACCATGATAAAACCGCATAAGCCCCCCTGTGCAATCCTCCCCTGCTTTGTGTATTCTTAGCTCTCTGATTTCCCCCTCTTGTCCCTTTTCTCTTCTCCCACTTCCTCTCCTCTCACTTCTTGTCTGTCTTCTCCTCTCTTCTTATAAAGTAACCTCTCTCCTGTCTGTTCTGTTCACAATTCTTAGCCCCCCTTCTTCTCCCCTCTGTCTCCTTTCACACCCTCCCCCCACCTCAGTTCCCTCCTCAACCTCTCACAGTTTCTCTGGTTCAGTTTGCACCCAAGCCTGGCAGCCTCTGAATGGAGAGCAGTGTTTGCAGATGAATGCTCTGGGCTGTGACAAACAGGCAGTCCCTCTTACTGAAAGCCCTGTCTCTACACTGCTCCAAAGATACAGAACATACAAACACAGTTCTCCACTCCAGACCGAGCTTGGGACAGGAAGAAAGGCTACTCTTTTCCAATCTTCTTTCATGTTTTTCTTCTCTGCTATTTAAATGAAGCCTGCAGAAGTTCTGTACCAGACTGAAGGGGCTGCAGGTTTGGACTGGCTCTGGAGGAGAGGTACAAAGGGGATTAGTGTTTAAAGTCATGAATGGATTGGAGAAAAGTGAAAATGTTTCTTGCTCTGTTTCCTAGTTACCAGTTTGGATTTTTGTGAAAGTAACTTGCGTTTAGATACAATGCCTCTCTGATTAGAGAAAAATGTCTTTGTGACAGGGTCCCCGTAAAACAGACACAGTCCTAGTCAGAGCAGCATTTTCTGTGAGAATGACCATAGAAGTAGAATGTATATCTGCGTGGGTGTGGTTGAAAGGCAGATGTAGAGGAGCAGCTAGAGTGTCATGAATCTTGTTTGAAAGGCTTTGCTGGGCTCAGGCTATGTGGGCATAAGCGACTCTTTAGCACTAACAAAACTCCAGGAAACTTGACCCAAAATTGTTACCAGCCCTCCCCTCCTAACACTCATACTTTGTAAGGGCCACTGAGAGACTGTCAGATGCTAAATCAAGTAACAGGCACTAAAATGTTTTCCCCTTCACATCCCTATAGCTGTTGAGAGAGGAGGCACAGGCAGAGTAGTGAACAGGGAGGAGAATAGATATTTGGTGACACTTCAAGAAATGGGACTTCTACAAGCTATAGTCCTCTGAAATATCAGAAATATGTGTAAGAGGCCTCAGAAACCTATAGAAGGGCACCATGTCTCTAACATAGTGGAAGGCAAGCCAGACATTCAGCTGTATCAGAGGAAGGAAAGTTGATGGGCATCCTGGGCAGAAGGCTAATTCTGTATTTTACTAGAATTCAGTCCAGCCTTTTTTTGATTTCCTAATAGCTCATTCTAATCTTGTTACTGCTGCTTTTAGTGATTGCTATATAGACTTAGGCTAAATTAACAGGAAAGATCAAGAGTCAACTTACATTAGATACTTCTACCTCTGAAAACCCAGTCGTACAACATGGTTGTCCCCTGCCATGGTTCCAGTTTGAAGCATACATAGGCCCTTAATACTGTTCTGTAACCAGGCTAAGGCATAGCCATGACCAATGCTTTAGTCATGTTACAGAACCACAGTTAAGGTCAGCCTATCTTATAACTCAGAAGTGTGTTGTACCTGAGTCCCTTAATATATGACTATATTTGTAGGATAGCTGTGGCCCAAGTAAGCATATAGCTTTCACGTTCCAGTCCCCTCAGCATGTATGTTACACCAGTTTAGACTCACTCACTTACTAATCTATAAGAGATGCTGCAGCCTTACAGCACCTCTGAATTTGGCCCATTAAATGAATTTATCACACTAAGTTGCCATTAACACAGATAAGAGAAACTATATGATTATCTTCAGAGGAGACTTCTAAGTTTAAATCTTAAGTCAGGTCTGAAGTCAGCTAAAAAGTGACAATTTTTTTAAAGTGCTTACATACAAATACTAGAAGTCTAAAGAATCATAGAATATTAGGACTGGAAGAGACCTCAGGAGGTCATCTTGTCCAATCTCATGCTCAAAGCAGGACCAACACCAACTAAATCATCCCAGCCAGGGCTTTGTCAAGCCAGGCCTTAAAAAACCTCTAAGGAAAGAGATTCCACCACCTCCCTAGGTAAGCCATTCCAGTGCTTCACCACCCTCCTAGTGAAATAGTATTTCCTAATATCCAGCCTGGACCTCCCCCACTGCAACTTGAGACCACTGCTTCTTGTTCTGTCATCTGCCACCACTGAGAACAGCTTAGCTCCATCCTCTTTAGATCCCCTCTTCAGGTAGTTGAAGGCTGCTATCAAATCCCCCCTCACTCTTCTCTTCTGCTGACTAAATAATCTCAGTTCTCTCAGCCATCCATCAGAGCTTCAAATTAAATCCGTATAATGCCCTGGCCTGAAGACTAAGGGTTTGGCTACACTTGCAGGTGTGCAGCGCTGGGAGTTAAAGCTGTCTTCGTACAGCTGTGTAGGGAAAGCGCTGGAGTGTGGCCACCCTGACAGCTACCAGCTCTGCAGTATGGCCACATTTGCAGCGGTGTTGGGAGTGGTGCATTATGGGCAGCTATCCCACAGAGCGCCTTATCCCATTTTGGCACCATTTTGGCGTTGTGGGTTGTGGGAAGGGGATGGAAGGGTGCGGGTCACTCTGCTTCCTGTCCCAACTCCCCGTGATGCATTGCTTCACATCCCAGCAATCCCTGTTTTTCCGTCCACGTTTGGCGCCATCTTGACTCTCTCAATGGTTTCTGGGCAGCGCGATTTCTGTGGGAAATGGAGCCCGAACTGCTGAGGAGTATGCTGATGAGTCTTGCCAGCACATCACATTTGGCAGTTGAGCTATTCCTTAAGATACAAAGTGATGAGGAGTCTGACAATGATTGTGAATCACCTGATGCGTATGATACTAAATTGCTTCTGGCATTCACGGAAATGCTCAGCACCGTGGAACGCCACTTTGGGGCTCGGGAAACAAGCACTGAGTGGTGCCATCACATCATCATGGAAGTCTGGGATGACGAGCAGTGGCTGCAGAACTTTCGGATGAGAAAAGTCACTTTCATGGGATTGTGTGCTGAGCTCATCCCCACCCTGCGGCACAAGGACATGAGATTGAGAGCTGCCCTGACGGTGGAGAAGCAGGTGGCAACTCCAGACAGCTACTGATTGGTCGGAAACCAGTTTGGAGTGGGAAAGTCGACCGTTGGAATCGTGTTGATGCAAGTTTGCAGGGCCATTAATTGCATCCTGCTAAGAAGAACCGTGACTCTGGGGAATGTGCAGGACATTGTGGATGGCTTTGCACAAATGGGTGTCCCTAACTGTGGAGGGGCGATAGATGGGACGCATATTCCTACTCTGGCACCACCTCACCTAGCATCTGAGTACGTTAATCGGAAGGGGTATTTCTCTATGGTTCTCCAGGAGCTTGTGGATCACCATGGGCGTTTCATTGACATTAACACAGGCTGGCCTGGAAAGGTGCATGATGTACGCATCTTTCAGAACACTGGCCTGTTCAGGAAGCTACAGGCAGGGACTTTTTTCCCAGACCGGAAGATCACAGTAGGGGACGTTGAAAGGCCCATTGTGATCCTTGGAGACCCCGCTTACCTGTTAATGCCTTGGCTCATGAAACCGTATACAAGGAAGCTTGACAGGAGCAAGGACCAGTTCAACTACAGGCTGAGCTGGTGCTGAATGACTGCGGAGTGTGCTTTTGGCTGTTTAAAGGAGTGCTGGCAATCTCTGTATGGGAAGCTAGATTTGGGGGAAAGCAGCATTCCTGCAGTTATATCTGTGTGCTGTACCCTCCATAATATTTGTGAAGGGAAGGGTGAAAGATTCAGTCAGGCATGGACCTCCGAGGTTCAACACCTGGAGGCTGAATTTGCGCAGCCAGAGAGCAGGGCTACTAGAGAGGCCCAGCACAGGGCTTCAAGGATTAGGGATCCCTTGAAGGAGGAATTTGAGGCTGAAAACCAACAGTAATGTTTGGTGCCTTGCACGGGAGTGAAGTGCAGTGGTTACAATGTTAGTAGGAATCTGTTTTTCCTAAGCTGATTTGCAGTGCCTGTTTCTTTCCTGTTCTAAGGTATCTTTGACTTTCTGCAATAATAAAGACTGTTTTCAAAGCCAAGAATTAATTTATTGAAAAGAAAATAACTTTATTGACAGACACACAACATTTTGGGAATCTAAAAGGGCAGAGGGGTGGGGTGGGGAACTGTACAATCACAGGTTTGAATATGTCCTGTCTGGAGTGCTGTGCAATGACTGCTGCAATTCAGGATGCCTATACTGCATGGTGATGGGGGTTGAGTGCAGAGGGTAAGGGTCGTAGTTCTCAGGGCTGGTTGGTGAACGTACAGGTGTTGGAGTCAGCTGGTGGTGGTAAGAACCTGGATGCTGGGGAAGGGGGGTTGGACACTGACATTTGGGCACAAGGGAAAGAGCTTTGGGACAGGGGGTGGGGGCGGCGCGGTAGTGCTCTGCCTGCATGGCTACGAGCGCCTGGATAGAGTCCGCTTGGCATGCCAGGATGCTTATCAGCTGCTTTATGCTTTTCTTCCTGGCTGCTGCCTTTTTCTGGTGGATCCTGCTTTCCCTTTCCCTCCAGTCCTGTACTTTTTGATTCTCTGTGGCAGAGTGATCCATAACTGCTTGCAGCAAGTCGTCTTTGCTTTTTCGTGGCTTCTTCCGCAGGTTTTGGAGTCTTTGATCTGTTGACAATACGGGCAGCCGAGAACTCAAGGTTGCTTGTGGAAAGGCAAAAAAGGCAACACTTAACAGAGGCAGCATTGTTTATATCTCAGACAGTTATTCCCACACAGTGAAGGAGTAACATTCTTCACAATAGCATAATTTTCCCGTACGAAAGAGAGCGCACATAACCCACAGGAGCCCCAGAATGGTGAGTAAGGGGGATTGATTGCTTCAGGGCTGTACTGTCCTCGGGGTTTCTGTGCATTGGGTAAAGCAAACAGCTGCAGGGGGCACCTACCCTGAACACTCTCCCAACATTTTCCACAGGAGTTGATCCTGGAAGATATCTCGCTGCTGCAGGTCACCTGGGAAGAGCGAGAGGGTCTTCTACAGCAATGTGGATTCCGCCCTGGCCCCTATGTAGCTTGCCTGTGTGCAGCAATAGTCCCCCCACCCCTTGCTATTCCACATCTAGGCATGCATGCATGCATGCAGAACCCTCCCTCCTCTCCCGAAAAATTTCCACCCTGAAAATAAAAGCTGCTTACCGGAAACCTGCTCCTCTGTTTGTCCTCCACCAAGTACTGGCTGCTGCAACTGGCTACCTTCCTCCTGACTTGAGAAGAGCTCCTGGCTTTATGCCTCTAGGGACTCTGGAGTGTCTTCCCCCATCCCAGTACCCTCACTCTCGGTTTCCTCCTCCCCCCCCAGCTCTGAAGTATCAATCATAGTCCTCAGATTGGCGGTGGGGTCACTCCCAAGTATCGCGTCCAGCTCTTTGTAAAAACAGCAGGTCGTGGGAGCAGCGCCGGAGCAGCGGTTTCCCTCGTGGGCTTTGCAATAGGCACTCCGCAGCTCTTTCACTTTAACCCTGCACAGCAGCACGTCCCGGTCATGGCCCCTTTCCAGCATGGCCCTTGATATCTGCCCAAAGGTATCGTAATTCCTACGGCTGGAGCGCAGCTGGGACTGCACAGCTTCCTCCCCTCAAACACTGATGAGGTCCAGCAACTCGCCATTGCTCCATGCTGGGACTCATTTGGCATGTGGAGGCATGGTCACCTGGAAAGATTCACTGATTGCACTCCACACCTGGCTGAGCAAACAGGAAGGGGATTTTTAAAATTCCTGGGGCATTTAAAGGGCGGGTCACCTGAGGCCAGTGCAGTAGAGTTCGAACTGATGAGCAGAGTGGCTGAACAGGCATTCTGGGATACCTCTGAATACCTCTGGAGGCCAATAACAGTGCTTTTGGTGGCCACACTGGCAGAGCAGCGCTGCATCACCAGCGCTGCAATCGTTATTCTCCAGGCCAAGGTGGAGTACAGCCAGTGCTGTAGCCAGGAAGATACAGCGCTGTATGTGCCTTGCAAGTGTGGACGGTGAGTAAGTTGCAGCGCTGTAAAGCCACCACCAGCGCTGCAACTCTCCAGTGTAGCCAAGCCCTAACAGAGAGCTCAGGATACTGGTAACTGACAAGTAGTTTTGGAGACTAGTTTTTGCAATCTTTTTGATTAATTTGTTTAAATAAGGGAGGTTAGACATGAGGTGACAGTTTGTGAGGTTTCTAGTCCCTTACATTCTCCTGCAAACTTAGTTTCCATCCTGCTCTCCATATTTCTCTTCAAACCATTGTTCCCTAACACCACACTTTTTCTGTCTGTTCCAAACCACGTAACCCAGGGGTGGTCATTTTATGAGAGCAGCCTTTCTTCAGTCTCATTGAATGCAATGGCTGATAGTGGCCTTTCTCTACTAGATGCAGAATCATTGCCACTTGCAAAGGCTGTAGGGAAATGGTGGCCGTCTTAACTGAGAGCAACCTGTGGGCTCATACCCACTGGAAGTAATAGGAGAATAGGGCCAGGACAGATAAGGGCAATCTTCTCAAGGATACTGCCCGATATCAGATCTTGAGAAACTATTTGAAAAACAACCTGAAAATCATGAGACTTCCAGTACTGTTGACAAGCTGATGACAAATAAAGAAATATTCATATCTGCAGAGGGCAAAATTGTCACAAGAACTAGTGAAAGACATTTGAATTCACTGCCAATGAAATAAGAACATCCACCTCCCTCACAATGTTCAGAACTAAATGCAGGCCCACTCCCCATTCTTTGACATAACTTTCCTGCAATATCATTCTCAAGTCCATCAACATCTTCACACTGGATACTTTAAAAAAAAACAAACCCAACAATAATAATTGGAAGCTTGCTCCTGCCAGAAGAGTTGAAGATGAGTGAGTTTTTTGGCTAACTTTTTGTGGTATGCATGCATATGGTGATGCATAACCTTATAAATATTTAGATAGATACAACATTGTGAGAATTGATGTCTGGCACATTGGTTGTTTTGACTGAATGTTCCTATACTACACTGTACTGTCCGGCATGCCACAACAGCACCAACTATAGACTTCCCACCCTCCATCTGGTACTCAACTGACCAGTAATTATGTGAGGTAGTCAGGTTCCATAGGGCAATTGTTGCTTGCTTTCATGGTGAAGTAGGCTCTTAGATGTGATCTGGAGCAAAGTGCCAGGTTTAGCTTGCCACACAAGTATTGAGATGTCTCCTTCCTCCTCCTGAAGTTCTGTGGACACTGATGGTTATTTCATGTCTTGAAAAACCCAGTTCACTGATATGTGGTTATAAAGCACCACACAGTGGATATCATTCCCAAATACTGGGTGGTGCATGCCTTTTGAAGCAAAAACTCCATGGACTACTGGTCTTGGCCTCTGGTTTTCTACAGGTTCTGCCAGAATATCTTTCACCATCTTTCCTCAAGATATCTTGTGGCTGCTTTTCAAAAACTCCAGCAGAAACATTTATTATATAATGGCATTTCTTTGCTGCACATACTATAGTTAAGGTTATTTTGGAAGTTTCCTTAATTCCGCCCTCCCTTCTAATTTGTTCACAATTTTCTGACAGTAGCACCTGTTGGTCTGGCATTCCTCAGGATTGGTGTCAACTAAAAAGTGATCTCTTTTTAATTGAAAGCTTCAGCAAAATTACTTTGTCCATTTCTGAGGTATGTAGGTAAAAAATCTAATGCACACACAGTGCAGGATAATCTGTGTACAATTAATAAATTTGAAGGCCAGAAGGGAACATTATGATCATCTAGTCTGACCTCCTGCATAACAGGGACCATAGAACCTCACACAATAATTTCTGCACTAAACCCATGCAACTGAATTCAATCAACTGAACCCAATGAGTCCTTTGTGGGGTGTAGCCTCCCTGTCCTTAATATAGGGCATAGCTTCCCTGTCAATGGGTATATTTTTATGTAGGGTATGCAAGTCCCTGTATTTAACTGGCCAATGCAAGATCATGCATAGAGGACCAAAGAATGTAGTCTGTACTTAAAGGAAGGGGGAGCGTAATCTGGAAAGCAGTGCTTTGTAAAGGACTTGTGGTCATGATAATCAACTGAAAATTATATAAAAATCAGGAATAGAGAAGTGATATTACCTCTGCATACAGTATTGGTGAACCTACTACTGGAATACTGTGTCCAGTTCTAGTGACTGCACTAAAAAAAGGTTGAAAAATTGGGAAGAGTTCGGAGTGGAGTCAGAAGAATAATTTGAGGATTAGAGAACATGATACATAGTTAGAGACAATTTAAAGAACTTGTTCTGGTTAGTTTGTCAAAGATAAAAGTAAGAGATGAGTTGATCACAGTTATAAGAATCCAGATGGAGTGACTTCTGACAGCTCTTTAATTTAGCGGACAAAGGCAAAAACAGCTTCCAGTCATTGGCTCTTGAATTGGACAAATCTAAACTGGAAATAAGGTGCAATTTTAACAGAGAGTTTCATCAACCATTGGAAAAATGTATGTAAATATAAGGTTGATTCTTTATCACTTGAAAGGTGTAAATCAGGACTAGATGTTTATGTCTGTAACTTAACTACAAGTTATTGTGCTTGATGCAGAAATTACGGGCGAATTCTCTAGCTTGTATTATGGCAATCAGACTAGATCAGTGGTTCCCAAACTTTAACAGCCTGTGAACCCCTTTCACTAAAATGTCAAGTCTCACGAACCCCCTCCTAAAAATGAATATTTCCAGGGATTTTCTCCTTTACCTGAGTATAAATTATAAAAGCAGTGATCTTGGAAATATTTTTATGACATGCTTATTACACATTATTTATCATTACAGTATTTTGATCCATATCCCAACTGCCCCCATGGCCTCTTTCCCTCCCCTGTATCCCTCTGCTCCCCCAACCTCCTTCCCTCCCCCGTATCCCTCTGTCCCCCATAGCCTCTTTCCCATTCCTCTGCCCCCCCCAGCCTCCTTCCCTCCCCCATATCTCTGCTGCCGCCCATATCCGCCTTCCCCCCCATAACCCTCTGCCCCCATGGCTTCCTTCCCTCCCCCATATCCATCTGCCCCCAGGCTCTCCCTCCTGTCTATGCCTGCTGCCACTCATGGGCTGCCTCTGTTCCCCATGACCTCCTTCCCTCCCCCATATTCCTCCCCTGTATCCCTCTGTCCTCCCATGACTTCCCTCTGTCCTGCCTGGCCTTGCCAGGTTTTTTATGAATTTGCCAGTTGCCAGAAAAATAATTTAATCTGCTGGGTGTTTTTACATGGGTCTAAATATTTGCATTATTTTCACAATACATTGCGATATCTAATGTTAAAGTTTCTGTGTCCTGCTAAAGATGCTGCAGTGTTTCCACCTCTGCAGTTTAAGTAAGAAAGTGATGTTATCAATCTTAGCTATATGTGTTACTTTTCTAGATACTGTAAGTGTTTGTTAAAGTGGGGTTCTAGAATTGCCTTGCAGTTGGGATTGCCATGGGTTTGCATGGTGGTGGTGGTGTGCTATTTTTTTTTTTGGCCTCCTCCTCCTCCATCCCTCTGCCCGCCAAGGCCTCCCTCTCCCCCCATCCATCTGCCCCCATTGCCTTCCTCTCCCAGGATCCCTGCTGGCCCCATGGCCTCCTCCTCCATCCCTCTGCCTGCCATGGCCTCCTTCTCCCCCTATCCCTGCTGGCCCCATGGCCTCCCCCCACATCCCTCTGTCTGCCAAGGCCTCCCCCTCCCACCATCCCTGCTTGCCCCATGGCCTCCCTCTACCCCATCTATCTGCCCCCCATGCCCTCCCTTTCCCCCATCCCTGCTGCCCCCTCGCAGCCTCCTCGCCCCATATCTCTGCAGGCCTCCCCTGTGGCGTCACTCCTCCCATCCGTATCCCTTCCATTGGACACTCAGGAGCCAATCAGATCTTCTCTCTGTCCTGTCACACGTGAACGAGTTACTCAACACTGGAGCCACGTGGGAATCCGGGGGCGGGGCCAGGCTTGAAGGAGGAGTCGTCTGTCCGAATGAGCCGGCTACTGAGAGAGTGCGACGCTCGGAGGCGGGTTTCGGAGGAAGGGGCGGGGTCGAAGTGGGGCTCGTACTGTGGTTGGCTGGAATGGGTGGGGACGCGGCGTTAGGCTCCTGGGGGTGGGGCTTGGAGTCCACTGCCCGCGGAGCGGTTCGGTTCGGTTCGGGGGCGCGAGCCGCCGGGCGGAGCTGGGTCGCGTTGCGCTGTTCGTCACAGTGCGTGGCCAGGTAAGGAGCAGCTGCCTGCGCGTGGCCCGGCGTGACACCTGGGCGCCGCTGGCTGCTGCTGCTGCCGCCCCGCGGGGGTCGCGGCGTCGTGCCCAGGCGGCCGGCGGCATTCGCGGCGGTGAGCGCGCGACACACGCCCCTGCGCCCTGTGGACGAAGGTTCGTTACCCGCTGGCGCGCGCTGTGCCCAGCCCGGTGGGACGGACGGGCGGGCCCTGGCACCTGCCCCGCCTGGCTCACGAGCTGCGGAACGGCGCCAGGGCCCCCGGGGGGAGTCGGCCAGAGCTGCCTGGCCTGGGGAAGAGCTGAGGCCGTTCGTTGGCAGGACTCTCACCCGCCGCTCTTCTGGGCCTTGAACGTGGGAGATGCTCGGATACATGGCCCCGTTACCTAGCAAGTAACTGGAGAGAGAGGTGCCGACAGTCTGCCCCCGCCCGGATCACAGCACCTCTTGTTTGGCTGCTCTCACCTCCTCCCCCCGACATTACAGCCAAAGTACTATTCCCTTGTGCATCTCCCCAGCCCCCCAGGTATCTATGCCTTGGATAGATTTGGGGGTTGAAGGGAGCTCCCCCAGCTCCTGGATGACTCTGCCTTGGATTGTAGATGGTGAGGGAAACTTCTGGGTCTGCAGTTGAATGTCTAAGAACTTGCATGGCACAGGGAGCTGGATGCCGATGCAGTGCTTAATGTGTAATGAAAGAGGTGCCCTGGGCTCAAACAATTTTTTTTACTTTCATAATTGACGTAGCAAGCCTAGAGGTGCCAGGACTATGAACTGCCAAGCCTAGAGGTGCAGGGCTCAGCCCTGGCAAGCCCTGGCACTAATTAACCACTGGTGAGATGGTGAGGGTTTAGCAAGGAGGCATACAGTGTAATGAACTAAAATGATATTTTAAAATGAAGCAGAAATGTGTTATCTTAATTCTAGCAGAAAAGAGAAGGGTTTGAATCTAGTTACCAGGAGTTGACTCAACTCCCGATTTATGCTGCAATTGGTCCTAGAGAGAGGTGTGGTGGAGGGTGTGTCTTGTACCCTTATTGTATGGATAGGGTCTCTCATAAACTATCTCAGAATATCTTGAAGGGGGCTGGAGTTCGCCACACAGGTTTTAAGGGAGCCCATTTTAGTCTTATCTCAGTTTATGGCTACCTGCCTTTGATGTACTGCAGTATATCAGTTATGGAGAGAGGCCGATCTGGGCTGGAAACTAGTGTCTTTATTCACTGGAAGTGAGAAGTAACTAATTCCTTAGCTAAGTAACAAAGTTCTAGAACTCTCAGGTGTGTTGGTGGTGAAGTTGGTTCACCACTGGGCACCTAAATATATACCTACCTAGTAAACTGTTGTTGTTTTCCCTATGACACCCTTCCCCCATGTTTCAGAACAGGAGACAGAAAAAATATTTGTGGTTTGAAAGCTGGAACAGAGAGAAGGCTGTTAACAGAATCTCTGAACTCCATCTATGTTGTACTGAGCTGGTCTTTCACTTTCATTCACAGCCAGGTATCTGTCAGAAGTGAAGCTGATTTTTATTAAGGAACTGAGATCCGTAAAAATCCAAAGAGTGGAAATTTGGCAGTCTTTTAGTGCTCTCTTCTTAGATTGTTGTGACATTTGCCTTTTTTTAACTTGGGAGTCATTCAGCATTCAGAACCTGCTGAAGTGTTAAGAAGCCTAAAAACTACCTTTTTTTTTTTTTTTTTTTTTTTTTGTGGGGATGGGGAATGGTATTTTTTGTCTAAATGACTTAAGCTGGTGGTGGTAATTTTGCAGAGTCAGATGTGGCACAATAGGGCTAGCAATCAGATCTTCAGGAAGGGTCTGTGCCATTTAAAGGGTGCCGAGCTGATTGGTGGTGTGGAGGAGGAGCTCCTGAATAAAGAGAAGAGAATCAAAGGCTGCTAGCTGCATTCCAGTTCCCTTCCCACTACTTTAACTCTATCTGCAAGCAGGGAACCACAGTGTAATTGGGTCCCTGGCTCATTTTTGTTTGTAGTGTAGATGGGCCCCTTGTGTTGTTATGTGGAGTTTGTGTTGTAGCTGGAAGCTGATTATGGTGTCTGCTTGTTACTTTCCCAGGAGATGAGTGTTGAGCTACCCGGCTGGCTAATGGAGGGAAAGCAAAAGAAGAAAAGAATCTGGCTTTGTTTCTGTTGTCGGGCTGGAGGTGAATAAGCTGTGAAATGGGGGATGGGCACAGATTTATCCTCTAGATCTCATGGTAACAGCTGCTGCTTAAATACTTCATCTGACCCAGCCCCTAGAGTGGAGAGTGAAGAGGGGGGCTTATGCTTGTCGCCTGGATCAGTTCTGCACAGGTCACTATAGAGATGGAAACACTATTTTCAGTTCAGACTATTTTCCTTCCAGATAGCCTGTGGGTCCTGGGTGATGTGTAGTTATGATAATGATTTTGTTAAGTGCCTTCTAGCTGCAGTCAAGAGGAGTGCTTTATAGAGTCCTAGAAGCTGGAACATACTTGTAGTAATATTTCTGCTGGTTTTAGTTGTATCTGTTGTGAGTGTTGCAGGGCTCCTCAGGGAAGCTTATGCCTCCTGTTCTAAAGCAGTGTTTTTCTACCTTTTTTAAGTTTGCGGACCCCTAAAAAATTTCAAATGGAGGTGTTCGACCCCTTTGGAAATCCTAGATGTGGTCTGTGGCCCCCGAGGGATCTGTTGACCACAGGGGTCTGTTGAAAAACACTATTCTAAAGGATTTCTGTCTGCCTTGACTCCTCTTGATTGGGGAGCAGAATCTCAGATTTAAAAAAAATCCCATCTGAGATGGGACTTCCTAAACATGGTTCAGATCTATTTCCCTTCAGTTAACTCTTTAGCACCTGGAAACCAGCAGACTGGAAACCAGCAGACTGGAAACCAGTCTGTTCTCTTGTAGCTGGAAACTGCCTCTTCTGGTTTTAGTTTTCTTTCTCAGGAGCCATGAAGGATTCACTAATATTGGGCTTCACTTTGTGTTCTCCTGGCCTGTGCTTTTTGCACTACACTCCTTTTTGTTAACTGGTTCTCAACCTTGCAAGCAGTCCAGGAGCCAGGTGAATTGGGTAGGAACATATTTGTGGGCAGAGTGGGAACTAGCTGATGGTCTGAGCATATAAGGAGTAGGTCGGTAGTGAAAAATCTGGCTCAGGATGGGGTGAGTTAGAGGTCATTATTAACTTATTATTGCTTGGAGACTTCAATCAGGCTGAAGGTTTTTGTGCTGGGTGCTGTACAAAGCCGTAAGAAGACAGTCCCAGCCTTATGTTTTGAAAACCACTCAGCAGTGGGAAGTAGGAAACTTTCCCAGGAAGGAGGAGTCATCGTTTTCTCTTTGGATGTGCATTGTTAAACTTGTCTGTCTGCTGTGACTGTAATCTTCCTTCCCTTAGGCTCTTCATTCTCCTCATCTCAATCCTTATATTTCTAGAAAAAATATTGTGGATGAATCATTGGTAGTATGTCTGGTGTGAAGTTGAAGGATCTGGTTTTGTGGAACATTGGACCAAATCCCAGTGTATTACTGGGATGGCCTATATCTTCCAGGTAGTGGGGGCTATTCTTCTCCATTGAAGACAAGCTAGAGCAGCCAGAAGGGTATTAAACTAACAACACAAAGGGGATGGTGCTAAGTAGGCCTCATATGGTATAAACTTGGACTCAATCAAAGGCTACGTCCAGACTACCCGCCGTATCAGCGGGTTAAAATCGATTGCTTGGGGATCGATATATCGCGTCTCATCTAGATGCGATATATCGATCCCCGAGCGCGCTTATATCGATTCCGGAACTCCATCAACCCCAACGGAGTTCCGGAATCGACAGGGAGAGCCGCGAACATCGATCCCGCGCGGTGTGGACGGGTGAGTAATCCGATCTTAGATATTCGACTTCAGCTATGTTATTCACGTAGCTGAAGTTGCATATCTAAGATCGATTTCTCCCTCGTAGTGTGGACCAGCCCATAGAATGTGAAGAGAGGATATGTTTGTTGTTTATATACCACAGGTAGGAATCTGGACACCTAGCAAGAGGAGCCAGACATTCTTATTGATGAGAAAAAACTTCATATAACTGGCATTGCAGAAACCTGGTGGGAGGATTTACATGCCTGGAATGTAAAATCCTGGGAAGGACAGAATGAGTGAGAGGTGTGTGGGGCGGTGGCATCATACACGAAAGACGACATTACCTGATTTAAAATTATTGATAACTCAGAACCACAAAGTTTTTTGAATGCATATGGATGTGCTGACTGACAAAGTATAGGCTGGTGAGGGTCTGTTACACACCACAAAATCAAATCAGAGAACAGGATGAGTTTGTAATTAAACACCTGTATGTAATGTGTAGAAAGAAATTGGTATTGTGGGAAACTTCAATTTGGGAGACATATACTAGAAGTTTCATACAGCCAGTGGTAAAACATAAGTTTCTGAAACTTTTAGGTAACTTTCTAATTCAAAAGGTATTGAATCTAACATGAAGTAATCCTGTTTCGTATCTCACTGTGGCTGATAAAGATGAATGAGTCACTGGACTGGAAGTTGGTGTCTGCCTAGGGACAAGATCATGGTGTAGTTACATTCAAAGTGCCAAACTGAGGAAGAGTCAAACCAGTAATCTGTATACTTGGTGTTTCAAAAGGGTTACTTTCCCAAAGCTGAAGGAAAAATTTAGACAGAAAAATGTGAAAGATTGGGAGTTCTTAAAGAAAATTTTATTAGATGGACAAAAAGCTACAATTCCACAATCAAGTGAGCGAACAACTTTGGCTAAAAGCCCATCCCGGTTGAGTGGTAGTAATTAGAACATCCTGGTAGTAATTGGGGAGAAGCAGCAAATAGGAAAAAGGAGAACAGATATCAGTTTTCTACACTTCATAACTTCTAATTTATAAGAGAAGCTAAAAATATCAGGGAAAAATTATGCCTGGTAAGGCAAAGAACAACAAAGAATTTGAGTGTATGAAGAAGACAATAAATTGTAGCAATGGTATAGCACCTTTACTAAATGAGGATGGTGAAATGGATGATAATGATGAAGAAAATGCAGAAATGTTAATTCTATATTTGTTCTGTGTTTGGAAAGATGCAGGATGATGTACGTACTTCACTTGTGGATGAGCAAGTACCTTCTGCTCCCTTAATAAAGGATGTTAAACAATATCTACAAGGGATAAATGTTATCCAGGCCTGCTGATTTAAATTGACCCAAGAATCCTAAAAGAAGTATCTGTACCAGTGATAACTTTTAATAAATCTTGGAATGGCAGGAAAATTCCAGAAGACTGGAAGAGTACCAATGTTGTGCAAGTATTCAAAAAGGAAGTGGGATGACCCAGGTAACTATAGGCTACTTAGCCTGACATTAAATCTGGGCAAAATAACGGAAAAGCTGATACAGCATTCAGCTGATAAAAAATTAAAGGATGGGAAGGTAATGAATGTTAGTCTACGTAGTTTTCTGGGAAACTGGTCTTTTTAAACCTGATTTACTTCTTTGAGATTACAAGTTAGAAAAGGTAACTGCATGGATGTAACAGACTTTTGTAAGGTGTTTTTGACCCTATGACATTCCAAATCAGTAGTATACTATATAAATAATGCACATGTTAAATAGTTTTTAATCCATCTAATCTCAAAAGTAGTTGTTGACAAGCTTAAGCGCCGAGTTGCTGGGTAGTGCTTGACCCACACTCTGCCCTAAGCCCTGCCCTCACTCCCTCCCTTTCTCCAAGCCCCCACCCACGCTTCACCTCAGAATCTGCCTCTCTCCATGCCTCCCATCTGACCCTTACCACTCAGCAGGCACCTGAAGATGAGGCTGCCCGGGGTGCACAAGCTGCAGAGCGTGACCATGGTGCACAGGGGAGCGCCACCAGGGCTTGAGCACCACCCACCCCTCCCAACCCCAGCTTGACGACGGGCTGCATCCCTCTCATGATGGCGCTACACGTTGCTGCCTTGGTCTCCGGCTCCAGCTCTAGCTCCGCCCAGACCTGCCCCCATGAGGCACACTCTAGGCACGGGGCTGGAGACGGGGTAGCAGCATGTGGTGCCGGCAGGAGCTCGACGTGGATGGGCAGACAGACACAAAGCCAGGGTTGGGAGTCCCAGCCTGCAGATTTGGGGGGCTCTGGCCCTGAATTAGGTGGGCCTGGTTGGATCCTAAGTGGGTGGGCTATGGCCAACCCAGGCCCACCAGTGGCTATGCTTCCCCAGGTCCCTGCCCTATCCCGCCACCTCCACTTCTCCCTCCACCAGTGTCGTGGAACACCTGATCACCAGCAGGCAGGAGGCACTGATCACCGGAGGCACTAGGGAGCGGGGAAGGTGCTGTCCCACCCACTGTTTTTTTCCATGGGTGCTCCAGCCCCAGAGCACCCACAGAGTTGGCGCCTTTGTCAACAAGGAATCGTCACTGAATGGTGGTGCTCCCAGTGGGGTTTTGCAGGGCTCGGTGCTAGGCCTGCTGCTATTCAAAATTTTCATCAGTGGATCTCATGTTCTATGGGCCTGTGTTAGACAGGATGTCAGACAAGATGATCACACTGGTCCCTTCTGGCCTTAAAATATGAATCTAGAAGTAAATATAAGATTACTGCTGATGAAAATTTGTGAATGACACAAAGGTTGGTGGAGTGGTAAGTAATAACATAGGGCAGTCATGCAGAGTAATCTTGCTCACTTGTTAAACTAGGCCTATTCAAACAAAATAAAATTTAATACTGCCAAGTTCTAGGTTAGACATCTAGGAACAAACAGTGCACGCCATACCTACAGAATGGAGTACTGTGTCATGGAAAGCAGTGACTCTGAAAAGTCTTCTAGGGATCCTAGAGTACAAGGAACTGAACATGAGCACCTGTGGCAAAAGTGGCTAATGCTATCCTTGGATGTGTAAAAAGGGGAGTAGTCAGTAGGGAGATGATTTTGCCTGTGTATACGGCATTGGCGAGACTGTTGCTGGAATACAGCATCCAGTTCTGGTGTCCACATTCTTAAAGGATGTTGAAAGATGTAATTGTGTACAGAAAAGAGCCACAAAAAAGAGAAAAGGGCTGAAGAAAATGCCTTAGGCGTAGTCAACCCTAGAAACTTACATTGGTATAGCTACGTCTTTCAGGAGTTAAGTTCCCTGTAAGCTGCACTGCGGCCTAGTAAGCCCCACTCAGAGCTGCGGCAGGGAGAGATGCCTCTCCCTCAGCATGGACCTGCTGCGGGAGAGACACCCCTCCTCACTGGCCCCAGCGTGAAGCTGCTGCAGCTGGGGGAGAGGCACCTCTTCCCCTGCCCTGAGCTGCAGCAACAAGAGAGGGCTGGGGGGGGGAGTCCTCTCTCCCCTCTGCAGCCCTGGGGTAGCCTGCACCCCCAAACCCCTCATCCCAAGCCCCATCCCAGAGCCTTGACCCCTAGCTGGAGCCCTCATTCTTCCCCACCCAACCCTCTGCCTCAGGCCTGAGCCCGCTCCTGCACCCCAAACTCCCCAGCCCCACCCCAGAGCTCGCAACTCCAGCCAGAACCCTCACCCTTCTTACCCCCACACTCCAACTCTGTGCCCCAGTCCTGAGCCTCCTCCCACACTCCAAACCCCTCAGCCCCACCCACACCACATGTTTTGTTATGTGCATCAATATGAAGGTGATATGTCGCAAAATTCACTCCACAGATGGACATAAAAAATAAGAGGGATTACGGCTCAGGGGTGTGAAGAATCCACATTGCTGAGAGACATAGCTATATCAGCCTAACCCTCAAATGTGGACAGCACTAGGTCAGTGTAAGAATTCTTCCCTCAACTTAGCGACTGCCTCTCTGGGAGGCAGATTACTTACATCAATGGGAGAAGTGCTGCTGTGCAACTGTAGCATTTTAAGTGTAGTCATACCCTCAGAGTGAGAGACTTAGGGAGATCAGTCTATTTAGCTTATCAAAAGGGAGATTTAGAGGTCACTTGATTACAGTGTATAAGGGCAACTCTTAAAGTTGCAGTAGTGCAGCTGCACTGCTTCAGTGAAGACACTACTAGGTCGATGGGAGAAGCTCATCAATATACCCCACCTTCCCCATTCCATTCATTTCTCCTGTTTTCTGTCCTTCCTCATTCTCTGATCTCCGCAATCCTTTTCAATTCTTAACTTTTGGAGGCAAGGAGAGGAAGTTATTTCTGTGATCCCAATTTACCAACATCTGTCCTATGTCTTAGAACTGCTACACCTGCTCTGGGGAGAGCACATTAAAACAGGAATTAAACATACTATTAACAAGTGGCTCAGTTTAAGACTCCTACAGCCATGTTACCCAACTTTGACATTGGCTGACTTCTGTGTATTTAAATTCTCATCGTAAAGTAGCTTTGCATGAATAGCTTTGATTCTGTTGCTGCTTAGGCCATTTTCTGGTCCCCCCCCCCCGGGGGGAGGGACTCTTCGCTAAAAGTAGATAGATAAAGGTTATATTGGGTTTAAAACATTGCCTGCGCATGATATTTGTTATAGTTTTTATGACTTGCCATTTTTGCCACCATTTCCTGGTGCATTTTTCTAAAATTTTTAATGATTAAAATTAACCCTAGCAGCCAGCTCCTTGTGCTCTGATACACTACTGCCTAGCTAAAAAGAAAAAGTTGTCCTAGTAAAATTGCCTTCTGCAGAATCTGACCTGGAGTGGCTGTTTGCCTCTCTGGTTCTTTGGTAAGCTTCACGTGGCACTGCTGCGGGTCCCTGTTCTAACCTCTGTCCTTCATGCCCTTGGAGATTTTTTCAAATATTCCGGCATTTTGTCTTTTGGAATGGAGTTCAGATAGCACAGATTCGTCTCCCCATACAGCAATCAGATGCAGTACCTCCCATTTGGTCCATGCTGGAGCTCTTTTGTGATTCTGGGACTCCATGGTCACTTGTGCTGATCAGCTCGCTAGGCTGGCCCAACAGGAAATGAAATTCAAAAGTTTGCGGGGCTTTTCCTGTTTACCTGGCCAGTGCATCTGAGTTGAGAGTGCTGTCCAGAGCGGTCACAATGGAGCACTCTGGGATAGCTCCCAGAGGTCAGTACCGTCGAATTGCGTCCACAGTACCCCAAAGTTGAACCAGCAGGGTCGATTTCAGCACTAATTCTCTCGTCGGGGAAGAGTACAGAAATTGATTTTTAAGAGCCCTTTAAGTTGACACAAATGGCTTCGTCGTGTGGACGGGTGCAGGTTAAATCGATTTAACGTGAGCTGCTATTAGGCTGTCTTGCATTCTAAGGCTGATGGGGGTGGGGTGGAATTAAGATCACTGTCCTCAAGGTATTCAAAGCTTCAAATTAAGCATGGGATTGTGTGCATAGGTGCCAACTTCCTCTCTACCCTGGGGGTGCTCGGCCCACCCCCATTCCACCTCGTCATCCAAGCCCCCACCCCTGCCCTGCCACTTCCTGACCCTGCTCCTTTCAGGCCCTGCTACCACTCCACCCCTTCACCCAAGGCCCTACCCCTGCCCCGCGTTTGCGTTTTCCGCTGGGTAGAAGAGAGGGAGGGAGCTTGGCTGCCAGCAGGCGCTAAGCTCTGAAGCACCCATGGAGTCCGCACCTCTTTGCAGATGCCACCCTGAGGGATTAGAAATGATTTGAAGAATCCCTGAGTGGGGTTGGGGTAGAAAGAATTGGGCTTTAGGTAGAGTAGGTATCTTGGTGAATGTGCTGTGGCCTGATTATACATTACACTGGTTGGTGCAATGTATAATCAGACTATGTTCAATTGTGAGTGTGGGACTGAATTGGAGTGGGGACTTGTTCAGAACTGGAATTTGATCAGAAAGCATGTAACATTGTGGTGTTCCTATATGAACATTATCTTAATTCTTTTCACCCGTTAGAGGAAATGTTATGTTAATACGATTAACTTAAAAATAACAGTAAGATTAAAATTACTGGCATAACTCAAGTGAGGTGGGTACAAACTGTCAGCAGTTAACCCTTCAATCAGTTTTCCACATAATTGGCTATAAAGGGAGCTTGGCTCCTGGATCCCATCCACTTTTCTGGCTTTGCTGCTTTCCTGTTTCATGACTTCAAAAGGCAAATTCTGTTCCTAGCTGGCTTGCTATCCAGGTATTACCTTGTCATTTGCATTGGGTTGCACAATGTGACCTTCTATGTGATGCCTGAAATTAAATCCTCCTAAATCCAGATGGACTATGTGGCTCAGAGGATTGCTGAAATTGCCTTTTCCTTCACTTATTAGTCCAAATAGTCTGGCTTGCACAAAATGAGTTCGGATGAAGTGCTAAACCATTTCCTAGTCAACCCATTATATGCTTGATGAAACGTCACAGCTGGCACTTGCTGGCATCTTGGCAGTGTCATGAGATGGGGTAAGCACTAAGTAGGCATGGAAATCAAACTACCCTGTTGTTTTTAGAGATGGTCTTTGTGGGTAAAGTCAGTGTGGTGGTGGGGAGGGGTGGCTAAGTGAGCACTTCTGCTCCTGTGCTGGATCTGCATCTGAGGTACGAGTCATGTGAACAATGTTAGTCAGTCAGGTGATGACTAGTCCCAGCAAGGAATTTTTTGTACCCTGACCCCCTCCTTACAGGCTTTCTCTGCAGCTTTCCTTCGGGTACTGTCGCTACCTCTCAGAGCTGGCTCAGCTAGCAGCAGGATTGGTCCATTCCCAAATAAAGCTGCAGCATCAGCTATAGAGGACAAACCCAGATGAGGAAAGCTTGGAGGAAGATGAAGAAGCAGCTCCCAACCAGTGCTTGTTGTTCCCAGTAGGGAAGATCCTAAGTTGGAATCAGTAAGCCTCTACAATCTGTCTTCTCTTCTGTCTCTCCCCTTCCAACCACTCAAATCCCTTCAAAGGAAGCTCCTGATGAAGCCCTATCCTCTCAACCATTCCCTCTATATTCTTTTGGGGGGGGGGTCTGTCTATTTGCTTTTCCACTGAACTTCTGCAGTTTCCAGCTGCCTAATTAAGTACCAAAGGCTTGTGGAGGAAGGTGAACTGGACGTAGACCTTGATCCCATCCCATTTCTCCTCTGTCTCAACTTGTAGATGCTGCCAGATGGCAAATGTCTTTGGACAAATGGGCCTATCAGATCTCTCATATGGCTTGTCTCTTTAAATATCTCTGAGAGCCAGAGCTAGGAAGAGGATGATGGACAAGCTATTTTCTTTCTTAGGTTCTTCAGAGAGCCATATTGTTCTATGTGAATGTTGGAGATCTGGTGTGCTGCTCTGACCTCTCCTCACTGTTCCCAGTAAACTGGTAAAGCCCTTCAGATTAGATTGATATATTCCATGGCTCTTCATTTGTCTCCCATGATTCCTGCAATCAGATACCATTTCCTCTGATGAACACTTCTCCCCTGCTATCCAGCAAGCCCAGGATGGGGCAACTTCTGCTCTATTGGCTTCAAGACAGCATGCCTCCAAGCTCTTGTGGGTGAAGAGCTTGTCTTAATATCAGTCTTCTGTTTAGCCTGTCATCGGAGTTTCCTGAGAGGCCCTGGCAGTGTTGTTAACTTCCTCAGAGAAGAAGGGGTCCATATCTTTCTTTACTTGGATGATCTGGTTTGGTCCCAGTGCTGGCAGGCTACCCTGGGGAGTCTGAGTTAGCAGGTTATTCAGGAACAAGGGTTTGTGATCAGTTAAAACAAATGGCTTGTCTGCATTTGAAAGTTGATGTGGATTAAGGCAGGGTGTGAATTTAAAGTGCAATAGCTGTTCCCTATCTATGCTTATGTGTAGACAAATCCAAAAGCTACTTATTATTTCTTTCAGGGCGGCTAATTTGTCTGTGGGCCAGATTGTGCAGTCTTTTCAGCAGTGGTACAAAGGTTAGAAATCTTGTGCAGACATTGCTCCAGCACCTCACTGTGGTGATCAAGAAAGGCCTTCAGCATCTGAAGGTGGTGTGTTCAGGTACAATCCAGAGGGTCCTCCCAGAGGCCTCCAAGCATTTCTGCTATCTGTGTGGGATCACAGCCTGTAAACCCCTATACAATCAATCTCGTAGAAAGAGAAAATAATATGGTTCCTTCAATCTCTGGGATAGTGGACACATCTGAAATCTGTCCAGGAGGAGCCTTTGGCATAAATGCTGATAGTCAGGTTTGGTTTTGTGTGGAGTAGCACCTTAACAGAACACATCCTGTTGTTTTTTTCCTAATGTTTGATTTGGTGGTTTTGAAATCCCACATCTTAGGGCACATGTAGTAGAAAGCTCTGTTGTGCAGCAACAACTTTAACTCCATCTTAATGAAGGTTTTGTAAATGAATTTGACTTTTTATTATTCTGAGAAATGACTGAACTTGTTTGCTGAAATTAAAAAAAAAATCAACCTGAGCCAGAAATGAAGCATGGAAAAACTTCAGCCTGAATGGATAGTTTGTTAGTTACAAGCAACTGAAAACAGGAGCTCTGTAATGAGGAGTGTTAGGCAACCTTAACTTTAGGCATTGCTCTGCCTATAATAATGAGCAGGGAGGCGGACTGGGTAATCTAATGAGACGCTGTCTCTTAATTTTTGATTTTGCCACACTTGTAAGGATGTCATTGAAGAGATTTGTGCAGTTTTCATTTTGATTTTTTTCAATGTTTGTACTGTGTCCTTCAATTGTATTTGTTCTTTGTGCAATTACTGCAGTGCGCAAATGGCTCATAAATTGTATAGGAGTGTAGCACTGAATGGATGGCCCTGTCAGAATTTGACAAAGTTTCTTTCCTTTGGAAAACTATAAGCAAAATGCACTGACCTGTGGTGACATGCATCCGTGATTAATGGATGAGTCTCCTAATGTGTTGAGGTGCTTTGTGTTTCCCCTTTGCTTAAATAATGGAATCTAAGGCCTTGCCTTCACTGCTGAAAAAGCTCACTCATCAAAAATACACCTATCCCCATAGTGAAAATACATGGACATAAGTCACTTTAGTGTTTACCACAGGGTAAACTAGGTGAGACCAACCTAGGTGGAGGGTTTCGTGCTGACCTCATCTAGTTTACCTCATGGTAAAACTAAAGGAACTTGTCTTCACTGTGTGTGTGTGTGGGTGGGTTTTTTTTTTTTTTTTTTTTTTTTTTTTTTTTTTTTTTAAAACCTTGGGATAGCTCATGTATGTTAGTTACCCAAAGGTGAAAAATGCACCTTTTTAGCAGTGATGGAAAAAGCCTGATCTTTTGATATGAAGAGGGGAAAACCATTGCATAGATCAGACTTGGTACATTTTGGAAATAGTAAGCATGGTGAGGAATGAGGGTATGTCTACGCTACGAAATTAGGTCGAATTTATAGAATTTATACAGTTGATTGTGTGTCCCCACTCAAGACCATTAACTTGGTGGAGTGCGTTCACAGTACCGAGGCTAGTGTCGACTTCCGGAGCGTTGCACTGTGGTAGCTATCCCACAGTTCTTGCAGTCTTTGCTGCTCATTGGAATTCTAGGTTGAGCTCCCAGTGCTTGATGTGTCAAAAACATTGTCGCGAGTGGTTCTGGGTACATGTCGTCAGGCCCCCTGTCTGTCTCTCCCTCCGTGAAAACAACTGCAGACAATCATTTTGAGCCTTATTTCCTGGGTTAACCATGCAGATGCCATACCATGGCAAGCATGGAGCCTGCTCAGCTCACCATCACCGTACGTCTTCTGGGTGCTGGCAAACATGGCACTACATTGCTACACAGCAGCAGCTCATTGCCTTTTGGTGCATTATGACTGGTAGCCATCGATCTTGGTCTCCTGGGTGCTCTTTTAGCCGACCTCGGTGAGGTCGGTCGGGGCGCCTGGACGTAAATGGGAGTGACTCCAGGTCAGGGCCACCTTTAGGCACCGATTCGAAAGGGGCCCGATTCGAAAGAGCTGCCACTGAAGACAGTGGTGGGACTTTGGCGGCTGCTTAATTGGCTGCTGGTGCCTTTGGCGGCACGTTGGTGGAGGGTCCTTAGGGATGTTGTGGGGCCCTCTTAGGGGCACGGGGCCTGATTTGGGGGAATCGGGTGAATCACTCTAAAGCCGGCCCTGCTCCAGGTCATTCTCTTTAAGTTTTGTCTCATGGAGATTCAGTCCTGCCTGCAGTTGTACTGCACCGTCTTCTGGCGAACAGCCAGGAGACGAGGATGGCTAGCAGTCATACTGCACTGTCTGCTGCTAGCCTAAGATGTATAAGAGAGATGGAATTGATCAAAACAAGAGAGAGACCAGATTTGTTTAGTATTCATTTGCCTCCCCCCCCCCCCCGAATAGTGGGGGGAGATAGCTCAGTGGTTTGAGCATTGGCCTGCTAAACCCAGGGTTTTGAGTTCAGTCTTTGAGGGGGGCATTCTGTGTGACAGTTGTGTGTTTCTCCTTGATGCAAACCCACCCCCTTTGTTGATTTTAATTCCCTGTAAGACAAGTCGCCCCTCCCTCCGTCAGACCAATGGCAGACAATCGTTTCGCACCTTTTTTCAGTGCAGACGCCATAGCACAGCAAGCATGGAGCCTGCTCAGATCACCACCGCAATTATGAGCACTGTAAGCACCATGCACATTATCCTGAAGTATATGCAGAACCAGAACCTGCAAAAGCAAAACCAGGCAAGGAGGCGACAGCAGTGCCGTGACGAGAGTGAGGACATGGACACAGAATTCCGGCAATGTGGACATCATGGTGTTAATGGGGCAGGTTCATGGCGTGGAACACTGATTCTGGGCCTGGGAAACGAGCACAGACTGGTGGGACCGCATAGTGTTGCATGTCTGGGATGATTCCCAGTGGCTGTGAAACTTTTTCATGAGTAAGGGCACTTTCATGGAACTTTGACTTGCTTTCCCCTGCCCTGAAGTGCAAGAATACCAAGATGAGAGCAGCCCTCACAGTTCACAAGCAAGTGGTGATAGCCCTGTGGAAGCTTGCAGTGCCAGACAGCTACTGGTCAGTCGGGCATCAACTTGGAGTGGGCAAATCTATTATGGGAACTGCTGTGATCCAAGTAGCCAACACAATCAAAGAGCTGAAATGTGCAGGTCATAGTGGATGGCTTTGCTGCAATGGGATTCCCTTACTGTGGTGGGACAATAGACGGAACCGATATCTGTATATTGGCACTGGAGCACCAAGGCAGCGAGTACATAAACCGAAAGGGGTACTTTTCAATGGTGCTGCAAGCACTGGTGGATCACAAGGGACGTTTCACCAACATCAACGTGGGATGGCCGGGAAAGGTACATGATGCTCGCATCTTCAGG
The DNA here is from genome assembly GCF_007399415.2 of Gopherus evgoodei. NCBI lineage: Eukaryota > Metazoa > Chordata > Testudines > Testudinidae > Gopherus > Gopherus evgoodei. The sequence goes on along the minus strand of NC_044328.1, from coordinate 131,531,349 downwards.
AACTCTGATCTATTTCAAAAGCTGCTGCAAGGGACTTTCTTCCCAGACCAAAATAACCATTGAGGATGTTGAAATGCCTATAGTTATCCTTGTAGACCCAGTCTACCCCTTAATGCCATAGCTCATGAAGCTGTACACAGGCAGCCTGGACAGTAGTTAGGAGCTGTTCAACTATAGGCTGAGCAAGTGCAGAATGTTGGTAGAATGTGCATTCGGACGTTTAAAAGCGCGCTGGCACAGTTTACTGACTCAGATAGACCTCAGTGAAACCAATATTCCCATTGTTATTACTGCTTGCTGTGCACTCCACAATATCTGTGGGAGTAAGAGGGAAATGTTTATGGCAGGATAGGAGGTTGAGGCAAATTGCCTGGCCCCTGATTACGCGCCACCAGACACCAGGGTGGTTAGCAGAATACAGGCGGATGTGGTGCGCATCAGAGAAGCTTTGAAAACCAGTTTCATGACTGGCCAGGCTATGGTGTGAAAGTTCTGTTTGTTTCTCCTTGATGAAACTGGCTCCTACCCCTTAGTTCACTCTACTTCCCTGTAAGCTAGCCACCCTCCCCTTCCCCCTTCGATCAGCGCTTGCAGAGGCAATAAGATCACTGGTGCTTCACATTCATGCATTCTTTATTAATTAATTCATCACACAGATAGGGGGATAACTACCAAGGTAGCCTGGGTGGGGTGAGGGAAGAAAGACAAGGCCACACTGCACTTTAAAACTTATTGAACCCCAGCTTTCTGTTGCTTGGGCAGTCCTCTGGGGTGGAGTGGTTGGGTGCTTGGAGGCGCCCCCCACCGCGTTCTTGGGTATATGGATGAGGAGGCAAGTTAACTTGGGGAGGAGGGCAGTTGGTTACACAGGGGCTGTAGCGGCAGTCTGTGTTCATGCTGCCTTTCCTGAACCTCAGCTGTACGCCGGAGCATATCAGTTTGTTCCTCCAATAGCCTCAGCATTGCCTCTTGCCTTCTGTCACCAAGCTGACTCCACTTATCATATTCAGCTCACCACTTATCTTTAGCCCACCACCTGTCCTCGCATTCATATTGTGCTTTCCTGGACTCTGACACTGTCTGCCTCCATGCATTCTTCTGGGCTCTTTCAATGTGGGAGAACAGCATGAGCTCAGAGAACATTTCATCACGAGTGTGCATTTTTCACCTTCTAATCTTCGCTAGCCTCTGGGAAGGAGAAGATAGTGTGAGTGAAACATTTGCAGCTGATGGAGGGGAAAAAAAAGGAGAGGTAGTTAAAAAGACATTTTAGAGAACAATGGGTAGACTGTTTAAAACAGGTTGGCAATTTAAAAGGAGGGGCTGCAGTTTTCAGGTTAACGTGCAGCACAAACCCAACTACCTCCCTCCCCCAATTCTCTGGGATGATCGCTTCATCCTTCCGCGCACCTTGTGGCTAACAGTGGGGAACATTTCTGTTCAGCCACAGGCAAACAGCCCAGCAGGAACGGACACCTCTGAATGTCCCCTTAATAAAATCACCCTATTTCAACGAGGTGACCATGAATGATATCACTCTCCTGGAGATAACACGGAGAGATAAAGAACGGATGTTGTTTGAATGTTATGCAATGATTCCAGACTATGTGCTACTGGCCTGGCATGGTAAAGTGTCCTACCATGGAGGACAGAATAAGGCTGCCCTTCCCAGAAACCTCTTGCAAAGGCTTTGGGAGTATATCCAGTAAAAGAAAGTAAGTAAAAGGGCAGGGGGGTAGGGTGGTGAAGTGTACAGTCAGAGGTTTGAATATGTCCTGCCTGGAGTGCTGTGCAATGACTGCTGCACTTCAGGATGAAAATGCTGCATGGTGGTGGGGGTTGAGTGCAGACGGTAAGGGTTGTAGTTCTCAGGGCTGGTAGGTGAACGTACAGGTGTTGGGGGCAGTTGGTGGTGGTAAGAACCTGGATGCTGGAGAAGGGGGTTTTGAGCTGACATTGGGGAACAAGGGAGAGAGCTTTGGGATGGGGGCAGGGGCGGCGACACGGTAGTGCTCTGCCTGCATGGCTATGAGTGACTGGATACGGTCCGTTTGGCGTGCCAGGAGGCTTATGAGCTGCTTCGTGCTTTTCTTCTTAGCCAATGTCTTTCTTCTGCTTTCTCTTTCCCTCCAGTGCTGCATTTTTTTCTCTCCAGTGCTGCAGCTTCTTACTCTCTCTGGCAGACTGATTCGTAACTGCCTTCACTATATCTTCTGTGCTTTTTCGTGGCTTTTTCCTCAGGTTTTATAGCCTTTCAGCAGTCTCTGATACGGCCAGTCAAGTAGTAGTAGTAGTCAAGGACACTGTTATTAGAATGACAAAAATTGAAACATTTAACAGAGAGGCAGCATTGTGTATAATCACAGTGAAGGAGTTTACAGTCTCACTTTGGCATACTTTCCACATACCAAACAGAGCACAGAGAGCCCACAGCAGCGAAGACATGGCGAGTAAGGGGGAATGAGTGCAGGAGTTAATTAATCCTGGAAGCTATCTCGTTGCTGTGGGTCACCTGGGAAGGGGGACTGATTGATTCAGGGCTGCACTGGGGTTTCTGTGCGTTGGGGAAAGCAAAGAGCTGCAGGGGGACCTACACTGAACACTATCCCTACATTTTCCACAGGAGTTAATCCTGGAAGAGATCTCACTGCTGCGGGTCACCTGGGAAGCAAAGGAGGGTCTTCTGCAGCAATGCAGATTTCACCCTGGCCCCTATGCAGCTTGCCTGTGTGCAGCAATGGTCCTCCCACCCCTCACGGCACAGTGGTGCGGACGCATTAGCCTGACTGGGACAAGGACCACAGTGGCTCTCCCTATAAACTTGCGCAAGCGCATTGCCCATGCTCTGGCAAAAACTTTTGAGGAGATTACCGAGGCCGATTACCGCGACGTGATAGACCACATCAATGGGCTATTCCACATCTAGGCATGCATGCATGCAGCCCTAACACCCCCCTTCCTCTCCCGAAACATTTACATCATGAAAATAAAAGCTGCTTACCAGGAACCCGCTCCTCTGCTGCTTCTTCACCAACAAGTTCCAGCTGCTGCAACTGGCTACCTTCCTCCTGGCTGCATGCCTCCTGGGACTCTGGGGTGTCTCCCCCCAGCCCAGTACCCTCACTCTCGGTTTCTTCCCCCTCCCCTCCACCTCCCTCTCCTCTTCCCACTCTGAACTGTTCATCGTGGTCATTGGATTGGCAGTGGGGTCACCCCCAAGTATCGCGTCCAGCTCCTTGTAAAAAAGGCAGGTTGTAGGGGCAGCACCTGAGCGGCGGCTTCCCTCGCGGGCTTTGCAATAGGCACTCTGCAGCTCCTTTACTTTAACCCTGCACTGCACTGTGTCCCGGTCATGGCCCCTTTGCAGCATGGCCCTTGAGATCTGCCCATAGGTATCATAATTCCTACGGCTGGAGCGCAGCTGTGACTGCACAGCTTCCTCCCCCCAAACACTGATGAGGTCCATCAACTTGCCATTGCTCTATGCTGGGGCTCGTTTGGTGCATGGAGGCATGGTCACTGATTGATTGCACTCCATACCTGGCTGAGCAAACAGGAAGGGGATTTTTAAAATTCCCGGGGCATTTAAAGGGCGGGTCACCTGAGGCCAGGGCAGTAGAGTGCGAACTGATGAACAGAGTGGCTGAACAGGTATTCTGGGATACCTGCTAATACCCTGGAGGCCAATTACAGCGCTTTTGGTGGCCACATTTGCAGAGCAGCGCTGCATCACCAGCACTGCAATCGTTATACCTGAGGCAGAGCAGGAGTACGGCCAGCGCTGCACCCAGGGAGATGCAGCGCTGTATGTGCCTTGCAAGTGTGGACGGTGAGTAAGTTGCAGCGCTGGTGGTGGGTTTACAGCGCTGCAACTCTCCAGTGTAGCCAAGCCCCCAGGTGTTGGAAACGCCCTCGGAAATTCAGGCAGACACCAGCCTGAGACTGAGGGGAGCTCTACTAGTAAGTATTGTGTGCTTTATTACAGTACATATGTACAGGGGGATTTAAACAACTTTGTTCTGCTACCAGGTGGGCACCACCATGTTGAGCAGATGTGAGCTGTGAGCCTCTCTGCATGCTCAGCCCCCATTCCCTGTGAGCATGCTGTAAGTGACCTCTGTGATAGAGAACTTAAGCTCCAAAATGTTTGTTTCCCTGAATTATGAGAGTCCCCTCTTGCCATTCTGCTTCAGCCTCTCCCTCCCCCCTTATGTTAATTCTATAGCTAAAGTACTGGTGATGGACCTCCTTCAAAGTCATCCTAAATTACCTTTTGTTCCCTGAGGAACTAAAACTTGTCAAAAGACATGAAATTGTATAAAAGATCCTTAGGTCCTGATTCTGTCGTCTCAGATTTGCTTAAGCTTCATCGGGGGAAGTTTGAGTTACAATACTGAGGTCCCAGTTATGCTGCTATGCCCTGAATATGGTATTTGGACATTGGATTATAACATATGAACTATTTCTGAAAGAACTCATTGCTACTACAGAGCTCACCATCTCTGCTATTAATCTGAATCTTAAGAATTGAACTCATGTCTGTATGCATATTGATCTTTTAACCATACTCTCTCTCTTGTTTTTAACTAAACTAAAATTTATTAAATAAGAATTGGCTGTAGTGTGTGTTTGAGTAAGATCTGGAATATTCATTAACCTGGGAGGTAATGTGTCTGATCCTTTGGGATTGGTAGAACTTTTTATTTTATATGATGAAATAAGATTTTCAGAAATCCTCATATTTGACTTAGGTACGTGGATGGAGGCATGAGGATGGATCACTTTAGGGGAACTGTGTTGTTTGAACTTCTGAGTAACCAGTATGGTAATAAAGAAGCTGTTTTATACTGGCTTGGTAAATCTAAGTACTGTGATTGTGAGGATTGTCTGCCCCATTCTTTGCAGTTAACTCTAATTGAGTGACCACAGTTGGCTCCTTATTAGGACCCTGGTCACACCTGGACAGTTGGGGAATCTTGCAGATGCACCTTCTCTGACTGTTCATAACATATAGAAAGGCTCTCCACCTCTGCCTCCCACTTATTGGTGAGGCTCTCTCCCTTACTGTCACAAATATTGTGCAAAACAGTAAGCACATATCACATGAGGCAGATATAGCTCATAAGTAGGGATAAGATTTTATCATGGAGGTCATGGATTCCATGACTTTCAGAGACCTCTGTGACAGCTTCAGCCCTGGGACAGCGGAGCTGGAGGCTGGAGAGGCCCTGCAGCTCTCAGCCATCCCAAGTGGCAGGGGGCCCCAGAGCTGTCAGCCGCCCCTATGACTGGCTTGCATTAATTCTTGTTTTTGCCCGTGACCTGTCCATAACTTTTTTTTACTTAAAATAACTGTGACAAAATCTTAACCTTACTCATAAGCAGCCAGCCTTGTCATGAGGCAGCTCCACCTTCCCTTCACTCTTCCAAATATGTGTTCTGTTGTCATTCTGCTGCTTTGGTTAAACAACTCCTGTCTAAGTGTCCAGTAAAAGGTTTCATAAACCAGGATAGCAATGGATATAAACTGGGTCCCCCCCGAATGACAGTATTAGTTGGAACACCATTAATGTCCATAGTGATCCTGGAAGCAAATGTTCAATTTAAGGAAACAGGCTAGAGTTTCTGATGATCCTAGGATTGTTGACCTTTGCAGACCATCCCACATATATATTGGTGGACCTTCTATGGTGAAGAATCAGGCCTTGGAGCATCATGGAGAAATGGAATTTCTGTAGCTGGGACTTTAGGCCTCGTGGGGGGCAAAGAATAGGCAAGTGGGTCCCATCAGTGGTCCCAGTATAGTTCAGGAATCCCGACCATGTAAATCCATCAGTAACCTCCTGTGGATTGCTAAACTTTATGATCTAGGCTTCCATCTCTGGACAGCATTGTACACCTTGATGACAACAGCCCAGGCAGCTAATTTACCACACCAAATTGGGTTGCTGCTGACCTGTAGTAACTGAGAGGGGTGAGCAGATGGTGATGGGCATGTGCTTCTCCATGCTGAGGGGAGCTCACATTGCTGCAGCTCCAAGATGACTGCACAGATTTCTAGGAAAGTAGCTGCCTGCATCCTGAAGTTGTATTGTTGTTGCTAGTCATCTCAGGTCTGTGTCACTATCCTGTCTCACCACAGAGTGTCAGTTGTCTGAGCCCAGAAGCAGCAGTCCAAGAGAGCTGCTCCTGGAACACATCTTGCAGAAGTAACCTTTGCATCCTCCTTTACCTATGTCACTGAGGCATGCAGTGGTTATCTCACAACCCCTCTAAAGCCATCTCACTGCATGACACCCACCTCTCACATACATATGGAGCCGCCTGTTTGCATTAATGTCAGTCAGGATTGCACCACTTAACCATGTTCCCCATGTGCTGCCTGACAGCAGTTTGAAAATGGTACTGGCTTGCAAAAAACAGATGAATTATGAGGTGTCTGAAGAGGAATTATAAAAGTTTGTTTAGTTTGAGCCTGAGTCCCCAAATTCAAGTAGGTTCCAGAAGGCATCCTACAATTAAATCAACGAGCCTTGTCTCAGAATGCTGCACTATCCGGTGTCTCCCCAAGTGATGTATAGTTGTTTCATAAAAGCACAGAACTGTATGGATGTAGTGATTCACCAGAGAAAGTTTTAAGCTGGCATAAACAAAGCAGAGTTATTCCACTTTAATTTTGATGGGAAAACTTTATGAAAAACTCTCTCATGTAGACAAGTCTCAGGCATCACGTGCTTAGTCAATGTCTGTCTAGTGCCACTTTAACAATCTTGCCCTGTCATGCTACCTTACTTGCTGTGAAGCTGATGTAACCATTAATGTGTAAGATCATGCACCTTGGGTCTCATAATAAGAATTTGTGCTATAAACTCTTCAGTTAAAAGTGATTGAGAAGGAAAGAGACCTAGGTGTGTTGGTTGGTCACAGAACAACTATGAGCTACCAAGATGATGCATCTGTGAAGAAGACAATGCAATTCTAGGAGTATCGTGTGAGGCATTTCTTGTAGAGAAAGTGAAGTATTAATACCATTGTCCAAGCACTAGTGAGATCTCATCTGGAATACTGTGTACAGTTCTGGTAACTGCATATTCAAGAAAGATGAATTTGACTGGAACGGGTGCAGAGAAGAGCTACTAAGATGATCAGGGAGAAGGAGAGCTTGTCTTATGAAAGGAGACTAAAAGAGCTTGGTTTGTTTAGCCTAACCAAACTATGACTGAAAGGGGATATGATTGCTTTCTAAATATATTAGGGGAGTATAAACACCAGGGAGGGAGAAGAGCTCTTTAAATTGAAGGACAGTGTTGACACCTGAACAAATAGGTATAAATTAGCCATGGATGCATTTAGTCTGGAAATTAGAAGAAGGTTTGTAACAGCAGTCAAGGAATGTTCTGGAATGGGCTCCCTATCGGAGTTATGGGTGCAAACAATTTGAGAGACCATGACAAATTAATGAGTGGGATTGTATGATGGGGTTCTTTGTGCTGGTGGGGGACAGGGCTCTGCAGCCATCAAGCTCTTTTTGGATTGTCTTATACTCCTAAAGTCACATGCTTCAGTCAAGTATCAGAGGGGTAGCCCTGTTAGTCTGTATCCACAAAAACAATGAGGAGTCCGGTGGCACCTTAAAGACTAACAGATTTATTTGGGCATAAGCTTTTGTGCATAAAAAAACCCACTTCTTCAGATGCATGGAGTGAAAATTACAGATACAGGCATAAATATACTGGCATATGAAGAGAAGGGAGTTACCTTACAAATGGAGAACCGGTGTTGATAAGGCCAGTTCAGTCAGGGTGGATGTGGTCCACTCCCAATAATTGAGGTGTCAATACCAAGAGAGGAAAAATTTGCTTTTGTAGTGAGCCAGCCACTCCCAGTCCTTATTCAAGCCCAAATTAATGGTGTTAAGTTTGCAAATGAATTGTAGCTCTGCAGTTTCTCTTTGAAGTCTGTTTTTGAAGTTTTCTTTTGTTGAAGGATGGCTCCTCAGAGCTCTTGTCTCAGCCCTTCCTTGGGATGTGGGACGCTGCTGTCCAGTTTCCAGGTCTAAGGTGGAAACATGTGCCTCAGACCTCCCATGCCCCCATTGTTGCTTACACATGCTCCCCCGGTGAGTTCCACCTAGCTGTGGACACCCTGACTTGTAGTTTAAGCCCTTAAGAGACAACCTGGCAGGAAAGCGAGGAACACAGGCTTAGCAGAAATATTTCTTAGGGATAGTCTACACTACGCAGGTCGACGTAAAGCAGCGTATGTCGACCTAATTATAAGTGTCTACACCATAGTCTTCCTCCCAGCGATGTAAGTGGTCTACTACACTGACCTAATAATGCCACCTCCAGGAGAGGTGTAAGGCTTATGTCAGTGTAGTTAGAGTGACAGTGTCTGTATAGACACTGCAGCCCTTAAATCAGCTGTCTTATCAATTTCATGCTGTGAAATTGACAAGAAACCTCTGGCTCCCCTGGAGAGCTGGTCAGTTGGATCTTGCTCCCAGCTGGGAGTTGGAGTGAGCCGTGAAATTGACAGAGCTGCCCTGCTTCTAGGGGGGGAGCAGGTGGCAGGGGTCGAGAAGCCAGTGCAGCTGGGCCCTGCTTCCTGGGAGAGATGCCTCACGCAGCTTTCCCTGGCTCCTGGGGTGGGGGGAGAAGGGAGACAAGAAGCCCTGGGCGGCTTCCACCTGCTCTCAGGAGGGAAGGGGGAGAAGCCCTGGGTGGCTTTCCCTGCTCCCGGCAGGGAATAAGGAGCGAGGGCAGTCCACCGGGAGCCTGTTGGGCAGCAGACTACTGTTAGAGAGCTGCCAGTGGAGCTGAGACCAGATTTTCAATGCCCCATGCTGCCCCTTTTAGGTCATTGGAAGTACTGCTGTTGAGGCCACGCACCACTGACCAAGGAGAGTAGTGTGGACAGGCACCACTGCATTGCGGTGCCTATAAGTCGACCTACATTAGGTCGACTTAAGTTTGTAGTGTAGACATACCCTTAGTGACGGTCACTTTACTCTTGAAAAACCCTAAAGAGTTACATATCTTTGAAAAATAACATGCCACTCTCATGTCTGATCTCGCCCTTTCCGAGAGTCCAATGTCTGTTAGCATTTCAGGCTGGGCAGAGTCCCTCCTAACTTCTTTCTCTTTAGCCACTCCTGCTTATGGGTGATGGTAATCTGCTCCCCTGCTCAGAGAAGCACCCCCTTTTAAATATAGTGTCTCCATTTGCCATATAACAACACTGAGAAGCTGCAGAACCAATAGCTTTGCTGGTGCCCCTATGTAGAAAATCCAGTGTTGCATGGGTTTGGGGCCAGCAAACTTGAGACAGTTGAAGTTGATGGCTCCAGATTGCTTTGTGGTGGTTTCTCACTAATGGTCCTTCAATGAGGTGTTAAGGACACTTCCTGGGCAGGGCGGCTATCTGGAATGCAATTCAATAACCTTACCTTGGAGGATGTTAGAAGTGTTCAGCACACAACACAAAATGGAGATCACAACTTGATACAGACACATCAGTGAGTATAGACTGACTTCTTGATGGGGTTGGGAAAATTATTTATGATGCAGAAAAAGTGTTCAATACATATATCTGTTTTCTATATTTGGAAAGAAGCATCATATGATGTACCTGATTCATATAAGCATGTTTTCAGTACACTAGTAACAGAATGTTAAACAACATTTATTAGGAATAAATTTTTTAAATCAACAGGCCTGGATAACTTGCACCCACAAGTTTTAAGAGTTGTCCAAGGAAATCTTTGGTCTGTTGATATTCATTTTTAGTAAATCTTGGAATGGTGGGGAAATTCCAGAAGGCTGGAAGAATGCTAATGTGCCAATATTCAAACAGGGTAAGCAACTTGACCCCAATTACTGTAGATCAGTTAGCCTGACATCAGTCCCAGGCAAAATAGTGGAAAAGCTGTTACAGAATTCAGTTGATATATTTCTATCCTTTGATTATTTAATTACTGCCAGTTGATACAGTTTTATGGAAAATGGCTCAAGTCAAACCTGATTTCCTACTTTGTTAGGAATCCTTTGATAAAGGTAACTGCATAGATGTAATAGACTTAAACTTTTGTAAGGTACTTGACTTTGTACTGCACAATGTCTGACTAAAATATTAGCACTATACATATCGCTAAAGCACATGTTGAATGGATTAATAATTGACTAACTCGTTTGAAAAAATAGTTGAGAATACAGAATCATCATTGAATAAGTGTGTCCACTGCGGTTCTGCAGGGATTGGTACTGGACCTGACACTATTCAACATTTTCATCAGTGGTCTGGAAGGAAATAATAAAATCACTACTGATAAAATATGTGAATAATGCTAATATTGGTGGAGTTGTGATAGGGCAGACATCCAGAGCCATCTGGATCACTTTGTAAACTGGGCCCATTCAAAAAAATACATTTTAATATAGCTAAATGCAAAGTCCTACATCTAGGAACAAAGAATGTAGAACATACCTACGGAGTGGAGGACTATATCCTGGAAAGCAGTGACTGAAAAATATCCTAATGATCATAGTGGACAAGCAACTGAACATGAGCTCCCAGATATCCTTGGATATATGCATTGGGGTAGTAGGACGGTGATTTTTACCTTTTTATACAGCATTGGTGAGACTGGTAGTGAAATACTGCATCTAGTTTGTGTTCACATTTTAAAAATGATGTTGGAGTGTTGTGAAAAGAGCCACAGATAAGGATTGGAGGACTGGAGATGTCTGCTAGTGAGAGACTTGGATCTCAATCTGTTTATTTTATCAAAAAGAAGATTCGAGACGTGATTACAATGTGTAGGTATCTTCACAGGGAAAAAATAAAGGGCCCTAATCTAGTGAAATAAGGTATGACAAGAACCAATGACTCAATGCTGAAGCCAGACAAATTTAAATTAGAAATTAGGCAGAATTTTTTAAACAGTGGAGGTGATTAACCATTGGAACAAACTACCGAGGAAAGTGTTGGATTCTCTGTCTCTTGATGTCTTCAGATCAAGACTGGATGCCTTTCTGGAAGATATGCTTTAGCCAAACACAAGTTATGGGGCACAAGTACAGGTGTAACTGCATGATATTTAATGGCCAGTGCTACATAGGAGGTTAGACTAGATGATCTGTTCTGGTGGCTCCTTCTGGCCTTAAACTGTATGAATCTATGAATATCCCATGCCGTCATAGTAAATTCTTTACTATGTTGCATCTAGTACATTACTCAAGGGCCAGTGCAGGATTGTTTAAGGTACAGCTTCTAGGGTTTTGTCCATTTCTAAATATTCCATGCTGTGAGGCTATTGGTCCCTCCTGCCAGGAAGCTTCTCCTGATATTCATCCTAAACTTCCTCCTCCCACCCCCCAGCGCCTTTAAATCTCACTCCTGTTGCTGTTTCTTAGGCCTTGGCTACACTGGCACTTTACAGCGCTGCAACTTTCTCGCTCAGGGGTGTGGAAAAAACACCCCCCTGAGCGCTGCAAGATACAGCGCTGTAAAGCACCAGTGTAAACAGTGCCGCAGCACTGGGAGTGCGGCTCCCAGCGCTGCAAGCTAATCCCATGAGGAGGTGGAGTACGTGCAGCGCTGGGAGAGCTCTCTCCCAGCGCTGGCGATGCGACCGCACTCACACTTCAAAATGCTGCCGCGGCAGCGCTTTGAAGTTTCAAGTGTAGCCAAGCCCTTACGGTGCTTATTGGTCTCACTGATGCCATTCTTGTACCTGAACTTGATTTGTTGGTGCTATAGCAGTGTGTTTTTGTGTTTTTGTGTTTTTGTGTTTTTGTGTTTTTGTGTTTTTGTGTTTTTGTGTTTTTGTGTTTTTGCCTGTAAACTCTCTGGGAAGTAGGAATATTCTTAGGAATGTATTTGTAAAGCACTGTGTATGTCAAGGAGTTATTTAAAATTGCAACTTCAGCCCATTACTTAAGTTACTCTCCTTTGTACCTCCCTAAATAACTGTCTGCAAGGAGGTAGAGTAATCCGAATGCAGAACTCCATGTCGGATTCATCACTAAAACCTTGTAAGCAAGACTCTCCCACCCAAATTGATGGCCTTGCAAATACAGCCCAAAATCACATTTCCTTTTAGTCCTATCCATTTTGTTGTCAACTGTCCACAAGCAAACTGAAAACTGGTGAATTATTGAATAAATTAAAAAAGTTCTGTGAATTTCCTCAACAAATAAGTGTTGGTCTGCAGATAGTCAGAATGAACTGCTTGAAATTATTAACTTAAGTAATGTGGTATTGGTTCTTTTTGGTCCTTGATTGAATGGCCATGATGCAGCTGACATCAGAGTGAGTTTTAATTTGCATATCTGAATGTAAAGTCTGTTAGTTAATGAATTTCAAATTGCATTTCCTCAAACATTTGAGCTTAAAATTTTTGCTTTTTTGTATTTGCACTAGTAGTAATAAAATATTCATGGAAAGTGAACATAAGAGACTTCAGGGGGAGACTACCTTGTGCAGAGAAGTGAAACTACGTAAAGGGGAGAAATGACAGACTGTAACCTTGCACTTCATGTGATGGTGTGATGTCCCTGATAGGTGGGCATAGCTTCAGGGAAGCCTGGATCCCCAATAGATGCTCCATTTGCCTCTCCTACTCTTGTGCCCAGAAGTCGAGAGATGTAAGGCTCAAACTGCACCTCTTGGAGCAATCCATGAGGGTTGCCTCAGACTCCGGTGGTGAAATCTTATCAAGATTGTTTTCTGTGAGTGCCCTGGCTATGAGATGCACCTCTGGTTCCAGTGAGGAGAAAGGACCCAAGGGAGTGGCTAAGCTATAATCAGATCATCTGGCACCAATGGGCTCATTCTGTGTGCCAGTGTTGTCGATTTTGACATCTTCAGTACGGAGTCCAGGCCAGAGGGACACAGAGTCCTCAACCTTAGGCACTAAACCCTGACAAAGTAGGCACATCTCAGAGCACACATCACACCAATGTAGGACATTGGACTCAAATTTAGAGACTGACTACCAAAGTCCTCACATTCGAGGGATGGTAGCAAGGGACCTCTTATATTCAGGATGATAATGCTTGCTTTCATCATTCTTGCTCAGGACTGGTTTTGTAGATCTTTATTTACAGGATGCATACTTCCACACTACCATCCATTCGGCTTACAAGAAACATCTAAAATTTGTGGTGGGGCTGAACCACCAAGAGTACAAGGTGCTATCTTTTGCACCAAGGGTCCAAGTGTATTGCTATCATAATGGCACGCCTACAGAGAAGGGGGTTGATGAGAATACCCTTACTCAGACTACTGGTTAATCAGGGGATGACCTTATCAGGAAACACTTGCAAACTTGGACTGAGCACTAGCCCTCTTTGTTCAGCTAAACCTCTTGATCATTCCAGAGAAATTGTCCCTGACTCCAGGGCAACTGTTAGAATTCACAGGAAGCAGAATAGGCTCTAAAGCATTCCAGTTGTGTGAATCATCTCATCACTTTTCAATAATATCAATTTTATCAAATTTTGTCAGAGATGAAATGTATGCTCTTGTTTAATACTAATATTAGGAGCCTGGGTATCAGCAGTTCAAGAATTTTCTCTCTTCATGTCCTTTAGTTCCTTGATTAATTTTTCTTCTCAACATCTCAGTTTTCTGCCAACCGAGCACTCGTATCTTTCATCTTTTTCCTTCTTGATATGCTGTTAGTTTAACCCCTCCTGACTAGTCCAGACAGTCTGTCCCCAAGGAGATTGGTCCTCCCACTGAGGTGGAGCCCATTCTAAGTTTACAGGCCCCTTTTCCCCACAGAACATAAGAACAGCCGTACCGGGTCAGACCAAAGGTCCATCTAGCCCAGTATCTGTCTACCGACAGTGGCCAATGCCAGGTGTCCCAGAGGGAGTGAAGCTAACAGGCAATGATCAAGTGATCTCTCGCCTGCCATCCATCTCCATCCTCTTGAGAGGCTAGGGACACCATTCTTCACCCTTCCTGGCTAATAGCCATTTATGGACTTAGCCACCATGAATTTATCCAGTTTCCTTTTAAACATTGTTATAGTCCCAGCCTTCACAACCTCCTCAGCTAAGAAGTTCCATAAGTTGACTGTACCCTGTGTGGTGAAGAACTTCCTTTTATTTGTTTTAAACCTGCTGCCCATTAATTTTATTTGGTGACCTCTAGTTCTTGTATTATGGGAAAAAGTAAATAACTTTTCCTTATCCACTTTCTCCACATCACTCATGATTTGATATACCTCTATCATATCCCCCCTTAGTCTCCTCTTTTGGAAGGTGAAGAGGCCTAGCCTCTTTAATCTTTCCTCATATGGGACCCTCTCCAAACCCCTAATCATTTTAGGGCTTGTCTACATTAGAAAGTTGCAGCGCTGGTGAGGGAGTTACAGCGCTGCAACTTTGAAGGTGTACACATCTGCAGGGCATCACCAGCGCTGCAACTCCCTGTTTGCAGCGCTGGCCGTACTCCCGTTTTGTCTCGGGTGTAGAGGATCCAGCGCTGGTGATCCAGCGCTGGTAATCCAATGTAGACACTTACCAGCGCTTTTCTTGACCTCCGTGGAAGGAGGAAGCCTCTGGTAATCAAGCTGGTCTCCTTTCCCGGTTTGCTCTCTCGTTCCCGGAACCCCGAGCAAGCAGGTCTCCTTCCCTGCGGTTTGCAGGGTGGGTCCGGGAACGCGAGAGCAAACCGCGGCAAAGCTGGTCTCCTTTCCCGGTTTGCTCTCGCGTTCCCGGAGCCACCCTGCAAACCGCAGGGAAGGAGAACCGCTTGCTCGGCGGTTCGGGGAACGAGAGAGCAAACCGGGAAAGGAGACCAGCTTCGCCGCGGTTTGCTCTCTCGTTCCCGGAGCCACCCTGCAAACCGCAGGAAAGGAGAACCGCTTGCTCGGCGGTTCGGGGAACGAGAGAGCAAACCGGGAAAGGAGACCAGCTTCGCCGCGGTTTGCTCTCTCGTTCCCGGAACCCCGAGCAAGCAGGTCTCCTTCCCTGCGGTTTGCTGGGTGGCTCCGGGAACGCGAGAGCAAACCGCGGCGACGCTGGTCTCCTTTCCCTGTTTGCTCTCTCGTTCCCGGAGCCACCCTGCAAACCGCAGGGAAGGAGAACCGCTTGCTCGGCGGTTCGGGGAACGAGAGAGCAAACCGGGAAAGGAGACCAGCTTCGCCGCGGTTTGCTCTCGCGTTCCCGGAGCCACCCTGCAAACTGCAGGGAAGGAGACCTGCTTGCTCGGGGTTCCGGGAACGAGAGAGCAAGCCGGGGAAGGAGACCAGCTTCGCCGCGGTTTGCTCTCTCGTTCCCGGAACACCGAGCAAGCAGGTCTCCTTCCCTGCGGTTTGCTGGGTGGCTCCGGGAACGCGAGAGCAAACCGCGGCGAAGCTGGTCTCCTTTCCCGGTTTGCTCTCTCGTTCCCGGAACCCCGAGCAAGCAGGTCTCCTTCCCTGCGGTTTGCAGGGTGGCTCCGGGAACGCGAGAGCAAACCGCGGCGAAGCTGGTCTCCTTCCCCGGTTTGCTCTCGCGTTCCCGGAACCCCCCTTGAAGCCGCCCAACAGCGCTGCAGTGTGGCCACATCTAACACCACTTGCAGCGCTGGTTGCTGTAAGTGTGGCCACTCTGCAGCGCTGGCCCTATACAGCTGTACTAATACAGCTGTAACAACCAGCGCTGCAGAATTTTAGATGTAGACATGGCCTTAGTTGCCCTTTTCTGAACCTTTTCTAGTGCTAGAATATCTTTTTTGAGGTGAGGAGACCACATCTGTACACAGTATTCGAGATGTGGGCGTACCATGGATTTATATAAGGGCAATAATATATTCTCAGTCTTATTCTCTATCCCTTTTTTAATGATTCCTAACATCCTGTTTGCTTTTTTGACCGCCTCTGTGCACTGCGTGGACATCTTCAGAGAACTATCCAAGATGACTTCCAAGATCTTTTTCCTGACTTGTTGTAGCTCAATTAGCCCCCATCATATTGTATGTATAGTTGGGATTATTTTTTCCAATGTGCGTTACTTTACATTTATCCACATTAAATTCCTTTTGCCATTTTGTTGCCCAGTCACTTAGTTTTTTGAGATCTTTTTGAAGTTTCTCACAATCTGCTTTGGTCTTAACTATCTTGAGTAGTTTAGTATCATCTGCAAACTTTGCCACCTCACTGTTTACCCCTTTCTCCAGATCATTAATGAATAAATTGAATAGGATTGGTCCTAGGACTGACCCTTGGGGAACACCACTAGTTACCCCTCTCCATTCTGAGAATTTACCATTAATTCCTACCCTTTGTTCCTTGTCTTTTAACCAGTTCTCAATCTATGAAAGGATGTTCCCTTTTGTCCCATGACAGCTTAATTTACATAAGAGCCTTTGGTGAGGGACCTTGTCGAAAGCTTTCTGGAAATCTAAGTACACTGTGTCCACTGGATCCCCCTTGTCTATGTGTGTGTTGACCCCTTCAAAGAACTCTAATAGATTAGTAAGACACGGTTTCCCTTTACAGAAACCATGTTGACTATTGCTCAACAGTTTGTTTTTCTATGTGTCTAACAATTTTATTCTTAACTACTGTTTCGACTGATTTGCCCATTACCGACTTTAGACTTACTGGTCTGTAATTGCCGGTATCACCTCTAGAGCCCTTTTTAAACATTGGCGTTACATTAGCTAACTTCCAGTCATTGGGTACCGAAGCTGATTTAAAGGACAGGTTACAAACCTAGTTAATAGTTCCGCAACTTCACATTTGAGTTATTTCAGATCTCTTGGGTGAATGCCATCTGGTCCCGGTGACTTGTTAATGTTGAGTTTATCAATTAATTCCAAAACCACCTCTAGTGACACTTCAATCTGTGACAGTTCCTCAGATTTGTCACCTACAAAACCCGGCTCAGGTTTGGGAATCTCCCTAACATCCTCAGCCGTGAAGACTGAAGCAAAGAATCCATTTAGTTTCTCTGCAATGACTTTATCTTCTTTAAGCGCTCCTTTTGTATCTCGATCATCAAGGGGCCCCACTGGTTGTTTAGCAGGCTTCCTGCTTCTGATGTACTTAAACATTTTGTTATTACCTTTGGAGTTTTTGGCTAGCCATTCTTCAAACTCCTCTTTGCCTTTTCTTATTACACTCTTGCACTTAAGCTGGCAGCATTTGTGCTCCTTTCTATTTGCCTCACTAGGATTTGACTTCCACTTTTTAAAGGAAGTCTTTTTATCTCTCACTGCTTCTTTTACATGGTTGTTAAGCCACAGTGGCTCTTTTTTAGTTCTTTTACTGTGTTTCTTAATTTGGGGTATACATTGAAGTTGGGCCTCTATTATGGTGTCTTTAAAAAGGGCCCATGCAACTTGCAGGGATTTCACTTTAGTCACTGTACCTTTTAACTTTTGTTTAACTAACCCCCTCATTTTTGTGTAGTTCCCTCTTTTGAAATTAAATGCCACAGTGTTGGGCTGTTGAGGTGTTCTTCCCCCCCACAGGGATGTTGAATGCTATTGTATTATGGTCACTATTTCCAAGCGGTCCTGCTATAGTTACCACTTGGACCAGCTCCTGCGCTCCACTCAGGATTAAATCTAGAGTTGCCTCTTGCCTAGTGGGTTCCTGTACCAGCTGCTCCATGAAGCAGTCATTTAAAGTATCGAGAAATTTCATCTCTGCATTTCGTCCTGAAGTGAAATGTTCCCAGTTGATATGGGGATAATTGAAATCCCCCACTATTATTGGGTTCTTAATTTTGATAGCCTCTCTAATTTCCCTTAGCCATTCATCATCACTATTACTGTCCTGGTCAGGTGGTCGATAATAGATCCCTAATGTTATATTTTTATTAGAGCATGAAATTTTTATCCATAGTGATTCTGTGGAACATGTGGATTCGCTTAAGATTTTTACTTCATTTGAATCTACATTTTCTTTCACATATAGTGCCACTCCTCCCCCTGCACGACCTGTTCTGTCCTTCCGATATATTTTGTACCGGAATGATTGTGTCCCATTGATTGCTCTCAGTCCACCAGGTTTCTGTGATGCCTATTATATCAATATCCTCCTTTATCATGAGGCACTCTAGTTCACTCATCTTATTATTTAGACTTCTAGCATTTGTGTACAAGCACTTTAAAAACTTGTCCCTGTTTATTTGTCTGCCCTTTTCTGATGTGCCAGATTCTTTTTTTATGTGACTGTTTATCATCTGATCCGACCCTAATATTATCCTCTTCAGTCCTCTGTTCCTGACTATAACCTGGAGATTCCCTATCATCAGACTCTCCCCTAAGAGAAGTCCGATCCACATGCTCCTCTGCAGCAGTCGGCTTTCCCCCATCTCCTAGCTTAAAAACTGCTCTACAACCTTTTTAATGTTTAGTGTCAGCAGTCTGGTTCCACTTTGGTTTAGGTGGAGCCCATCTCTCCTGTATAGGCTCTCCTCATCCTAAAAGTTTCCCCAGTTCCTAATGAACGTAAACTCCTCCTCTCTACACCATCATCTCATCTACACATTAAGACTCTGAAGCTCTGCCTGCCTACCTGACCCTGTGCGTGGAACTGGAATAATTTCTGAGAGTGCCACCATAGAGGTCCTGGATTTCAGTCTCTTCCCTAGTAGCCTAAATTTGGCTTCCAGGACATCTCTCCTATCCTTCCCTATGTCACTGGTACCTACATGTACCACGACCACTGGCTCCTCCCCAGCACTACACATTAGTCTGTCTAGATGCCTCGAGAGATCCGCAACCTTCGCACCAGGCAGGCAAGTCACCATATGGTTCTCCCGGTCATCACAAAGCCAGCTATCTATGTTTCTAATGATCGAATCTCCCATTACTAACACCTGCCTTTTCCTAGCAACTGGAGTTCCCTCCCCCGGAGAGGTAACCTCAGTGCGAGCGGCAACCCCAGCACCATCTGGAAGGAGGGTCCCAACTATGGGAAGGTTTCCCTCTGCTCCCATTGACTGCTCTGCTTCGCTGGGCCTTTCTTACTCCTCAACAGCACAGAAGCTGTCTGAGCGGAGGTGGGACAATTCTACAGTGTCCCGGAAAGCCTCATAAACATACCTCTCTGCCTCTCTTAGTTCCTCCAGTTCCGTCACCCTGGTCTCCAAAGTCCGTACGTGGTCTCTGAGGGCAAGGAGCTCTTTGCACCGACTGCACACATACACCACCCACCCACAAGGCAGGTACTCATACATGCTACACTCAGCGCAATGAACTGGATAGCCCCCATTCTGCTGCTGAGCTTCTACCTGCATTGTCTCCTAGTTAATGAAAGGGTGGTTTAAGAAAGAGGTTTTGGAATATCGTTTGGATTATAGATTTTAAGGGGACTACAGGGGAAAAGGGTAGGACTGACAAGGGACCCCCCCTCCCTTCCCACTTCCCTTCCAAACTCCCTTGCAAAACTCCCTGTTAGCAGCCCCTGTTCGCAAGCTCCCTGGTTGCTTGTGCGTGGCTTTATAAAGCCCTGGCCTGAGTTAATGCCCCGCCCAATGTTCCACAAAACCAAAGCCCTCTACTCTACACCACTTACTTAGCCAATGATTCACTTCCAGAATCATCTCCTTCCCTCTAGCAATGACAGACTGAAGTCAGATGAGGCAAATGGTGAGGGACTGAATTCCTGTCTTTATATCAGAGTGAACTTACCTCTTTCAAGCGATGCTTAAGGCTGTTTTATATCCTGGCTTTAGGTTTCTAAGGCTTCATACCCAGAACTCCTCCTGATTCCTGGCACTAGGAGGGGTCCTGTACAATCTTGCCATTATTGGTGCAAGAGCTTTTCTTATCCATCTGGAACAGCCTCCTTTATGTGTTTTGACTCAGAGACTTGAGTATCTCCACCATCCTTGCTTTTGGGATCTGAATGTGTCTCCTCTCTCCTGCTCTATTTAAAAAAAAATAGAATTCACTTTGAGGGGACTGTGTATAAAAGAAGCTATTGGAAAAACAAACAAATAAAATTAGGGTTGAGAAACTTGTACTGATAGGGAGCAACTATGATAAATATTGGATGGGTGGGTGGAGTTGCAGCGGGGGACTAGGATGAGATTGCTGCGGGTCTGGAATGGGTGTTGGGGAAGTGTGATTTACAGTAATAACATCCAAATCCCGTTGCCTCCAAATCAGATTCTGTTCTTGCTTCTGTCTCCAACCTTCCTTGCAACTTATATAAATAGCTAAAACCCATCCTATTAGCGGCCCTTGTGGTGAGCTGTTCCAGGGGTGAGTTCCTGTGCTACTGCTAAGAACAAATCCCTGAGCTCTAGCTTTGATAAGAGCTGCTCTGAGCATTTATGTGATAGGAACCTTCCAAGCTCAAGTGCTTTTGCCAAGTATGGGGGAGGGCATCTTCTCTTGTGGAGGGGACCACCACAGCCATACAGGCATTATCCCCTTGCTGGAAGAAGGAATCCAGACTCCCTGGAAGGAAGTGGGGGGGGGGGGGGAATGGAGAGGTTCAGTGCAATTGGCTAATAGCTTGGCCTTAATTCCATGACATTCTCTCCATTTGCCCTGGGTGCCAGG
Source organism: Gopherus evgoodei (assembly GCF_007399415.2). Classification (NCBI taxonomy): domain Eukaryota; kingdom Metazoa; phylum Chordata; order Testudines; family Testudinidae; genus Gopherus; species Gopherus evgoodei. The sequence goes on along the minus strand of NC_044328.1, from coordinate 131,510,829 downwards.
CCGTGACAGCTTGTGGGCAACTGGCCAAGCTATGAAAGGAGGAATGTGTGAGGCCTTCAGTTTTCACATGCTTTATCGAACTGCAAAGAATAGTGTTAGATTTAACCAGCATCATACAGGCCAGGAGAATCGGGATGCTAACCTTAACTCCTGAAGTGCTGGATTTGTGAGGAGGAATTGGTCTGGCAGGACCATATGAATGAGGTTCTGAGCAGGAGGAGCAGGTCTGATGAGAGAGTTGCGAACAGAGGAGGTGAAGGGTATTCAGGTCTCTGGCCAATGAACTGAATAGTTTGCACTGTACCTCTCTTGTGAAGAAAGGTGACAGTCCCTGGGATGGACATTACTGGACAGCTTTGTATGAAGATGCAGGAGTGGTGAGATGAAAAGAACCCTTTCCCTTCCCCACTTGTCTCCTCAGTGTCAGTCTGGTCAGTAGGAAGCGCTATACTCTGATGGGGCTGTTACAGGAGAGTCCCTTAGCAGGGAATGAATGGGTGGTGGAAAAGAGTATTCACAAGGCAGTGGGTCTAACCACCCCACTCTCCTCTTAATATTTGCTTGTGGTGAAGGGAAGAGAGTGACCTTGACCCCATGTGTGGTGTTTGTAAGATATGAGGAAGTGCCAGCCCTGTGAATCTGTGCCTTTGTTAGAGCTATCAACCCCTTGGTGAAGGGAAGCGTTAGTGATACAGCCACTGCATTGCCTTGGAGCAGTATGCATGTCTATGGAGTGCTTCCAGACAGCATAGAGAGAGAGTTAAGTACTTGTCAGCTGTTTCTTGGTGAGCCTACCTCACTGGTAGTGAGCTCCATTCCCGCGGCTTTTCCTTTCTGACTAGGGCTGGGGGAGGGAAATAATTCCTGGAATGATGCTAAATTGTCCTGAAGTCAGAGAACAGCTCATCAGCCCCCTCTAGCTTTGCTCACTGGACTGGGGGAAATCTGAGCTAATGGATGCTGTAAAGAGAGTGCCAGCCAATGGTTTATATCATTGTTCATTCAACAGCCTTCAGTGAAGTGCTTTGTTGCGAAATAAGCAAAGCAGCGGCACAGGAGCCAGCCAACAGAGGAGTTTCAGTGGGAGTTCTGTTGGAGGAGCAGGTTTTTGTAGTTTGTGGATTGTATTGTGGAGTTTGTGTGTGTGTGAGTGAGTGTGTGTGCAGGCTGCTAGGGGCCGTGTGCTGGGAGCGAGGCTGAGCCCTGAGTTGGGGGCGGGGCTTACCTGATTAGGGGTCCTATATAAGGAGCCAGGCACTCAGGCAGCGGCACAGGAGCCAGCCAATAACAGCTGCTAACAGGGGAGTTTCAGTGGGAGTTTCCAGGGGGAGGTTACAGGGGAGACCAAGGCAGAGAAACCAGGAAGTCAGACAAGGGAAGGGGCAGGGATCTGCCAGCAGCCCAGTGCTTGTAGGTGGCCTGTGGTGCGGTGTGAGGCGTGGATTGCCAGGCACAGAGTTGGAAGGGTATGATTGAGGCAGAGGCAGCAGGTAGAGACACACTGAGGATGACCGGATGCGGTAGCTGTGGCGTGTACATGGTCCTGGAGGGGGCACCTGAAAGGAGTTTCGTCTGCATGAAATGCCGCCTGATAGAGCTGCTGGAGGAAAAGATAAGAGGACTGGAGGTGCAGGTGGAAACTCTGGCTGAGTTTAGAAGGGGGTTTGAGCAGATGATTGAACACAGACATGATGAGGCACAGGGGATAAGCTCAGACGAGCGGATAGAAGCAGGACCAAAGAACTCTGAGGAGGGGCTGCTGGGTGAGGAAAATGGACGGTGGAAGCATGTGACTAGGAGAACCAGGCAGAGGAAAAGATGGGCCAGCGATGGAGAAATAGAACTCAGGAACAGGTTTGCTGAGTTGGAAAATGAAGATGGAGCACAGCAGGCTGCTGAAGGAGAGAGGGCAAGGAAAAAGAGACGAGCAGCTAGTCCTGCAGAAGGAGGGGAGGAGTCAATGGAGGCGACACCAAGTATGAGCCCTAGGAGGATTGTAAGGGCGAATATAAATCGAGAGGACTTGCAGCCAGCTGGTGTGGGGGATAGACCGGAGAATCACACTGTCGCCAGGAAAAGGCAAGTCTACGTGATTGGAGACTCTTTACAGAGAAGAATAGACAGGCCTGTAACTAGACCTGATCGGGAGAACAGAAGGGTGTGCTGTCTGCCAGGGGCTAAGATACAGGATGTGGACCTGAGGCTGAATAGGATCCTAGCGGGAGCGGGAAAGAATCCGTTGATTGTCCTTCATGTGGGAACGAATGATACTGCTAGTTACTCGCTGGACTGTATCAAGGAGGACTATGCCAGACTGGGGAAGACGCTCAAAGAAATAGAGGCTCAGGTGATCTTCAGTGGGATTCTGCCGGTTCCTAGAGCAGGGCGACGAAGGAGTGACAAGATTATGGCGATCAACAGATGGCTCAGGCATTGGTGTTATAAGGAGGGCTTTGGGATGTACGGTCATTGGGAAGCGTTTACGGATAGACAACTGTTCGCTCAGGATGGACTTCATCTAAGTAAGAATTCTAGGATGGAGGCTCGCCGACCTCATCGAGAGCTTTAAACTAGGAAGTTGGGGGAGATGGTTGGGAGATGTTCAGGAGATCTCCACGCCGGAATATAACCTGGAGAGGGAAGTAAACAAAGTGAGAGGGGATACCCTTGCGGACCAAAGAAATGATCCAAGGAGGAATAGTGGAGTAGAAACCAGATTAACGGGTGATGCTGGTGGTAGAAGGTCTGTGCACGATGGGGGGAAAGAATGTCACTGATGCCAAAAATTAAAATGTCTGTACACTAATGCAAGGAGCCTAGGTAACAAGATGGAGGAACTGGAGCTACTGGTGCAGGAAGTGAAACTGGATATTATAGGGATAACAGAAACCTGGTGGAATAGTACTCATGACTGGAGTACAGGTATTGAAGGCTATGTGCTGTTTAGAAAAGACAGGAAGAAAGGCAAAGGTGGTGGAGTAGCCTTGTACATCAGTGATGAGATTAACTGTAATGAAATAAGAAGCGATGGAATGGATAAGACAGAGTCTGTCTGGGCAAAAATCACACTGGGTAAAAAAGCAACTAGAGCTTCCCCTGAGATAGTGCTTGGGGTGTGCTATAGACCACCGGGATCTGATTTGGATATGGATAGAGACCTCTTTAATGAAGTGAACACAAAGGGGAAATGTGTGATTATGGGAGACTTCAACTTCCCGGATATAGACTGGGACGAGTGCTTGCAAGAATAATAGGGGTCAGATTTTTCTGGATGTGATAGCGGATGGATTTCTTCATCAAGTAGTTGAAGTACCTACGAGAGGGGATGCCATTTTAGACTTGGTTTTGGTGAGCAGTGAGGACCTCGTAGAAGAAGTGGTGGTAGGGGACAACCTTGGTTCGAGTGATCATGAGCTGATTCAGTTCAAACTAGATGGAAGGATAAACGAATGTAGATCTGGGATTAGGGTTTTCGACTTCTCGAGGGCTAACTTTAAAGAGTTAAGGAAATTAGTTAGGGAAGTGGATTGGATGGAGGAACTTGTGGATTTAAATGCGGAGGAGGCCTGGAATTACTTTAAGTCGCAGCTGCGGAAATTGTCGGAAGCCTGCATCCCAAGAAAGGGGAAAAGAACCATGGGCAGGAGTTGTAGGCCAAGCTGGATGAGCAAGCAACTCAGAGAGGGGATTAGGAAAAAGCAGAAAGCTTACAGGGAGTGGAAGAAAGGCGGGATTAGCTAGGGAAGCTACCTTGGTGAGGTCAGAACATGTAGGGATAAAGTGAGGAAGGCTAAAAGCTGCATTGAACTGGACCTTGCAAAGGGAATCAAAACCAATAGTAAAAGGTTCTACAGCCACATAAATAAGAAGAAAACAAAGAAAGAAGAAGTGGGGCCGCTATACACTGAGGATGGAATGGAGGTTAAGGATAACCTAGGCATGGCCCAATATCTAAATAAGTACTTTGCCTCAGTTTTTAATAAGACTAGTGAGGAGTTTAGCGATGATGGAGGGATGATAAATGGGAATGTGGATATGGAGGTGGATATTACCGCAACTGAGGTAGAGGCCAAACTTGAACAGCTTAATGGGACAAAATCGGAGGGCCCGGACAATCTCCATCCGAGGATATTAAAGGAACTGGTGCGTGAAATTGCGAGCCCGTTAGCGAGAATTTTTAAAGCAATCGATAAACTCGGGGGTTGTGCCGTACGACTGGAGAATTGCTAACGTAGTTCCTATTTTTAAGAAAGGGAATAAAAGTGATCCGGGTAATTATAGGCCTGTTAGCTTGACGTCTGTAGTATGTAAGGTCTTGGAAAAAATTTTAAGGGAGAAAGTAGTTAAGGACATAGAGGTCAATGGTAATTGGGACAAATTGCAACATGGATTTACTAAAGGTAGATCGTGCCAAACCAATCTGATCTCCTTCTTTGAGAAGGTGACGGATTACTTAGATAAAGGAAATGCGGTAGATCTAATTTACCTCGATTTCAGTAAGGCGTTTGACACGGTTCCACATGGGGAACTGTTAGTTAAATTGGAAAAGATGGGGATGAATATGAAAGTTGTAAGGTGGATAAGGAACAGGTTAAAGGGGAGACTTCAGCGGGTCGTATTGAAGGGTGAACTGTCAGGCTGGAAGGAGGTTACTAGTGGAGTCCCTCAAGGATCGGTTTTGGGACCGATCTTATTTAACTTTTTTATTACTGACCTTGGCACAAAGAGCGGGAATGTGCTAATAAAGTTTGCGGATGACACAAAGCTGGGGGGTATTGCTAACACGGAGAAGGACAGGGATACTATTCAGGAAGATCTGGACCACCTTGTAAATTGGAGTAATAGTAATAGGATGAAATACAATAGTGAAAAGTGCAAGGTCATGCACTTAAAGATTAATAATAAGAATTTTAGATATACGTTGGGGACGCATCAGTTGGAAGCGACGGAGAAGGACCTTGGGGTATTGGTTGATAGCAGGATGACTATGAGCCGCCAATGTGATACGGCTGTTAAAAAAGCAAATGCGATTTTAGGATGCATCATGCGAGGTATTTCCAGCAGGGATAAGGAGGTGTTAGTATCGTTATATAAGGCGCTGGTGAGACCCCATCTGGAATATTGTGTGCAGTTCTGGTGTCCCATGTTCAAGAAGGATGAATTCAAACTGGAACAGGTCCAGAGACGGGCTACTAGGATGATCCGAGGAATGGAAAACCTGCCTTATGAAAGGAGACTCAAAGAGCTTGGCTTGTTTAGCCTGGCCAAAAGAAGGCTGCGGGGGGATATGCTTGCTCTATATAAATATATCAGGGGGGTTAACGTTAGGGAGGGAGAGGAATTATTTAAGTTTAGTACTAATATAGGCACGAGGACGAATGGGTACAAACTGGATATTAGGAAGTTTAGACTTGAAATTAGACGAAGGTTTCTAACCATTAGGGGAGTGAAGCTCTGAAACAGCCTTCTGAGGGAAGTAGTGGGGTCAAAAGACTTATCTGGCTTTAAGACTAAGCTTGATAAGTATATGGAGGGGATGTTATGATAGGATAGTTTAATTTGGGCAATTGATCTTGGATTATCACCAGATAAGTCTGCTCAATGGTCTGTGGGGAGATGTTGGATGGGATGGGAACTGAGTTACTGCAGAGAATTCCTTCTTGGATGCTGACTGGTGAGTCTTGCCCACATGCTCAGGGTTTAGCTGATCGCCATATTTGGGGTCGGGAAGGAATTTTCCTCCAGGGCGGATTGGCAGGGGCCCTGGAGGTTTTTTCGCCTTCCCCTGCAGCGTGGGGCATGGGTCGCTTGCTGGTGGATTCTCTGCAGCTTGAGGTCTTCAAACCAATTTTGAGGATTTCAATAACTCAGTCCTGGGTTAGGGGTTGTTATAAAAGTGGATGGGTAGGGTTCTGTGGCCTGCCTTGTGCAGGAGGTCAGACTAGATGATCATATTGGTCCCTTCTGACCTATGAGTCTATGAGAAATACTTCCTTTCCTAAGGCAGAGAGTGAGAGGGTTCTCAGGGTGTCAGGTCCCTGTGTAGACAGATTGGAATTAACTTACTTTTCAGCTGGAAACATGCTACCAGTGCATGGTGGGAAGTTCTATTCCAGCACTTCCATACACAGTTTACACCTCAGAATAATATAAGACTCATCTGGCTGAGTCAGTGCAGCATTTGAAGAAGCATTGTTTACCAGAGAATGTGCAAGTCCCTCAACTGCATGAGTCACATTCCTAACTGCAAAATAGAGTATCCTTCTTGACCTCTTTTTAAGGCTGACCTGATTATATTCCTGAACTTTAACCTTGGACTGGCAGGGTCAGCCTCCTCCTTACCCTAGTTTAGGGAGATTCGGATAGAAGAGCAAACCAGTCCTGATATGGTTTAAATCAGGTAATAGTTTTATTAAACACTGACAATTACACATAAACACTTACAAGCATGCTATAATTTTAAGGCACGGTAATTCTATTGCTAGAAAAATCCCCCTTTATTTCTTGAGTTTAGTTTCAAGCAGCACAGCAGCCCACTCCCTGAATACGCCCCCGACTTTTTTACCTGGTGAGTTTGGGGAGTTCCGGCCGGTCACTCCTTCACCTGTTCAAGCCCGACTTCTCCAAGGCCCCACTTGAAAGCTCTAAAACCTGATCAGGCCCTTTTTTTGGCAAGTCCTCTTAATCCCTCTGATTCCCGCTGCCCTACGGCTAGTCGTTCAGAGGGTTCAGATTTCCCACCCCCTTTTCTCCCGTCGGCCCAAGATGAGGCCCGAGATCACAGCCCTGTTGATCCACCTATTCCTGATCTCCCATGGTGGGGATGTGTCAGGTAAGGATTTTCAAGCAGAGTACTGCAACTCAGAATCTCATCCCCCCTCGGGGACAGTCCAATTGCTCAGACTGGGCAAACAGTGGCTCCAGCTAGTCTTAGGATTCCAGTGCCAGCAGATCTCCCATGGTGGGGATGTGTCCACTAGTATCTTTGCCCCTTGACAGCCAGTTCACCGACTGAGTGCCCCGATGGATCTGTCCGGCCATCCTTTATACCCTTTTTGACTGACTTCCAACACGCATGAATCAGGCAGTTTAGACCACTTCCAAATTTGGGCTTGCCACAGGGTCAGTTTCTCGGAACGTCCCTACCCCCTTCCAGATGGTCAGCAAGACGTGACCCCAGGAGTGTCAGCAACTTGTTTCTTGGTAAAACCCCCTCCCCTATTAGTCAAGCTATTTCTTAACTTATTGCAAAGTTCACCTCCCCCCTTAAGCCATTAGATGCTTTAAAACTTGTGCATAACAAACTTCCCCTTTTACTATGCCTTCTATTAACCCTTGAATATATTCCCTTTAGGCCTTCTATACAATAGGCCTTGTCCACCTTCATTCCCTAATATAGACCCTGCCATATTCCTTCACCCCCTTTCAAACCGTTTTCTGGTGTTGTGATCAAGAATTTTGAAATCACTTAGAATTGCAGGCTCAGTTTAGGTGGACAGTTTTCAGGGTGGATAAAAATCAGTGATTTAAAAAAAAATGTTGAGTTTTATTTAAATTGGGTTTTTTGGTAGTTTTTTTCCTCAAAAAGCATTTTATCTAAAGATTACAGCTCAAAGATATCTCATCATGGAATGGGGTTATAAATTCGATTTCTATAGTATGAGACAATATATTCATGTAACGTTTAAGAAAAGTTTTGTAAATGAGTTCCAATACTTCATGGATTAGGGACCCAATTTTATGGTGTTCCAGAGGCTTCTGTATAGATTAAAGTTTAATCTTTCTATCTACCCAGTGGGACTCAGTCCTCAGTCTAGAGGATACCATCAGAGATGCTTAATTTTGCAGTTCTCAAACTGTGGATTGTGTCTCCAGAGATAACGTGCTTGTTAATAACAGCAAAAAATGTTTTAAAATAAATGTGAGAAATAACAGACCTCAACCCTGTTGTTCCTCTGCAAAGTTGTGTACACAGAGTCAATATCTTACCTCTCAAGTACAAAGTTTCAAAAAGTTCAATGAATAGACGATTGTTGGGGCTGGAATAGGTCTGGACAAGGAGAAGAAGTCTGGAGATAAATGTGAGAAGGGAGGGACAGGCAGTAGAAACAAAAGTGAAACTGTTCGAGCAGCATATTCCAGAAGTCTTGAGGTCTTTCTTAGTGTAGCCTTAATTGATTTGACATCTTCCATACCATTCTCTCACTAGACGGAAAAACCTATAATGGCAGCAGGCTGTAAAAAAGACCCAGTTTGGGAATATTTTAATGAAATTCCTCTACCTGTGCGTAAGACAGGCATGCATGCAAAATGCAAACAGTGCAACAAAGAAATGTAAGGCCTGGTAGCCCGAATGAAACAACATCATAAGAAGTGTTTCTTCTCAGGCGGAAGCTGTGTTCAGATGATGAAAGGAACATGTCTGAACATGCAGGATCTTCAGGTTGGTCAACTTTTTTATTTCCTACTTCTTTCTTAAGGACTCCCTGTCTTTCTTCTGGACTATTCTTGAATTCTCATGTTTGAGAAAAAAATATAGTTGTTACTCTATGGTACTATCATTTTAGATGCAGTTGTGATAAAAAATAAACAGCTGAAATAGGCAGATCTTCCTTTTACAATTTCACCTTTAAAGTAGTACTGAGTGTCAGGGAATGCAATGAGGAATACTAAATGAACAGTATGGTGGTAATAATTAAATAACTGCATTGACTTATTTTATTTAGGAGAATCCATCCTCAACATACAGGATTCTGAAGACTATCTAGCTTCAGGATCACCATTTTCTATAGTTTCAGAGTTATCTGCCAATGATAATGTTTCAGTCACATCATATATGTCACATAGCCACGGTATATCACCTGTAGCAAAAAGAAGAAAAAATCTCCGTCATCCAGAAACAACCATAGATAAGTTTGTAATCTGATGGTTCTTATCACAAAAAGAGGTGATTGATGAAAAAATTGCCCGGTTTGTTTATGCAACAAACTCTCCTTTCCACATGACTGAGAACCCACACTTTCATTAACATGGTTCAGTCATTAAGACCAGGATACAGTCCACCCAATAGAGCAGATGTCGCAGGCAAATTGCTGGATAAAGTGTATGAAAGAGAAATTGAGCAGTATGCAAAAGGTCTAGAGGGTGAAATTGTTAACCTGAGTCTTGATGGGTGGAGCAGTGTCCACAATGATCCTGTTGTATGTGCTTGTGTGACAACAGAAGAAGGGAATGTCTTCCTTACAGAAACAATTGATACATCACAAAATGCACACACAGCAGAATACTTAAAAGAAGTAGCTATAAAAGCTATAACAAACTGAAAAAAATTCAAATGTCTGGTACGCAGCTTGGTCACAGACAATGCTGCAAATGTATCCAAGATGAGGTGAAATTTAGAAGAGTGAAGAGAGTCTCAAGCTAATAACTTAGGTTGCAGTGCTCATTTGATGCACCTCCTAGCCAAAGACTTCAGTGTTCCAGAAATAAAGGCTAATGTTGAAATTGCAAAATACTTCCATAACAACCTCTTTGCAGCAGCTACTCTGGAAAAAAAAAAAATGGAAGGAATCAAGCTAACAATCCCACAAGATGTGCAATGGAACTCAGTAGTGGGCTGTTTTGAGCACTATATCAAGAACTGGCCTAATCTGATGACAGTTTGTGAACAAAATTGTGAAAAAAAAGATGGCACTGTCAGAGCCAAAGTTCTCAACATGGGGCTTAAGAGAAATGTTGAACTCATGCTGAGTACCCTGAAGCCTATTTCTATAGCCTTGAACAAAATGCAGGGAAATAGCTAGCTGTTTTATTGCTGATGCTGTTGAAATTTGGAAGGAACTGAGTGAAATCTTAAAAAGAGAACTATTCAATGACAGAGAGAAATTACAAGCATTAAAAAAACAACAAATGGGACAAGCACTATCTCCAGCTCATTTTCTTGCAGATATTCTCAATACTTGGTACCAGGGTCAAACCTTAACTGCTGAAGAAGAAGAGTTGACTTTGACAGGGACATCCAGCAGTAATCCCTCCATAATGCCAGCTATAATAAACTTCAGAGCTAAGGGTGAACCATTCAAGAAATATACATTTGCTGATGATGTTTTAAAGAAAGCACACCAGTGAACTGGTGGAAGTCACTTAAGCATCTGGATTCAGAGACGGTTGAAGTGATAATCTCACTTAACAGCAGTAGCTTCTTCTGCCGGTGTAGAAATAATATTTTCTTCCCTTGGACTAATTCATTCCAAATTGAGCAATCGTTTGGGACCTGAAAAAGCAGGAAAGCTTGTTTTTTCTTTTCCGGATTATGAACAAACAGAAAAATGAAGGTGAAGGTGACTATGTTAGCTGCAGAAGCCAATATTTTAAGTTTCTCATGTTGACCTGGTGACATAGTTGCTTTAATTTTTTGTTTTTGCAGCAAAGAATCCTGTGGCACCTTATAGACTAACAGACATTTTGGAGCATGAGCTTTTGTGGGTGAATACCCACTTCATCAGACGCATGCAGTGGAAATTTCCAGGGGCAGGCGCCTGCCCCTGGAAATTTCCACTGCATGCGTCTGATGAAGTGGGTATTCACCCACAAAAGCTCATGCTCCAAAATGTCTGTTAGTCTATAAGGTGCCACAGGATTCTTTGCTGCTTTTACAGATCCAGACTAACACGGCTACCCCTCTGATACTTTTTTTTTAAATATTTCATGTAGCTATTCTAGGTAAAAACAATTTTACCAAAAACCTGATTTTAAAAAACGTGAATGTTTATCTTTTTAAAAAAAGATATCCAATCTTGATTTAAAAATGGTCAGTGATGGAGAATCCACCACAACCCTTGTTCAGTTGTTCCAATGCTTAATTACGCTCACCATTAAAAACTTCCACCTTTATGTACAGTCTGAATTTGTCTAGCTTCAACTTCCAGACACTGGATCACGTTATACTGTTCTCTGCTAGATTGAAGTGCCCATTATAAAATATTTGTTCCCCCATAAGTACTTAAGGTTAAGGGGTGACTTGATTACATTTTCTTTGTTAAATTAAATAGGTTGATTTCCTTTAATCTATCACTATAAGGCAGGGGTTGGCAACCTTTCAGAAGTGGTGTGCCGAGTCTTCATTTATTCACTCTAATTTAAGGTTTCATGTGCCAGTAATACATTTTAACGTTTTTAGAAGGTCTCTTTCTATGTCTACAATGTATAACTAAACTATTGTTGTATGTAAAGTAAATAAGGTTTTTTAAATGTTTAAGAAGCTTCATTTAAAATGCAGAGCCCCCTGGACCAGTTGCCGGGACCCAGGCACTGTGAGTGCCATTGAAAATCAGCTTGCGTGCCGCCTTCGGCTCGCGTGCCATAGGTTGCCTACCCCTGCTATAAGGCATATTTTTCTAATTCTTTAATCATTCTCATGCCTCTTTTCTGAACCCTCTCCAATTTATCAACAACCTTCTTGAATCGTGGACACCAGAACTGAACACATTATTCAAGCAGCAGTTGCACCAATGCCAAACACAGAGGTAAAATTACCTTCATACACCTATTTGAGATTCCGTGGTTTATGCATCCAAGGATTGCATTAGCCCTTTTGGCCACAGCATCACAGTGGAAGCTCATGTTCAGCTTATTATCCACCATGATCCCCAAATCTTTCTTAAAGTTACTGCATCCCAGGATAGGGTCCCCCTCCAGTAAGTATGGCCTACATTCTTTGTTCCTAGATGTATAGATCTTTGTTTTTCCTAATTAAAAAATACATTGTTTACTTGTGACCAGTTTACCAAGTGATTTGGATCTGTATGAATCCGTAACCTGTCATCTTCATTATTTATCACTCCCCAATTTTTGTGTCATCTGAAAACATCTAGTGGTGATTTTATGTTTTCTTCCAGGTCATTAATACAAATGGTATAATGTAAGTCAAAGAATTTATCCCAGCAGGACCCCAGTGGAAACATACGCACTCGATGACAATTCCCTGTGTATAGTAACATTTTGAGACCTCTCAGCCAGCTTTTAATCCACCTAATATTTGCCATGTTAATTTTATATTGTTTTAGTCATGCCGCACCAAGTCAGATGCCTTAGAGAAGTCTAATATGCTGTCAACACTATTACCTCTATCAACTAAATTTATAATCTCATTAAAAAAACAGATGAGTTTGACAGAATCTAGTTTCCATAAACCCATATTGATTTGAATTAATTACATTACCCTCCTTTACTTCATTATTAATCGAGTCCTGTATCAGCTGTTCCATAAGCTTGATGGGGATCAATATCAGCCTATAATTACCCAGGTCCTCCTGTTTAACCTTTTTAAACGTTGGTACATTAGCTTTCTTCCAATCTTCTGGAGCTTTCCCAGTATTCCAAGACTTATTGAAATGGTAATGGTCTAGCAAGCTCCTTAGCCAGCTCTTTTAAAACTCTCAGATGCAAGTTATCTGGACCTGCTGATTGTAAAATGTCTAACTTTTACTAGCTTCTGTTTAACATTCCCCGCAGATACAAGTGGAATAGAAAGTGTTTTCATCACCATATGGTGAGACTATATCATCTGTTCCTCTTCAGAAATATATATTGAACACTTCTGCTTTTTCTGTAATTATTATTATTAGTAGTATTAATAATAATAATAATAATTCTACTATTTTCATCTAGTAGTGGACCAACCCCGTTGTCAGGATTCCTTTAGCTCCCAATATGGTTTAAAAAATTCCTTATGATCCTTAATTCTGCTGTCCTTAGACTTCTCCTTGTGTTCTTTTGCTTCCATTATCAATTTTCTACAGTTCCTAGCTTCTGATTTATGTTCATTAGTCAACTTCTTCTTTCTTCCATTCGTTACATATTTTTTATTTTTTTTACAGCTGCCTTCACTTTGCCTCAAAACCAGGTTGTTATTTTAAGCCACACGACCCTCCTTCCTCAATTGTGAGATTGTGGCTTTTGGGGCATCTGGTAATATGTTCTTAAATGCTTCCCAATTATCCTTCACATTTTTCTGATTAAGTGCTTCCTCCTAACTGATTTAGCTCATAATTGTTTTCAGCTTTGAAACTGGTCCTATTAAAGCACCAAGTGTGTGTATATATTACTGGTCAGGACTTTATTCTGCTTGCACATTAGAAATGTGATCAAGTCATGATTGTTTGTACCTAAGTTACCATTAATTTCTAATTCTGTGATCAGTTCCTCTTTATCTGCTAGGACACGATCTAATAAAGAATTCCTCTGTTTTGGCAGCAACGCTTTTTGAGTTTGGAAATTGTCATCTGTAATGTTTAGCAATGCCAAGGATGTTGTAGTACTGGCAGCATGAGCCCTCTAGCGTATGTCACTCAAATTGAAGTCCCCCATGATTATGCAGGCTTTTTTCATACACGTGTTGTAGATAGGTGCATAATGAAGTAGCCATCCTGTTCCCTACTGTGATTTGGTGGTCTGTAACAGACACCAATAAATACCCCATCTCGTGTTTACTCTGTTAGGATAATTTTTTTCTGAGTTATCAGTGATTCAGAAAGAAGGTATTGTTGTTTTTGACACGGAGAGCCAATCCCCCTTCCTTTTTTGCCTACTCGATCCTTTCTAAATAGGTTGTAACCATTGATTCTTCTTCGAGTGATTGCTCACATCCATTCCAGTTAGGGGTGCGCGCCGCGCGTGCACGTTCGTCGGAAACTTTTTACCCTAGCAACTCCAGTGGGCCGGCAGGTCGCCCCCTGGAGTGGCGCCGCCATGGCGCCCAATATATATCCCTGCCGGCCCGCCCGCTCCTCAGTTCCTTCTTACCGCCGTGTCGGTCGTTGGAACTGTGGAGCGCGGCATAGCTGTCCTCCACGTCCCTAGCTCTCCTAGTTCTCTATCGTTTATCTATCGTTCATCTCTAGTCTATTATAGTTGTTAATTAGTTGGTTAAGTAGACAGTTAAGTTAAATAGTTGTTAAGTAGTTCTTCGCCGGGGGCTTAGCCCTTCCCGGCACCCGGCGCCAGGCTCATGCCTGTTTCGCCGGGCTTCAAGCAGTGTGCGGCCTGCAAGAAGCCCATGCCTACCAGCGATCCCCACGAAGCGTGCCTGAAGTGCCTCGGGGAATCGCACAGATCTGACAAGTGCCGCATCTGTAAGGCTTTTAAGCCAAGGACAAAGAAGGAGAGGGATCAAAGGCTCCGGACTCTCCTCATGGAGGCGGCACTTGACCCGACGGCTTCGCAGGCCGTGATCTCGGCGCCGGCACCGGATCGCACCGGCACTGAGAAGACTCCCCGGCACCGGCCCTCTCCGGCACCGGAGTCAGAACCAAGGCCGTCGAAGTCCAATACTCCGGCCAGGCAGACCCGGCTAGAGTGCCCGGCCTCGACATCGGCCGCGGCGCCGCCGGCACCGTCGACTCCGGGCCCAGCGGGTCCGTCGAGTCCGGTACCGCCGAGCTCCCCCATGAGATCTGGGGTTGAGATACTGGTCCCATCCACACCGGAGACCTTCGCCTCGGCTCGGGACCTCATAGCCCTGACTGAGCCCACTCGGCTGCCACCCCCGGTACCTCCGGTGCGGGTTGTGTCCAGAGGCAAGCCCATGATGTCGGCACCACCCAGAAGATCTCGTTCACGATCCAGGTCCCGACGTCTTGGGCGCTCCAGATCCCGCCGCCGCTCGCAGTCCCGGCACCGCTCCCCTCAGCGGTACCGGTCGCACTCGCGGCACCGGTCGACATCGAGACAATCGCGGTCAGGTTCCAGTCACTGAGACCGGCACCGCGATTCTAGGAGCAGGTCCCGACGCTACTCGCCGCACCGGTCGACCTCCCGGCACAGAGCCGGTGGCAGGTCCCGGTCCCGATCGACCTCCCGGCACCGAGCCGGTGGCAGGTCTCGGTCGACCTCCCGGCACCGAGCCGGTGGCAGGTCCCGGCACCGAAGCGGCGCCCGGTACCGATCAGGATCCCGGCACCGCGACAGAACTCGGTCCCGATCCCGGCACCGTTATGACTCCCGGCACCGGTCCCCGGCACCGAGACGATCCTCCGTGCCGGCCCGCGCAGACCCTTACCATCCAGGGTTGGCCCCTCCATGGCCCTCTAGACAGCCGTCCGTATCCTCCCAGACGGACAGCGGGTATGCGCTGGGCACCGACCGGCAGGCGGCTCTGTTCGGTGATCCGCCGCTGCAGGACCAAGGCCCACAACAGTGGGGATTCTGGACACCCTGGGCATACCATCAGGCCCAGGGCCCCCAGCAGCTCCCTGCTAGGCCGGCGACTGCGGAGCGTAGGGCTCCTGAAGCCTCGTTGTCTCGTCCCCCTCCCTCCCCGGAAGGGGAGGAAGGGTCCAAGCAGCAAGACTCCGCTGTGGCTCCTGAGGCAGAGGCGAGGGCTGAGGAAGACCCTCAGTTAGACACACTCGTGCCTGGGGTCTCCTCATCCTCCTCCCCGGATGAGGCGGTGGCGGGTACCTCCTCCAACAGTCCCCCCCCGCTGGATCTCAGGGTGCACCAAGACCTCCTCAGGCGATTGGCTCAAAATCTGAGTCTGCAGGCAGAGGAGGTCTCGGAGATAGAGGATCCAATTGTAACCATCCTCTCTTCTGACGCTCCCACCAGGGTCGCCCTGCCCTTCATACGGACCATCCAGGCCAACGCCAACACCATCTGGCAGTCCCCGGCCTCCATCCCTCCAACAGCGAAAGGCGTCGAGAGGAAGTACATGGCCCCTTCTAGGGGATACGAATATCTGCATGTACACCCGACTCCGGGTTCACTGGTGGTGCAATCAGTGAACGATAGGGAGCGTCATGGCCAGGAGGCTCCAGCCCCCAAATCCAGAGAAGCCAGGCGGATGGACCTCCTTGGCCGTAAGGTGTATTCGGCTGGGGCGCTGCAGCTCAGGGTCTCCAACCAGCAGGCCCTGCTGAGCAGATATGCCTTTAATTCCTGGGTGGCAGTGGACAAATTTTAAGGAGCTGCTGCCACAGGATGCTCGCCAAGAGTTTACGGCCATCTTGGACGAAGGCAAGAAGGTCGCACGCACGTCCTTGCAAGCCTCCTTGGACGCTGCGGACTCGGCTGCCCGTACCCTCGCGTCAGGAGTTACGATGCGTCGCATCTCCTGGCTGCAGGTTTCCGGCCTTCTGCCGGAGCTCCAACATACTATACAGGACCTTCCTTTCGAAGGCCAGGGCCTGTTTTCTGACAAGACAGACCCCAGACTCAAGAGTCTGAAAGACAACCGGGTCATTATGCGGTCCCTCGGGATGCACACCCCCGTGACGCAGCGTAGACCCTTTAGGTCGCAGCAACAACAACAACGCAGGCCGTTTTCCCAGTTCCGCCAGCGGCAGGACCTTTACAGGCGCCGCGGCAGGAACGGAAGGCGCAGGCAGTCGGGGAACCAAGGGGGGCAGAACCAAGGCTCCTCAAAACCCCCGCCTGGACCTAAGCCTTCATTTTGAAGGTGCGCCCGAGGGCGCAGTAACAGTTTCCCCTATGGATCCTTCCCCCCCCCCGTTTTCCAACCGCCTTTCGTTTTTCCTCCCGGCGTGGTCCCAAATAACATCGGACCGCTGGGTCTTAAGCATGGTGCAGACGGGATACCACCTGCAGTTTGTTTCATTTCCTCCTTCCCGCCCTCCTTCCTCGCCCCTCTTCAGGGACCCCTCTCACGAGCAATTCCTTCGGCAGGAGGTGCAGACGCTCCTCAGCAAAGGAGCTATAGAGGTGGTTCCGGAAAACGAGAAAGGCAAGGGGTTTTATTCCCGCTACTTTCTGATTCCCCAAGGCCAAGGGGGGCCTCAGGCCTATCCTCGACCTGCGAGAGCTCAACAAATACCTCGTGAAGTTGAAGTTCCGCATGGTATCCCTGGGGACCATTATTCCATCCCTGGATCCGGGAGACTGGTACGCCGCCCTCGACATGCAGGACGCGTATTTCCACATTGCCATTTGGCCGCGCCACAGACGCTTTCTCCGCTTCGTTGTGGGGGCTCTTCATTATCAATTTGCAGTCCTCCCATTTGGCCTGTCCACGGCCCCGAGGGTGTTTACAAAATGCATGGCAGTTGTCGTGGCGCATCTTCGGCGCAGCCGTGTCCACGTGTTCCCTTATCTGGACGACTGGTTGATTCGGGGCACGTCGGAACAACAAGTCAACAGCCATGTCCGCGTGATCACCGGCATGTTTGCAAGTCTGGGCCTCTTGATAAACACAGACAAGTCCACCCTGAGGCCCACTCAGAAGGTGGAATTTATCGGGGCCGTCCTGGACGCCACTGTGGGCAGGGCCTCGCTGCCTCTGCAACGGTTCCAGACCATGGTGGCGATCGTTCAACGTTTGCGGTCAGCCCCATTGACGTCAGTGAGGACATGTCTAACCCTGCTAGGCCACATGGCGGCTTGCACCTTTGTGACCGACTACGCTCGGCTCCGCATGAGGCCTCTCCAGCTGTGGCTTATCAGTCATTACAAGCCGGCAAGGCAACCGTTAGACATGTTAGTCACAATCCCCCAGAAGGTCTTAGATTCTCTCGGCTGGTGGCTAGACCAGTCCGTATTATGTGCGGGTCTTCCCTTCCACCCCTCTCAGCCCTCGGTATCTCTGACAACGGATGCCTCAGATCTAGGTTGGGGGGCCCACCTAGGGACCCTGCGGACACAGGGCCTGTGGTCCCAGGAGGAGGTGGGGCTACACATCAACATGCAGGAGTTGAGAGCGGTCCGCCTTGCTTGTCAAGCGTTCTGTCATCAGCTTCAGGGTCGTTGTGTCGCCGTGTTCACGGACAACACAACGACCATGTACTATATCAACAAGCAGGGCGGCACCAGGTCCTCCTCCCTGTGCCTCGAGGCGATACGACTCTGGGACTTTTGCGTAGCCCACTCCATTCACCTCAGAGCTTCTTTCCTCCCTGGAGTACGGAACACGCTGGCGGATCGATTGAGCAGATCCTTCCTGTCACACGAGTGGTCCCTTCGCCCGGACGTCGCTCTCTCCATTTTCCGGAGGTGGGGTTATCCCCGGGTGGACCTCTTCGCGTCCAAGGGGAACAGGAAGTGCCAAGCGTTCTGCTCCTTTCAGGGCAGGGAGCCGGGGTCAATAGCGGATGCCTTCCTCATCCAGTGGTCGACCCACCTGTACTATGCGTTTCCCCCGTTCCCTCTGGTCCACAAGGTCCTCCTGAAGGTGCGCAGAGACAGGGCTCTCGTGATCATGGTGGCCCCGGCATGGCCCAGGCAGCACTGGTACACCATGCTGTTGGACTTGGCCGTAGCCGACCCAGTTCCCCTGCCCCTTCATCCGGACCTGATTACCCAGGACCACGGGACCCTCTGTCACCCAGACCTGCAGTCGCTGCACCTAGCGGCGTGGCTCCTGCGTGGCTGACTGGTTCCGAGCTGCGCTGCTCCACGCCTGTGAGGGAGGTGCTCTTGAGCAGCAGGAAACCGTCCACAAGAGCCACATATTCGGCGAAATGGAAACGCTTCTCCTGTTGGTGCGTAGAGAGAAATCTCCGCCCTATGGAAGTTTCGGTAACCGAAATCTTAGACTATGTTTGGTCCCTCAAAGGGCAAGGTCTGGCCTTATCGTCGTTGCGAGGCCACCTAGCAGCTATCTCCACCTTTCACCCGGGTGCGGACGGTCGCTCTGTTTTTTCTCACCCGACGGTGTCGAGATTCCTTAAAGGGCTGGAACGTTTATTCCCTAACGTCCGTCCCCCTGCTCCGACCTGGGATCTTAACCTGGTGTTGTCCCGGCTCATGGGGCCCCCCTTTGAGCCGTTAGCTACTTGCTCCCTGCTCTACCTCTCTTGGAAGACTGCCTTTCTAGTAGCTATCACCTCAGCTAGATGGGTGTCAGAACTCCGAGCTCTTGTGGTAGACCCCCCATATACGGTCTTCCACAAAGACAAGGTGCAGCTGAGACCACACCCTGCTTTTCTGCCCAAGGTGGTCTCAGCCTTCCACGTCAACCAAGAGATTTTCCTTCCGGTTTTTTTCCCAAAACCTCACTCCTCAGGCAGGGAGCAGCAGCTCCACTCGCTGGATGTCCGTAGGGCTCTCGCGTTCTACATAGAGAGGACCAAACCCTTCCGAAAATCCCCCCAGCTTTTCGTGGCGGTAGCAGATCGTATGAAAGGGCTTCCTATCTCCTCCCAGAGGGTATCCTCTTGGGTTACATCCTGTATCAGGACCTGTTATGACTTGGCCCATGTCCCTACGGGCCGTGTGACTGCGCATTCTACCAGGGCGCAGGCGTCGTCGCTGGCTTTCCTCGCCCGTGTGCCCATCCAGGAAATCTGTCGGGCAGCGACCTGGTCATCGGTCCACACCTTTGCTTCCCACTACGCCCTGGTCCAGCAGTCGAGGGAGGATGCGGCCTTCGGAACTGCAGTGCTCCGTGCCGCGACTTCTCACTCCGACCCCACCGCCTAGGTATGGCTTGGGAGTCACCTAACTGGAATGGATGTGAGCAATCACTCGAAGAAGAAAAGACGGTTACTCACCTTTGTAACTGTTGTTCTTCGAGATGTGTTGCTCACATCCATTCCACCCCCGCCCTCCTTCCCCACTGTCGGAGTAGCCGGCAAGAAGGAACTGAGGAGCGGGCGGGCCGGCAGGGATATATATTGGGCGCCATGGCGGCGCCACTCCAGGGGGCGACCTGCCGGCCCACTGGAGTTGCTAGGGTAAAAAGTTTCCGACGAACGTGCACGCACGGCGCGCACACCTAACTGGAATGGATGTGAGCAACACATCTCTAAGAACAACAGTTACAAAGGTGAGTAACCGTCTTTTTTAACATTTCAGTTGTCATCCCACCATGTTTCTGTAATATCAACTAGATCAAATTTATGCTCATAAAGGAGCAATTTCAATTCTTGTTTGCTACCTAGTCTCCTAGCATTGTATCTAAGAATTTCTTTTCTTCACTTTCTTAGAGTCCTTGATTAATTTTGTTCTAAACATCTTGGTTTTTTGCAGAGTTCTTTCCTTTTCACCCTCCCCATTTGTTTGTAATTTAACCCCCTTCTGACTAGCATTTTGTGTTCACGTTTCACATGCTTGCTTATGTTTAGTGAGTGGAGCATAGCACTTAGTAGAAGAGGATGGGATCCAATTGTGCATGTTCCAGTTTTGAATATTAGTGCTTGCCAGTGTCCTCACCTTATTGTGATTTCTCCCTGAGCTATTTCATAATCATGGGGGTAAGTGTTGTGAGAGAGATTGTGGGCCTGACCTGTAATCCTTGCGGAATAGCTGTTCAAGGGAACAACTAGAATAGATTGAATTGAACAAGTTCCAGGCTGCACAACTCTGAGCTAATCTCCCAGAAGCAGAGACATTACTCACTCATCAGGAATGTGTGTGTACTTTTTCCTAATGAGAACAAAACATTTTATCCCTGTTCATTAGAAGAAAGTTAGGGTGTACTGTTACTATGACATTCCTGAGGACCCAGTTGGGGATGTCTTCTGTACCCTTGCTTGGAAAGGTGAATTGGACTGCTAGCCAAAATCTTGCCCTGGCAAGAAATAGATTCTATTGTTTCCCTGGATTTCCTGGACTTTGTGCAGGTGGCCCAGCCTTTGTCTTCTGTAGGGGAAAGAGCCCACAGCAGGGCCCAAGGGCAAAGAAGGTTTCATTTACTGAAGAAAATAGTCTTCAAATTTTATGTTGTCTGTTTTTTCCAGCTTAAGGTACGTTGATCGATGAGAGAAATGAAGGTGTCTCGAGGCCGCCCAGAGTCCAAATGGTAAGTGGAAAGCATCGAGATTCTGTACTATGCAACTCTATAGACTAATGCTACAACTCAGGTTCTAGGGGATGGGCTCTCCTTTTTCCATACATGTTTCTGATTATCTTAGTCAGTGTGATGAGTGGAATGGCCATCAGGTCTGTCAGCTCCTTTGTAGTGTCTGTTTCATGCCAGACACATCAGAGCTAATGGTTGCCGCTGAGTTTCTGTTTAGCTGGGCTAGTGGGTTTCCCAAGCACATTTGAGTGTGTGTACCCTTCATAAATAGAAACATTCACATTCAGTGCTCTTCCCCTTTTTCATCTTCCAATCTTTGTCCTGGCTCGTCTTCTCAGCAACCACTTCCTCCCTTCCTAGGATTTGGTATATGATTTATAAACTAAAGCAGTACCCAGACCTACTCTGGGTCTGTCTTAGTGCTAGAAGTCTCTTTGCACATCAGATTCTGAAGCTTGTTTCTTAAAGTGTTGGAATGTAACAAGTGACTTTTAAAGTTAGAAACTGTTGCACAAGTGGATGGTTTTAACCTGCCAAAAATGGAGCTTTCACAGGACACAGGCCAGCAAATA
Source organism: Gopherus evgoodei (assembly GCF_007399415.2). Taxonomy (NCBI): domain Eukaryota; kingdom Metazoa; phylum Chordata; order Testudines; family Testudinidae; genus Gopherus; species Gopherus evgoodei. Next base: position 131,489,505 of record NC_044328.1, on the reverse strand, counting down.
TCAGACAAACTCCTACTTTCCCTGCTGTGATTTATGCCAAGGTTGGGCCAGATAGTGCTGCCAAATATGCAGTCTCAGGGAGCCTCACTGCTCCTGGAACAGGTAGAGATGCTCGTGTAATGTTTGCTGCTTGTACTCCATTGCCATGTGTTGTGTGGTGTGAGCTGCTTTGTGCTTGCTGAGCTTTGTGGTGGTAATATCTTGAGCCCCCTGGGAAACTGATGTCTCCCCGAGGCCAGATCACGTTTTTGTTCTCCTATTCATCAGGAAACCTCCATCTCCCCACCCTGTGGGAGCAGTTTTCTCCCAGTTAGCGGGGAGGAACAATTTGGTGTAGGTAAGTGAGAGACATCTGGATACCAAATTGTGGCTATTACAGCTGAGAGCCCCAACTGAATGGCTTTGCAAAGGCCACAAACTGGATCTCACTTCCATCCCTTCCTATCCCTTGACTTTCCTGTGAGTAGTGCAGCTAGCAGACCCCTGACTGTCATCTATTAGACTTCCCTTCTTCTAGGGAAACCTTTGACACAGGATGCACACTAAATGAAATTCATGGAGTTTTGTACCACACAGAAAGGGGTATTGTACTCGAACATGAAGAATGTGCACGAAGGAGCCTTATATGAGGAGGCTGGCAGAAGGCTATTTACTGTTCAGCTAGTTTCTATAGTGAGAGTACCACTAAAATACATTGAGACCATAGTGGGGGCAGCAGTCTATAAGGCCATCTCTTTCAGGAGTACAGTATAGATTCTAGGACTGGAAGGGACTTCGAGAGGTCATCAAATCCAGTTCCTTGCTCTTATGGCAGGACTAAATACTGTCTAGACCATCCCTGATAGACATTTATCTAACCTACTCTTAAATATCTCCAGAGATGGAGATTCCACAACCTCCCTAGGCAATTTATTCCAGTGTTTAACCACCCTGACAGTTAGGAACTTTTTCCTAATGTCCAACTTAAACCTCCCTTGTTGCGGTTTAAGCCCATTGCTTCTTGTTCTATCATTGGAGGCTAAGGTGAACAAGTTTTCTCCCTCCTCCTGATGACACCCTTTTAGATACCTGAAAATTGCTATCATGTCCCCTCTCAGTGTTCTCTTTTCCAAACTAAACAAACCCAATTCCCTCAGCCTTTCTTCATAGGTCATGTTCTCAAGACCTTTAGTCATTCTTGTTGCTCTTCTCTGGACCCTCTCCAATTTCTCCACATCTTTCTTGAAATGCAGTGCCCAGAACTGAACACAATACTCCAGTTGAGGCCTAACCAGCGCAGAGTAGAGCGGAAGAGTGATTTCTCGTGTCTTGCTCACAACACACCTGTTAATGCATCCCAGAATCACATTTTGCTTCTTTTGCAAGAGCATCACACTGACTCATATTTAGCTTGTGGTCCACTATAACCCCTAGATCACTTTCTGCCGTACTACTTGCTAGACAGTCTCTTCCCATTCTGTATGTGTGAAACTGGTTTTTCCTTCCTAAGTGGACCACTTTGCATTTGTCTTTGTTAAACTTCATTCTTTTTACTTCAGACCATTTCTCCAATTTGTCCAGATCATTTTGAATTATAACCCTGTCCTCCAAAGCAGTTGCAATCCCTCTCGGTTTGGTATCATCTGCAAACTTAAGAAGTGTACTTTCTATGCCAATATCTAAGTAGTTGATGAAGATATTGAACAGAGCCGGTCCCAAAACAGACTCCTACTGAACCCCACTTGTTATACCTTTCCAGCAGGATTGGGAACCATTAATAACTACTCTCTCGGAGTACAAGCAGCAAAGAATCCTGTGGCACCTTATAGACTAACAGATGTTTTGGAGCATGAGCTTTCGTGGGTGAATACCCACTTCCTCAGATGCATGTAATGGAAATATCCAGGGGCAGGTATATATATGTGTGCTAGCAAGCAAGCTAGAGATAACGAGGTCAGTTCACTCAGGGAGGATGAGGCCCTGTTCTAGCAGTTGAGGTGTGAAAACCAAGAGAGGAGAAACTGGTTCTGTAATTGGCAAGCCATTCACAGTCTTTGTTCAATCCTGAGCTGATGGTGTCAAATTTGCAGATGAACTGAAGCTCAGCAGTTTCTCTTTGAAGTCTGGTCCTGAAGTTTTTTTGCTGCAGGATGGCCACCTTAAGGTCTGCTATAGTGTGGCCAGGGAGGCTGAAGTGCTCTCCTACAGGTTTTTGTATATTGCCATTCCTAATGTCTGATTTGTGTCCATTTATCCTTTTCCGTAGAGACTGTCCAGTTTGGCCGATGTACATAGCAGAGGGGCATTGCTGGCATATGATGGCGTATATTACATTGGTGGATGTGCAGGTGAATGAACCAGTGATGGTGTGGCTGATCTGGTTAGGTCCTGTGATGGTGTCGCTGGTGTAGATATGTGGGCAGAGTTGGCATCGAGGTTTGTTGCATGGATTGGTTCCTGAGCAAGAGTTATTATGGTGTGGTGTGCAGTTACTGGTGAGAATATGTTTCAGGTTGGCAGGTTGTCTGTGGGCAAGGACTGGCCTGCCACCCAAGGCCTGTGAAAGTGTGGGATCATTGTCCAGGATGGGTTGTAGATCCTTGATGATGCGTTGGAGCAACCCATCCTGGACAATGATCCCACACTTTCACAGGCCTTGGGTGGCAGGCCAGTCCTTGCCCACAGACAACCTGCCAACCTGAAACATATTCTCACCAGTAACTGCACACCACACCATAATAACTCTTGCTCAGGAACCAATCCATGCAACAAACCTCGATGCCAACTCTGCCCACATATCTACACCAGCGACACCATCACAGGACCTAACCAGATCAGCCACACCATCACTGGTTCATTCACCTGCACATCCACCAATGTAATATACGCCATCATATGCCAGCAATGCCCCTCTGCTATGTACATCGGCCAAACTGGACAGTCTCTACGGAAAAGGATAAATGGACACAAATCAGACATTAGGAATGGCAATATACAAAAACCTGTAGGAGAGCACTTCAGCCTCCCTGGCCACACTATAGCAGACCTTAAGGTGGCCATCCTGCAGCAAAAAAACTTCAGGACCAGACTTCAAAGAGAAACTGCTGAGCTTCAGTTCATCTGCAAATTTGACACCATCAGCTCAGGATTGAACAAAGACTGTGAATGGCTTGCCAATTACAGAACCAGTTTCTCCTCTCTTGGTTTTCACACCTCAACTGCTAGAACAGGGCCTCATCCTCCCTGAGTGAACTGACCTCGTTATCTCTAGCTTGCTTGCTAGCACACATATATATACCTGCCCCTGGATATTTCCATTACATGCATCTGAGGAAGTGGGTATTCACCCACGAAAGCTCATGCTCCAAAACATCTGTTAGTCTATAAGGTGCCACAGGATTCTTTGCTGCTTCTACAGATCCAGATTAACACGGCTACCCTCTGATCTCTGAGTACAGTTATCCAGCCAGTTATGCACCCACCTTATATTAGCCCATCTAAATTGTATTTGCCTAGTTTATCGATAAGAATATCATGCGAGTCCATATCCAAATGCCTTACTAATGTCTAGGTATACCACAGCTGCCACTTCTCCCTTATCCACATGTTAGGTTATGTCTTATTCCATCTCAACAGTAAAACTGAGTAAACTCTTGGATGATAAAGATCAAGTGGTAGGAAAATGTATTTGGGATGACATATCCAAAAAATAAATCCTAATATAATCACCAAGAATAGGGGTCTGGCTTTGCTCAGCTTTACATTATACTATTGAGCAGTGCAAATGAAACTGGGTTGAACACTAAACCAAAATGACAAAGATTGTGTTTTAAATAGAGAATAAAGAATTAACAGATTATTTAGCTACATAAAGTTAGCTTTTCTGGACCTATAATCAGATGCAGCATAGAAAAAAAGCAATACAGAAGAAGACAGGAGCCTGTCAGTGTCCAGAATCCCCCTGATATTGCAGGAAATGTTAACTATAGGAGACACCCATCTGATCCTACCAAATGATCTGTACTCAGTACGCCAGCGGAAGAGGAAAATGCCCTTGTTTCCTGCCAGCATGTGCTTAGGGAAAATTCTTTCCTGAACCTATAACTTAGCATTGCTTTCAGCTCTGTACTTGGGAGCACTCATTGCCATGGTTAAATCATCTCATTTACATACCCTGAGTTATCACTCGTATCCAAGCAACGGACCGCTATACTCTGACACTCCAGTAGTAGATATTCTGCCAGTGTCTCCTGGGAGAGAGGCTGTCACTCCCCTCCCTCCATTTCCCTGTAATGGTTAGAGGAGAGAAAAGAGGTCCTGTGCACATAAACTTCATTGTTAAAAAGTTCCAGTAGAGCCAACCTGTTTTCCCACTGAATCAAAGTAAATCCAAAACTACTGTGCTGCTCCTCGTAAGGTTCTTGTACTCTTCAGGAGCCGCCCCCAAACTCTTATCACCTCATCTCCTATCAGAGAAGTTAGATGAGAAGGACTGATTGGGCTATTTACTCATCTTCTCACCTCCCTGGACCCCAGACAGCATGAAGGATGCCATTTTGAAGAGCACTGTACATGTGAGGTCACACTGCGTGGAAGAGGCCTCTGCACAGCATACCTTCATAAGTATTGGGAGTGCTTTGTGGAGGATGCCATTTTGTAGAGCAGAATGGTATCCTCCATCCATCATGATCTTGTATGCTCCATAAATGTGAGGTAACGATGTGTGAAGCTAAGTGGCATCCTCCACACACTAGGGATTGACACAACCTCATCTCCTGATGGCACATCCCCATTAGGGGTCATGACCCACAGTTTGGGAACCAATGCCCTACTGTCTCAGGAAAAGATCTAGCAGTCAGTGAAGGTTTCTGCTTACTGCCCTGTGATGGTTCAGAGAAGTAGGTGCTTTGGCTGGTTTTTTTTTTTTTTTTGTTAAATGTGGGAGAGGGAATGGCTGTGGATATAATAAATCAGTGTTACAACTGTCCTATGAATCCTGCTTTCACATCTTTGGGTAAGTTGTCATAAAAAAGATACAGAAGAACTAAAGAAGGCAATAAAAATGATTACAGGCAAGAGAGTGGGTTGGTCCATATGAAATGGGATTAAAATCACCATTGTTGTCTAGTTTAGAAAGAAGAAAAGGATATGAGGTAGGTTTGGTTTATTTGTTTGAAATCTAAAGGCTAGCTGAGGTGTTGTTTTATTCTTTCCTCTAATATAAGCAAGGCTGGCTCTAGGTTTTTTGCCACCCCAAGCAAAAAAAAATTTGGCTGTCCCCCGTTCCAGCCCTGGGCTCCTCGCTGCACCCCTCTGCTGCCTCAGCTCTCCCCCCCCCCCGCCCCGCTGCCCCAGCTCTGGGCTCCCCTCTTATCTCCCCCCACCTCCTGCTGCCCCAGCCCTGGGTTTTCTCTTCCCCCCCACCCCCCACTTGCACCCTTCTTCCGCCACAGCCCTAGGTCACTAGTAACTCGCTCCTAGGGCAGGTCATTCAACAGGAATTTTAGATGTGCACAAAACACAGACAGGATTGGTTCCCATATAGTTACAGGACTGCAGTAAAGTAGAACAATTTTCAGCTTGTGTGACTGGAGGTTTTCTGGATGCATATTATAAGACTGTCCTACATAAATAAGGAAGAGTTGAGGTGCCTTTATTATTCTTTTGTTCCACTCTTTCCTTCTATGGGGAATTTGCCAATGCAATATCTCTATCTTCCTTTTAAACAAACAAAAAGGCAATGGCTGTTTGAAAATAGCAATTCCAGCCCTGATAACCACTGGGAAGCATTTCTTGCTCAATTTTATCCTACTTTTTCTACAGTAAGTTGCAGTGGATCAGGATATTTGATTTGGGAGAAATGAAGTAACAGCTGCCCAAACTGAGCTTGAGCACTCCTCAATTTTGAGCTGTTTCAGTGGAGGGGGCTGTGGCTCCGCGGGGGAGCACAGCAGCATGTATGCAGCAGCATGTCTGGTGCTGCGCAGAGCCAGAAACGCTGGTCTGAGTGGCACGGTAAGGGGGCAGGGGGGTTGGAGAAAGGGGTAGGAGGTTCGGGGGGGCAGTCAAGGGACAGGAGCAGGGGGGTTGGATGGGGCAGAGGTTTGGGGGGGCAGTCAGGGGCAGGGAGAAGGAGGAGTTAGATGAGTCAGGGGTTCGGGGGGGGAATCAGGTGACAGGCAGCGGCTGGATAGGCATGGGAGTCCCAGGGGTTTGTCAGGGGACAGGTAAGGGGTGGGGTCCTATGGGGGAAGTTGAGGGGGGTCTCAGGAGGGGGCAGTTGGGGACAAGGTCCAGCGGCGCTTAGATAGGGGGTGAGGTTCTGGGGGGCAGTTAGGGGGGTGAGGTCCTGGGAAGGAGTGATCAGGGAGCGGGGGGGGGGTTGGATGGGTTGGGGTTTCTGTGGGAGGCAGTTGGAGGGAGTGGATGGTGGCAGGGTGGGGCTACCCTCCCTCCCCGTGGAGTATCCTGGTTTTTGAATGTTAAAATGTTATCCCTGCCCTTCACAGAGCAGCTCTCCATCCACAGCAGGCTGCAGCATGAGGTCTCAGCTACTTCACTCCCTTGCCCTTCCATTCCTGTTGGTAGTGGCCAAGGGAATGCTGGGAAATGTAGTTCTTTCTCTGCTCCAGGGCTGGCTCTATATGCAGGGAGCTAACCAAGGAACTACAGCTCCCAGGGCCCCCTGTTGGTTCTCAGCTCCCATGCTGGATCCCTGCGGCCCCTGCAAATAGGCTGCCCCAAGCACGTGCTTGCTTTGCTAGTGCCTAGAGCCGCCCCTGAATAGAAGAGCAAGGGGAAACGAAGGCACCAAATTTAAGATTTCATACTTTTTGTACTCCTACTACAAAAATCGAGAAATTAACTGTGCTCCAGAGCATAGAGGCAAATAGTTTGAGAAAAGGGTTACATTATTTATATGAATAAGAGCATCAATGCTTATTAGGATAAAAATTACAGACTTCTGGTCCACATGATTCAAGATGTTAACACATTGCCAGGTGTTCTCAGGAAGGAATTTTCCCCCATATTATAGTACTTTATTCATCTTTTGAGATTTCTGATATTGGCCACTCTTGGAGAAGGGAGATTGTTTTAGTTGCCCATGTTCAAGAGGCTTGGAAAACTTCGGTTTTGAAAAGCTTTTAAAACATTTTATCTTATGAAATATTTAAAAATCCACAAAGCTGCCCACTTCTGCAGAAAGTGCAGACTTTCCTGAACCCTTTGTCTGGTTCCAGCGAGATTCTGTGGCTGCTGTGGTATGACATCCCCAGAAAAGTACATGCTTGCACACCACTTGGAACAGGAACTTGAGAGCTGAAATATGTTTGGATATGGGTGACCTAAGCCAGGTAGGTTTGAGGTTTCACTGAGTATCTGCTGAATATTCTTTCTCTGGTGATTTATTTGGAGTATTCAGCACAGAATTGTAATCTAGATTGGCTTTGTAAATCATTTTTAAAGAATTATGGAGAGCCTGGTTCTCATTTACCCTAGGGCCACTATACACTGCTCTTGTTGTATAAATGTAGTTAGTCAAGCAGTGTAAAGGGGCATTAGTGTAAATAAGAACTGGACCCCACATCTCTGGAAAAACTCCAAGGATTGGCTCGTGCCATGTGGAGAGGTTGCCCATCCAGAGGCAAGTCAAGATGAGCAGGGTAGATTTATATAGATCTTGGTGCTGTAAGAACTTTCAAATACTGTATACTTTTATAAAGGTCAAGAAAGAAAGTAGTTAACACCAGTGATGGGTGTATTTCAAACCTTGGGTGTTGGCATGTTAGTGGAAGGGTAAGTGAAAATCTTTGTTTTGCGTGGAAGGGAAGTCAAGAGTCCTGGTTCTGGTACATATTGCAAAAAAACTCCCACAGCTCGGGAAGACTATGTGGAGGCGAGTACTCTTCCACTGCAAGATTTTTTATTTTTTTTTAAAAAGCTCTGAGCTGTTGTAACCCTCTCTCCAACAAGAATTGCTACCTAAAGATGAACCATCTCATACAATGCAATTTCAAGTGCATTCTTATTACTCATACCCTGAACACTGAAAAACGAAAATGGAATAAAATCTTGTTCGCGTCAAATGTAGTATGTCATTCAAAAGGGTTTGTTCATCTGGCAGTGTCTATCTCATTATTAAATTACAGTTGCATCTGAAATGAGCTGAGATGTATAACAAGACACAGTTCCTATTCCAAACAGCTTGCAATTCAAAAGATTTAAATCTGAATAAGGCCACATTTTTAAAAGGACTTAGCACACTGGGAGCATGTTGAGTGCTGAGGACTTGTGAAAATCTAACTCTGATTTAGGTGCCTGAATAGAAGCTGTAATTATCTCAAAAATACGGCCCTGAGCTCTTTTGAAAATCTAATCCCATGAAGTGTGTGATGAGGGAGGAGAAGGGATACAGCGTACAAGCAGAATGGCCAGGCTAAATGGTAAATGTTTGTTGTATCACACAAACATCTGTATAAGAAGTGATTTCTAATATCATCTATTCTGTTACCCTGTAGCGTGCAGGATCAATCTTACTCCTAAACCATCTTTGCAAATAGGTTTCATTTCTTAATCCCAAATTTTTCCAATTCAGAGGATTTCGTGACCTCCCTTGGCAGCTTGATCCATTGCAGAACTGCCCCTATTGCTAGATAATAGATATCAATACTTGTAAATGTCTTGCAGCAGGGACATGTCTCTAAGCTGGGGTCTGGGACCAGTGGAACCCCAGCTCCTTGGGTGTTTTGTGTACATCTCTTTAATTTTAGATTATTGTAATTATTTGAATGTGAACATCTCAGTTTTTGGTGGTTAGATGCTTATCTGAATCTAGAGGGCTCAGGAGAAAATGACAGGCTCTTACTCCCTCTCCTTCTGGAGACATCTTCCCCTTTCTCTTCTGAAGTGGAAGGAGTGGAACAGCATAGAGCTTCTGCCTTCTCCCTCAACCTGAGAGAGCACGGGTATTTCTTATTAAACTCTCATTTGTCTTCTTCCTCTACTGTATCCCAAAAATCACTCTATCAGTCATGTTTGGAGGTGGTTGCGTAGGTGTTGCTGTGGCAGTGCTATGGGGTGTGAGTGGAGAGGAGTGGGACTTTTGCAGCTGTGCAGAGAAGGTTGGAGGATGGTTGGGCCCTCCCTACCTGTCTCACACACTCTTCTCCTTTTCAGCCCCTCCCTCTTGTCAGGGTGGGTCCAAAACTCAGTGTCTTTCTCTGCAGCATTTAGAAGATTCAGTCTTTTCCCCCTCAGTCCTCACAGCTCAAAACCTTACCCATATGTTGCCCATATATCCCAGCCTGTTCCGTGCAGCTGCCTCCCTCACACACACCCGTACGCTGCTATCTTAATTTGGCCCCTTTGTGTGTGTGTGCATTATGATTTCACGTCCTAATTTTTAAGTGCTTGACTCTGCAACTTTAATGACCTTCTCTTAACATAGTTTAGTCTTTTATAGGCTGGTCAGTTAGCATTGCCTTTTCTTAAGGTTGCCTGACCCTTCTCCTTAAGACCTAGTTTTCAGTTGCTTATAACTATGCCAAATTTTAACTAGACTAAAATCTTCCATGCCAGGTGTCAGCCTCAGTTGAATTAAAACAATTCAGCTCTTTTCAAGAAGGTGACTAGAGGAAAATACGGTGTTTTTTCCCTGTTAAAAAATCTGACCACTTTTTTTCACCCCCTATTCTGGAAAGCAGGAAATAGAAATTTGGTGGTGGTAGGGAGGTTGCATTTGTGAGCAAATCTTCACAACTTTGACCAACTTATAAGCCTTTGAAAAATTGCAGTTTGCACATGCTCAGTAACTTGCTGTTTGCAGGTAATTCTGCAAAGATTCTATAAGTATCATGTATCAGAGGGGTAGCCGTGTTAGTTTGGATCTGTAAAAGCGGCAAAGAGTCCTGTGGCATCTTATAGACTAACAGACGTTTTGGAGCATGAGCTTTCGTGGGTGAATACCCACTTCATCGGATGCATGTAGTGAAAATTTCCAGGGGCAGGTATATATATGCAAGCCTGCTTCTTGCTTGCATATATATACCTACTCCAAAATGTCTGTTAGTCTATAAGGAGCCACAGGACTCTTTGCTGCTTTTACATAAGTATCTTGCATGTCCCAGCCTGATTCTGAGCAGAACCTTCCCTGTAGTTACAGTTCTAGGCTGCTGTGGTTTGGATCAGGACCAGGCACTAGCACTGAGAGCAGGGAGCCTCACTCTCTTGTGCTCTGTTACCCCGCTGTTGGGCCCAGAGAGTGTGAAGGAGGAAGCTGTATAATTATTTACTCCTGGGGAAATTCTGTGCCACTGTGCATGCACAGAAATTATGTCCCCTGCAGATTTCTCTGCTTCTTCACAGAAAAATGACTTTTTGATGGGGAAGCAAAGGGAAACCACAAGAGCAGTCAAATGACTCTCCCCAGCTGTATGTTTTGGGTGCCCAAGGCAGCCAGCAGAGAGGTAAATCACCATGGGGCAGGGAGGGGACTGGGGAAGACCCAGCTGATAGCTCTTACCCTTTGCCGGGCTCAGCTGCTAGACCTGGCTGGGCTGGGGAGGATGGGACTTCCTCTTCCCTGCATAGCATCCAGGGCTGTGTCAGACCCACCCCCAGATTTCTCCCTCGGCTGTAGGAACCTCTGCCCACTTCCCCCCCGCTACCTGCAACCATCACTCCTTGGCTGCAGGGAGAGGGACCACTGTACTGGGAGCTGCTCCCCCAATCCCCATACATTCAGACCCCCTCATACCCAGACCCTCCTGCCAAGTCTCACTGCCCCACTGCCGCACTCCACCCTACTGAGCCCCCAGCTGCACCTGGATCCCCACCACAGTGAGCCCCACTCCCCCAGTATCTGGACCTCTACTGAGTTCCGCACATCCAGACCCACCTTCCAAGCTCTATACCCCCCACGCGCAGATCCCCCCCTTCTGAGCCCCAACCACCTTCTCCTGGACCCCCCTGCTGTGCCCCACCACCTTCACCTGGACCCTCCAACAATCCCTGTGCATCCAGATCCCCCCTGCACCTGGATCCCCCACTGAGCCGTCCGCACTCAGGTTGTGCGCACCCACACCTATACCTCCCACACTAAGGCCCTCTGCACTTGGATCTTGCCTTGCTGAACCTACCTGCTCACACCTGATGCACCTGGCATAGAGGGACAGAGCCCTGGGTGGTTTCGGGGGCAGGCCTGGTCCTTGCGCTGTGTCAGGGTTGGGTGCAGCCTCACCACTGAGTTAGTGTCCCAGAGGGAAGCTGCACATTGATCTCCCACCTTTGTACAGCTAGGGGCCTGTGCTCCCCAATGCCATGCTGGAGCCTCCACATTTATTTGACAAATAAAATTTGCAGAATTTTAAACTATTGTGTGCAGAATGCCCTCGGGAGTCATAATTTGAATCTAGAAGAGACAAGAGCCAGATCTGTGGGGAGGGGTAGATTGTGACAAAGGGGTGAGGAAGACTGGAACTGGAGGCTGGCAGGAGGGACTGGGAATCACTGGGCAAGGAGGCTGAGACTGGGAGTCAGAGGAGACAGATCAGTGGGGAAGTAGGAGGAAACTGGGACCAGCTGGACAATGAAACTGGGACTGGAAGAAAGAGGGCAGAGACTGGGATTTGGACAGGGTATGGAGAGGGGTGAGACTAGAACTTGCTGGGCAAGGAGGCTGGGACTAGTATGAGAAGCCTGAGGAGTGAAGAGTTGTATTGGCTAGGTGATGAGAATGGGATTGGGAAAGGAGCCAGGTTTTGGGGAAGACACAGATGAGAGTTTGGGGCAAAGAGGTCAAACTTGGGGGAATGTGCAGAACATCGTGTGCCCATTAGAACACACTTATTTTAGAGCCTGGAATGTAACCAAGATTCTGGAGTGTTTCTGCTTCTCTGCTGTTAGCAGATCTCTCTGAAACCCTCTGACAGAAATTCCCATCTCCTTCTAATGTTGGTCCACATAGACTCTATAGAGGATGACCGGCTGTTACTGCTGTCAGTTACGCTGTTAGCTCAAGGGGCAGAGGTCTATTTGTAGAGCAAAAGATGGATGCTGGATGACACCACGTGCTGGATGACCCAAGTATGTGATGTCAGTATGATGCCACATAATGGCATTTTTGTTTTTTGTTTACTTTGGTACAATCCTCTTCTCCTCCCACCCCAGGAAATTGTACACACAAACTGTTAAAATATTATTGTTAAGGTTGCACAGTCAAGCACTCAAAAGTTAAGAAATGCCTGTGTAACCTTAGTTTGTTTTCCATGTGCATTATGATTGCAGACTTTAATTACGTGATTACATGCAGTCATTTCCACAAGACCTCTACTTCATTCAGTACACAGGCTGGACCTGTGCTGGGAATGAATTAGGAATATGTAGTGAAGGAGACTGTTGTCTGTAGGATCCCTGCTTCATTTGTTTAGTGGTTGGAAGGTGTGTAGTGAAGAAGCGGGGATTGCTGGAAGAGAAAGAACAGTCTCGCATTTAAGGGAGTTGATTGCTATCTTGGAGAAATGGACTTTGTCACTGTCTTTGCCACAGAGTTCCTGTGTGATGCTGGGCAAATCACTTAAACTTTTCACAGGGAGTTGCTAATTGTGTCCTTCTCTATTTTCTGGGCCCTGATCTGATTTGCACATGTGCTGAGCACTCATAGTTGCAACTGAGGTCAATTAGAGCTGTGCTTTGAACATATAAAGTGCTGTGTTCTGAAAAGTCAGGTCCTAGGTCTTTCAAATTGGTCCTTAAAATAAATGTATACTCTTGACCTTAAACTCTGTGCCTCAGTTGTCCATCTGTAAAATGAGGATAACTGCTCACCTCACAACGGTGTTGTGAAAATAAAACCACTGATGTCTGTGGAGCACTGAAATAGCATAGCAGTGAGCATCAGAGCAAAGCATATGTGGAAATTAATAATTCGGTCTTCAGAGAAGAATTTGAATAGCGTGCAGCATGAGCAACCTTAATTCTGGTATTGCGTAGCTTTTTAGTCTTTGACTTTGTAACCTAAATGATTATTTTTAACATAGTTCTGTGTGTGTGAGTTCATATATGTGACAAATATTATGACCCACTACAGTGTGTTCATGGCTAGACTGAATCACTGCATTGTCCCTTTCTTTCTCACTGTTTCGTTTCCCATTCCCTTGTCATGTCATATCTAAAAGATGAGGTCTTTATTTATCCCATAAAGCGTTCAGTCAATAGATAAAGGTCTCATCAGTCTTGAGTAGCAGAAGGAAAATTCCTTCCTCAGTTTAGCCACATTATTGGCTCAGTTGGTGTTTCTTTCAGTTGTTACTCTGATCCTTCTGTGACAGTCTGACATCACTAGTTATCCCCGTTCAGTATTTATGCATTTCAGAAGTTGACCCACTTTCCATATCTCACTGTTAAACTAGGTGCTGGACACTTCAGCTTCTTTTTCCAATTTATCTATCAAGGTCATGCATTGTTTAGATTCAGTCCTTAGTCTCTGATCTCTCCAAGCTTTGGCTCATCCATGAATTCAACCAGTGTATTTCCCCCTTGGCCCTGCAAATATTTAATTAAAATATTTAATGGTATTGGATGCCTGCCAGGCCCACTTGAAACCTCCTCCCAGCATGACATTGAACAATTGATCGCTGCTTACTTTTTTTTGTCAATTTATATCCCTCTCATAACAGTGTTGTGTAGCCCACAGTTCTGTGCTTTCTTTATAAGAATTATTTATTTATATTATGGTAGTCCTATTGAAAATGGCACTTTCCAAACACAGAGGAAGATGCAGTCCCTGCCCTGAGGAGAGTGTACAGCATAAAAAGACACAGGGTGGGAAAGCAGTATGGTATATAAGTGATATGATTTATCAGTTTGTTTGCTTTTGCACTTAAGTTCTCCTCTCCAGCCTGTCTGCCCTATCCAATCCAATGCCTTCATCCCCCTGCCCACAGACAATGCCCATTTGCAGTTCCAGTGCCTTGTGTCCCCACCCTTCCAACAGTCAATCCCTTCCCTCCACAGAAATGAAGTTACTTATCAGTGAATTAGATAATAGATTCAGGGAGTTAGAGGGCCATCAGGAGGGAGTGAAATGAAGGTGAAAGTAGTGGCTCTTTTTGATACTAGCCGACATCTGTGTCACATTTGTGTCATGGCAGAGTGACTGTTACGTTGGTGCCATGCAGGCTATAGGATGTTTGTTCCAGTCCTTAGTTTTGTCATTCATCAGTAGAACCTGCTGCTGCTTCCTCTCTAGTCTCCTTATACCGCTTTCACCTCCTGAGTGTATTTCATTTTCTTTCCTCTACTCTTCGTATAAGGTGCTTCTCTATGGCATTGAGATTGAAAGTCTTGGACTGTAAGATATTTGGGGCAGGAATTGTCTTTGCTGTATGTTTGTGGTGCCTAGCACAGAAGGGCCTTAGCCTCTAAGCACTACCACAATACGAATAAGAGCTTTGAATTCTCCACTTCATCCAGCTTGCATCAGAGGTCTTTGCAGCAGCAGTCTCTGTGTTGGTTCTTCTTGCTGCCTGATGTGCCTCTGGCCTGGTCCCACACTACAGCTTTAAATCGATTTAAACAGCGTTAAATTGATTTAATGCTGTACCCGTCCACACTACAAGGCACTTTAAATTGATTTTAAGGGCTCTTAAAATCGATTTCTGTACTCCTCCCCAACGAGAGGAGTAACCCTAAAATCGATATTACTATATCGATTTAGGGTTAGTGTGGACGGAAATCGAAGTTATTGGTCTCATTCTTTTACTGAGCTACCCAGAGTGCACCGCTCCGGAAATCGATGGTAGCCTAGGACCATGGACGCACACCACCGAATTAATGTGCCCTAGTGTGGACGCGTAAAATCGATTTTATAAAACTGGTTTTATAAAACCGGTTTTAATAATTTCGATTTTATGCTGTAGTGTAGACGTGGCCTCTCTAGTTTTCACTCAAGTCCGCAGCAGCCTGCTCTCTGTAAAGGGAGTAATCTATGGCTTTGTACTCAAGCATGAACCTGGTTTGTATTCCATGCTGAGCTGCTTTCTTCTCTGCATATGCCATTAAGTTGACTTGTTTATCTTGTTTTAGTAGCTAGACTTCTCTATAGCTCTTGGCCTAGGAGTTAGCTGGTAACGAACTTCTGAATCAGGCTTCCATGAAAATTAAACAACCAGCACCTATTTTTAATGTTAAATAATGATCTAGCTATTCCTTTTGTCCCTCTCAGTCAATTCTCCTCCTTAACTGTATCTCTTTAAAATAAGATACTTACTCTTCTCTGACTTCTTGCCCACAGCAAATATAGCTCTTTTCTTTTTCTTTGCGAAAGGAACCGTGCCCCACTCTGGCAGTGCAAAAGAACTGGAAAGCCGACTTGACTGGCTATCTGAGGATTCCCTGAGTGGTGTAAGGCCATGGTGGAGTGGGAGCTGCCATACTTCCCAATCCTGGAATGGGAAGGTGGCTGGGGAGCCATTGTGTCTGGCCAATCTCTGTCTTCTGTATTGGCCTGTTGGCATGACATTTTAGAGAATTAATGAGGGCTCTAGTTATGGGGAGCAGGTGGTTAAAGGTAGCTTAAAGCCCTTCTCTATCCCTTCTCAGAGCTGCCCCAGGTGCAGAAGGGCTGGCCCCAAGGATCTGGCCCAGGTCACTGGAGTCTGGGAGTGTATCTAATGTTCATGTAATAGAGCTGATAAAGAACACAATGAAGTAAACACTAATTCTAATCTGGCTCCCTCTCTCTTTATAGAGGACGGTGACCCTGGCACACTGGCAAAGAGATGGATATTCCCCAAGAAAAAAGCAATTACATTAAAAATGTCCAGACTGTCCTAACTATTGGTAGAACAGTTGGTTTAAAGAGCTTCAACTCTGAATGATCTGTCCCAACTCTTTTATGCAGATTTGTCTGAGGCTGCACTTTAACTTTCCCATCAGTACTGTCAGGAACCTAATCTGAGAGCAGAAGGAGACCCTGATGAGAGAGTAGTTGGAGGTACTGATGGCAGAAAGGTCCATACGGTTGGGAATGTCTGGCTTTTGTCCAAAGATGAATGCTTGTGAAACGGATATTAACTTTGCTTGCAATAATGTTCAAATCAGTACTGGATGATAAGATTTTATTGGCAAGTTCACTGTGACCTAGATCAGTGTTTCTCACACCTAGCTAAAATTGTCTGGCATGCCTTTGTTTTCCCTGATGCATGATTATATTAATACAGAACTTTAATCTGCCTCTTCCAATAGAGGCTTTTCAGAACAGTGATAGCAGACATACCATTTGAGCAATCCAGCGTACTCAGTTTCTTTAAACTTTCCCCAATCAGCCTCTCAGTGAGACGCTCCCAACAGTTTTCTAGTAAACACAGGGTTAATGTGTGTCCCAGAAAGAGAGCATGTTTTATGTGATCTAAGTGGATGGAGCACAGGAATTGGAGTATGGAATTCCTGTGTTCTAATCTTAGTTCTGCCACTTAATTGCTGTATTGGCCTTCTGCCTTAGTTTCCCAGTCTGTAGAATGGGGATAAATCTTCCCTACCTCACAGGTGTGATCTGAGGAGTAATATTTGTGCCATGCCTTCAAGGTGTAATGTGCTATATAACATCTTATTATTATAGGTCAGTCTTTTAAAAATAACTTATGGCTAGGTTCTTAGGTACCTAAATATGAATTTAAGAGCCCAGTTTTAGGCTCCTATTTGTTTGAAAATCCCAGCTACAATTTAATAATTCACCATAGAAATGAGCAGTTTCAGTTGAATAGCCAGTGTAGCAAATGTAAACTACAGTTGCCCCTACACAGATATGAATCAAACAAAATCTTGTCTCAGTTTGAAATGTTTACATGTGAAAGATCAGTTAACTTGAAGCCAGGAATTTAAGAGTTGGTAGAGGGGCTCTCTGACCAACTGAGGCTGATTTTTTTTTTTTTTCTTTCCAAATCTTGGAGCACTGGGGAAGTTCCTGGGGACCAGGGAAAAAAGGCTAATGTTCTACCAGTATGTGAAAAGAGTAAACAGGAGGACTCCGGTACCTATAGGCTGGTTAGCTTGATGCAAAATCATGGGAAGGTTGATAGGGGATGCAATCAGTAAATAATTAAAGGATGGTGGCATAATACCAAACCAACATGGCTTTATAGACAAGGGCTTGACTTTTTAAATTAAATTATAAATTTGTTTGACCAAAGTAACTGACCTAATATAGTTAGACTTCTGTAAGGTATTTTGATTTAGTATTGTTCAACATTTGATTAAAAACGTAGAATTATACAAAATCAGTTAGTACATATTTAAACCTCCTCCACAGCTGCCCAGCTATGGTGGACAGCTGGCAGACCCTGAAGCTATCCAGCTTCAGTGGGTGGGGTGGGCACCCCCCACAGCTGCCCAGCTCCTGCAGGCAGGAAGACCACAAAGCTCTTACTCCCCGCAGCAGTGGGGGATCCAGAACCCACAAAGAAATTCAGGAATCAGTCATGGGTTTCAGCAAATATTTGTTTATTGCCCATGACCTTCATTAAAAATATCAGTGACAAAACCTTAGCCTTACTTTATCTGTAATTTCTTGTACATAGTTTAAATTAGTTAGCAAAGCAGTGTTAGAGTCCCTGCAGGGACTTGTCCCAGAGACGGGGCATGCCCTGGTCCCCAGACTTCAAACCATTCTCAGTTTGCAATAAACTGATGCTGGTTAGTGACTTCAGCAGCTGCCTGAAGTGTTTGGGGGAGTCACACATGAAGGAGAAGTGCAGGATTTGTAAAAATTTTAGGTCAAGGACCCAGAAAAAATGGGACATATGTCTAAAAGCCCTCCTCATGGAGGCTACACTTTGCCTGGTATTGGAGTCATCCTCATAGACTCAGACTCTAGGACTGGAAGGGACCTCGAGAGGTCATCGAGTCCAGTCCCCTGCCCTCATGGCAGGACCAAATACTGTCTAAACCATCCCTAATAGACATTTATCTAACCTACTCTTAAATATCTCCAGCGATGGAGATTCCACAACTTCCCTAGGCAATCTATTCCAGTGTTTAACTACCCTGACAGTTAGGAACTTTTTCCTAATGTCCAACCTAAATCTCCCTTGCTGCAGTTTAAGCCCATTGCTTCTTGTTCTATTATTGGAGGCTAAGGTGAACAAGTTTTCTCCCTCCTCCTGATGACACCCTTGTAGATACCTGAAAACTGATATCAGGTCCCCTCTCAGTCTTCTCTTTTCCAAACTAAATAAATCCAATTCCTTCAGCCTTCCTTCATAGGTCATGTTCTCAAGACCTTTAATCATTCTTGTTGCTCTTCTCTGGACCCTCTCCAATTTCTCCACATCTTTCTTGAAATGCGGTGCCCAGAACTGGACACAATACTCCAGTTGAGGCCTAACCAGCGCAGAGTAAAGCAGAAGAATGACTTCTCGTGTCTTGTTTACAACACACCTGTTAATGCATCCCAGAATCATGTTTGCTTTTTTTGCAACAGTATCACACTGTTCACTCATATTAAGCTTGTGGTCCACTATGACCCCTAGATCTCTTTCTGCCATACTCCTTCCTAGACAGTCTCTTCCCATTCTGTATGTGTGAAACTGATTGTTCCTTCCTAAGTGGAGCACTTTGCATTTATCTTTATTGAACTTCATCCTGTTTACCTCAGACCATTTCTCCAATTTGTCCAGATCATTTTGAATTTTGACCCTGTCCTCCAGAGCAGTTGCAATCCCTCCCAGTTTGGTATCGTCCGCAAACTTAATAAGCGTACTTTCTATGCCAACATCTAAATAGTTGAAGATATTGAACAGAACCGGTCCCAAAACAGACCCCTGCGGAACCCCACTTGTTATACCTTTCCAGCAGGATTGGGAGCCATTAACAACTACTCTCTGAGTACGGTTATCCAGCCAGTTATGCACCCACCTTATAGTAGCCCCATCTAAATTGTACTTTCCTAGCTTATCTATAAGAATATCATGCGAAACTGTATCAAATGCCTTACTAAAGTCTAGGTATATCACATCCACCGCTTCTCCCTTATCCACAAGGCTCGTTATCCTATCAAAGAACGTTATCAGATTAGTTTGACACGATTTGTTCTTTACAAATCCATGCTGGCTATTCCCTATCACCTTACCACCTTCCAAGTGTTTGCAGATGATTTCTTTGATTACCTGCTCCATTATCTTCCCTGGCACAGAAGTTAAACTAACTGGTCTGTAGTTTCCTGGGTTGTTTTTATTTCCCTTTTTATAGATGGGCACTATATTTGCCCCCTTCCAGTCTTCTGGAATCTCCCCCGTCTCCCATGATTTCCCAAAGATAATAGCTAGAGGCTCAGATACCTCCTCTATTAACTCCTTGAGTATTCTAGGATGCATTTCATCAGGCCCTGGTGACTTGCAGGCATCTAACTTTTCTAAGTGCTTTTTTACTTGCTCTTTCCTTATTTTCTCTTCTAAACCTACCCTCTTCCCGTAAGCATTCACTATACTAGACATTCCTTCAGACTTCTCAGTGAAGACTGAAACAAAGAAGTCATTAAGCATCTCTGCCATTTCCAAGTCTCCTGTTACTGTTACCCCCTCCTCACTGAGCAGTGGGCCTACCCTGTCCTTAGTCTTCCTCTTGCTTCTAATGTATTGATAAAAAGTCTTCTTGTTTCCCTTTATTCCCATAGCTAGTTTGAGTTCATTTTGTGCCTTTGCTTTTCTAATCTTGCCTCTGCATTCCTGTGTTATTTGCCTATATTCATCCTTTGTAATCTGACCTAGTTTCCATTTTTTATATGCTGCCTTTTTATTTTGTAGGTCACGCAAGATCTCAAGGGTAAGCCAAGGTGGTCTTTTGCCACATTTTCTATCTTTCCTAACCATCGGAATAACTTGCTTCTGGGCCCTTAATAGTGTCCCTGTGAAAAACTGCCAACTTTCCTCAGTTGTTTTTCCCCTCAGTTTTAATTCCCATGGGACCTTGCCTATCAGCTCTCTGAGCTTACCAAAATCCGCCTTCCTGAAATCCATTGTCTCTATTCTGCTGTACTCCTTTCTACCCTTCCTTAGAATTGCAAATTCTAAGATTTCATGATCACTTTCACCCAAGCTTCCTTCTACTTTTAAATTCAACAAGTTCCTCCCTGTTGGTTAAAATCAAGTCTAGAACAGCTTCCCCCCTAGTAGCTTTATCAATTTTCTGAAATAAAAAGTTGTCTGCAATGCAGTCCAGGAACTTATTGGATAGTCTGTGCCCCACGGTGTTATTTTCCCAACATATATCTGGATAGTTGAAGTCCCCCATCACCACCAAATCTTGGGCTTTGGATGATTGTTAGTTGTTTGAAAAAAGCCTCATCCACCTCTTCCGCCTGATTAGGTGGCCTGTAGTAGACTCCCAGCACGACATCACCTGTGTTTTTTACCCCTTTTAGCCTAACCCAGAGACTCTCCACCCTTCCGTCTCCTATGTCCATCTCCACCTCAGTCCAAGTGCGTACATTAATATATAAGGCAACACCTCCTCCCTTTTTCCCCTGTCTATCCTTCCTGAGCAAACTATACCCATCCACACCAACATTCTAGTCGTGTGTATTATCCCACCAAGTTTCAGTAATGCCAATAATGTCATAGTTGTATTTATTTATTAGCACTTCCAGTTCTTCCTGCTTATTACCCATACTTCTTGCATTTGTATAAAGGCATCTAAGATACTGGTTTGATCTTGCCTCCCAGCTTCGCCCTGACCCTCCTTCCTCTCTGCCATTATAGCCCGTGCTCCCTCCTGTTTCCAACCCATCTCCCAGGTCTTGTTCCCCACTTACCTGTGGGCTTTGCTCACCTGTCCCCGTCGAACCTAGTTTAAAGCCCTCCTTACTAGGTTAGCCAGTCTGTGCGCAAATAAGGCCTTTCCCCGCTTCGAAAGGTGAACGCCATCTGTTCCTAGCAGTCCTTCCTCAAATAGCATCCCGTGGTCGAGGAAGCCAAAGCCCTCCTGGCGACACCATCTTCGCAGCCAGGCATTCACCTCCACGATGCATCTGTTTCTGCCTGGACCCCTACCTTCAACAGGAAGAACCGAAGAGAATACCACCTGCGCTCCAAACTCCTTAACCCGTACTCCCAGAGCCCTGTAGTCACTCTTGATCTGCTCAGCGTCACACCTCGCAGTATCATTTGTGCCCACATGGATGAGTAGCATGGGATAGTAGTCAGAAGGCCGGATAATCCTCGACAAAGCCTCTGTAACATCTCTGATACGGGCCCCTGGCAGGCAGCATACCTCCCGGGATGAACGGTCAGGGCGACAGATGGGTGTCTCCGTCCCCCTCAGCAGAGAGTCTCCAACCACCACTACCCTACGTTTATCAGTGGTGGCAGCAGACCTCCCAGCCTTAGGGGTACGAGGCTTCACCCCCTTCACTGTTGGGGGTGATTTCTTCTCTCCTGTATCAAGAAGAGCATAACAGTTATCTTTTACCACAACAGGAGGGTTCGCAGCAGCGGTGGAGCACTGCCTGCTGCTAGAAGTAACCAGCTGGCTGTGTCCACCCTGAGCCTCCTCCTCCACTGGTGTGTCAGATACACCCTGAGGCATCTCCTCCTCCACTGGTGTGTCGGTAGTCCTGTCAACTGGGACAGCACCATCAGTTGTCTCCACATGAATACTGTCCAGGAATTGCTCATGGACATAGATGTTCCTCAGCCTGGCCACCTCCTCCTGTAGCTCTCCCACCTGCTGGCTGAGAGATTCCACCAGCAGGCACCTTTCACATTGGATGCCACCCCCAGCCTGGATATCAGTAAGTGGAAATTGCAAATTACAGTCTTTGCAAGCCCACACCAGAATCTGGGTAAAAGCATCCATGCTTTGGTGCTCTGTCTGGC
Source organism: Gopherus evgoodei (assembly GCF_007399415.2). NCBI lineage: Eukaryota > Metazoa > Chordata > Testudines > Testudinidae > Gopherus > Gopherus evgoodei. The sequence goes on along the minus strand of NC_044328.1, from coordinate 131,467,657 downwards.
TACAGGCGCAGGTGGAGGAGACAGAAGCAGTGCTGGCACAGGTGTTGCGAGTCCTCCTCACCATTGTAAGCTTCCCTCTGTCAAACTCTCGCAAATTCCCGTCTACAGTTCCCTGTCCGCTCCTCTCTGCTGTAAACAGAAAGATTTTTGATGTGGCTCAGGTTATGGGTTCAGGGGACCAATGGGTCACAGATGAGACGGACAAGGGACCCCCCCCTTCCTACTCCCCTTCCAAACTCCCTTGCAAAACTCCCTGTTAGCAGCTCCTGTTCGCTAAGCTCCCTGGTCGCTTGTGCGCAGCTTTATAAAGCCCTGGCCTGAGTGAATGCCCCGCCCACTGGTTAAGGTTCAGCCAATCACCAGAGGCTTCTAGCTTTCAAACCTTCCTAGTAGCTCCACCTCCAACTGCCAGCTACAGCACACGGTCCTTCAAACAAACAAACCAAACAGACTGACAAACACAAGCTCAGCACACAGCAAGTAACCCCCAAACACACACACAAACCCAAACACTGCAGACAGTCACTTACCCCACAGATGCTGTCTGTGCTCCTCCTTCACCTGGAGAACTCCCTTGCAAAACTCCCTGTTAGCAGCTCCTGTTCGCTAAGCTCCCTGGTCGCTTGTGCGCAGCTTTATAAAGCCCTGGCCTGAGTGAATGCCCCGCCCACTGGTTAAGGTTCAGCCAATCACCAGAGGCTTCTAGCTTTCAAACCTTCCTAGTAGCTCCACCTCCAACTGCCAGCTACAGCACACGGTCCTTCAAACAAACAAACCAAACAGACTGACAAACACAAGCTCAGCACACAGCAAGTAACCCCCAAACACACACACAAACCCAAACACTGCAGACAGTCACTTACCCCACAGATGCTGTCTGTGCTCCTCCTTCACCTGGAGAACTCCCTTGCAAAACTCCCTGTTAGCAGCTCCTGTTCGCTAAGCTCCCTGGTCGCTTGTGCGCAGCTTTATAAAGCCCTGGCCTGAGTGAATGCCCCGCCCACTGGTTAAGGTTCAGCCAATCACCAGAGGCTTCTAGCTTTCAAACCTTCCTAGTAGCTCCACCTCCAACTGCCAGCTACAGCACACGGTCCTTCAAACAAACAAACCAAACAGACTGACAAACACAAGCTCAGCACACAGCAAGTAACCCCCAAACACACACACAAACCCAAACACTGCAGACAGTCACTTACCCCACAGATGCTGTCTGTGCTCCTCCTTCACCTGGAGAACTCCCTTGCAAAACTCCCTGTTAGCAGCTCCTGTTCGCTAAGCTCCCTGGTCGCTTGTGCGCAGCTTTATAAAGCCCTGGCCTGAGTGAATGCCCCGCCCACTGGTTAAGGTTCAGCCAATCACCAGAGGCTTCTAGCTTTCAAACCTTCCTAGTAGCTCCACCTCCAACTGCCAGCTACAGCACACGGTCCTTCAAACAAACAAACCAAACAGACTGACAAACACAAGCTCAGCACACAGCAAGTAACCCCCAAACACACACACAAACCCAAACACTGCAGACAGTCACTTACCCCACAGATGCTGTCTGTGCTCCTCCTTCACCTGGAGAACTCCCTTGCAAAACTCCCTGTTAGCAGCTCCTGTTCGCTAAGCTCCCTGGTCGCTTGTGCGCAGCTTTATAAAGCCCTGGCCTGAGTGAATGCCCCGCCCACTGGTTAAGGTTCAGCCAATCACCAGAGGCTTCTAGCTTTCAAACCTTCCTAGTAGCTCCACCTCCAACTGCCAGCTACAGCACACGGTCCTTCAAACAAACAAACCAAACAGACTGACAAACACAAGCTCAGCACACAGCAAGTAACCCCCAAACACACACACAAACCCAAACACTGCAGACAGTCACTTACCCCACAGATGCTGTCTGTGCTCCTCCTTCACCTGGAGAACTCCCTTGCAAAACTCCCTGTTAGCAGCTCCTGTTCGCTAAGCTCCCTGGTCGCTTGTGCGCAGCTTTATAAAGCCCTGGCCTGAGTGAATGCCCCGCCCACTGGTTAAGGTTCAGCCAATCACCAGAGGCTTCTAGCTTTCAAACCTTCCTAGTAGCTCCACCTCCAACTGCCAGCTACAGCACACGGTCCTTCAAACAAACAAACCAAACAGACTGACAAACACAAGCTCAGCACACAGCAAGTAACCCCCAAACACACACACAAACCCAAACACTGCAGACAGTCACTTACCCCACAGATGCTGTCTGTGCTCCTCCTTCACCTGGAGAACTCCCTTGCAAAACTCCCTGTTAGCAGCTCCTGTTCGCTAAGCTCCCTGGTCGCTTGTGCGCAGCTTTATAAAGCCCTGGCCTGAGTGAATGCCCCGCCCACTGGTTAAGGTTCAGCCAATCACCAGAGGCTTCTAGCTTTCAAACCTTCCTAGTAGCTCCACCTCCAACTGCCAGCTACAGCACACGGTCCTTCAAACAAACAAACCAAACAGACTGACAAACACAAGCTCAGCACACAGCAAGTAACCCCCAAACACACACACAAACCCAAACACTGCAGACAGTCACTTACCCCACAGATGCTGTCTGTGCTCCTCCTTCACCTGGAGAACTCCCTTGCAAAACTCCCTGTTAGCAGCTCCTGTTCGCTAAGCTCCCTGGTCGCTTGTGCGCAGCTTTATAAAGCCCTGGCCTGAGTGAATGCCCCGCCCACTGGTTAAGGTTCAGCCAATCACCAGAGGCTTCTAGCTTTCAAACCTTCCTAGTAGCTCCACCTCCAACTGCCAGCTACAGCACACGGTCCTTCAAACAAACAAACCAAACAGACTGACAAACACAAGCTCAGCACACAGCAAGTAACCCCCAAACACACACACAAACCCAAACACTGCAGACAGTCACTTACCCCACAGATGCTGTCTGTGCTCCTCCTTCACCTGGAGAACTCCCTTGCAAAACTCCCTGTTAGCAGCTCCTGTTCGCTAAGCTCCCTGGTCGCTTGTGCGCAGCTTTATAAAGCCCTGGCCTGAGTGAATGCCCCGCCCACTGGTTAAGGTTCAGCCAATCACCAGAGGCTTCTAGCTTTCAAACCTTCCTAGTAGCTCCACCTCCAACTGCCAGCTACAGCACACGGTCCTTCAAACAAACAAACCAAACAGACTGACAAACACAAGCTCAGCACACAGCAAGTAACCCCCAAACACACACACAAACCCAAACACTGCAGACAGTCACTTACCCCACAGATGCTGTCTGTGCTCCTCCTTCACCTGGAGAACTCCCTTGCAAAACTCCCTGTTAGCAGCTCCTGTTCGCTAAGCTCCCTGGTCGCTTGTGCGCAGCTTTATAAAGCCCTGGCCTGAGTGAATGCCCCGCCCACTGGTTAAGGTTCAGCCAATCACCAGAGGCTTCTAGCTTTCAAACCTTCCTAGTAGCTCCACCTCCAACTGCCAGCTACAGCACACGGTCCTTCAAACAAACAAACCAAACAGACTGACAAACACAAGCTCAGCACACAGCAAGTAACCCCCAAACACACACACAAACCCAAACACTGCAGACAGTCACTTACCCCACAGATGCTGTCTGTGCTCCTCCTTCACCTGGAGAACTCCCTTGCAAAACTCCCTGTTAGCAGCTCCTGTTCGCTAAGCTCCCTGGTCGCTTGTGCGCAGCTTTATAAAGCCCTGGCCTGAGTGAATGCCCCGCCCACTGGTTAAGGTTCAGCCAATCACCAGAGGCTTCTAGCTTTCAAACCTTCCTAGTAGCTCCACCTCCAACTGCCAGCTACAGCACACGGTCCTTCAAACAAACAAACCAAACAGACTGACAAACACAAGCTCAGCACACAGCAAGTAACCCCCAAACACACACACAAACCCAAACACTGCAGACAGTCACTTACCCCACAGATGCTGTCTGTGCTCCTCCTTCACCTGGAGAACTCCCTTGCAAAACTCCCTGTTAGCAGCTCCTGTTCGCTAAGCTCCCTGGTCGCTTGTGCGCAGCTTTATAAAGCCCTGGCCTGAGTGAATGCCCCGCCCACTGGTTAAGGTTCAGCCAATCACCAGAGGCTTCTAGCTTTCAAACCTTCCTAGTAGCTCCACCTCCAACTGCCAGCTACAGCACACGGTCCTTCAAACAAACAAACCAAACAGACTGACAAACACAAGCTCAGCACACAGCAAGTAACCCCCAAACACACACACAAACCCAAACACTGCAGACAGTCACTTACCCCACAGATGCTGTCTGTGCTCCTCCTTCACCTGGAGAACTCCCTTGCAAAACTCCCTGTTAGCAGCTCCTGTTCGCTAAGCTCCCTGGTCGCTTGTGCGCAGCTTTATAAAGCCCTGGCCTGAGTGAATGCCCCGCCCACTGGTTAAGGTTCAGCCAATCACCAGAGGCTTCTAGCTTTCAAACCTTCCTAGTAGCTCCACCTCCAACTGCCAGCTACAGCACACGGTCCTTCAAACAAACAAACCAAACAGACTGACAAACACAAGCTCAGCACACAGCAAGTAACCCCCAAACACACACACAAACCCAAACACTGCAGACAGTCACTTACCCCACAGATGCTGTCTGTGCTCCTCCTTCACCTGGAGAACTCCCTTGCAAAACTCCCTGTTAGCAGCTCCTGTTCGCTAAGCTCCCTGGTCGCTTGTGCGCAGCTTTATAAGCCCTGGCCTGAGTGAATGCCCCGCCCACTGGTTAAGGTTCAGCCAATCACCAGAGGCTTCTAGCTTTCAAACCTTCCTAGTAGCTCCACCTCCAACTGCCAGCTACAGCACACGGTCCTTCAAACAAACAAACCAAACAGACTGACAAACACAAGCTCAGCACACAGCAAGTAACCCCCAAACACACACACAAACCCAAACACTGCAGACAGTCACTTACCCCACAGATGCTGTCTGTGCTCCTCCTTCACCTGGAGAACTCCCTTGCAAAACTCCCTGTTAGCAGCTCCTGTTCGCTAAGCTCCCTGGTCGCTTGTGCGCAGCTTTATAAAGCCCTGGCCTGAGTGAATGCCCCGCCCACTGGTTAAGGTTCAGCCAATCACCAGAGGCTTCTAGCTTTCAAACCTTCCTAGTAGCTCCACCTCCAACTGCCAGCTACAGCACACGGTCCTTCAAACAAACAAACCAAACAGACTGACAAACACAAGCTCAGCACACAGCAAGTAACCCCCAAACACACACACAAACCCAAACACTGCAGACAGTCACTTACCCCACAGATGCTGTCTGTGCTCCTCCTTCACCTGGAGAACTCCCTTGCAAAACTCCCTGTTAGCAGCTCCTGTTCGCACTCGACTCCAAGCAAGTCTGCAATGGTTCTTCCCAACACTGTTCCCCCTCACCATTGCCTAAGAAGTTCCAAAAGAAATAGTGGGGTGGCTCCCCAGCACCAAGTAAAGAGGGAAAAGGAGTGGCAAGCAAAGCACCCTGTTTGGGCTGCCTGTCCACCCCAGATTGTCAAGGGGCCACTTCCCTGTCAAGACCCCTGAGCGCTCTCAGGGATCCGTCTCCGACTCCAGGGAGCAATAGGGGACCCTGGCAATTGATAGTGCCTTTGACACCCTAGGCCTTCCAAGTGGCTAAGGACCTAATGGCCCTGCCTGCACCATGGCCAGTGGGAGAGACCATAAAAGTTCCTTCATCCATGGGACCACCTCCAAGGGGCGATGGGGCATGATTGGTCCTTGGAGGAGAGACATTGGTCCATGACTCCGTGGTCCCAACCCCAGCACTGCATCCCTGGTTCCCAATCAGGTGACCCAGGTCTGCAGCACAGCATTTGCCCTCCCCGCTGTCATGGGGTGGCTTGCTGGCTTCGAGATGCCAGTCACTGACCTACCAGTACCGCCCTCCCTCCTGCCAACTGCCGCTTCGCCACAAGTCGGTCTCCGGTGCACCAGTCACCACGTATTTGGGGTTATTCTTTAACTTCACACTGCCTGTCCCCACCTACCCCACACCGATCTCCAGAGACGCGTTGGTCACCCACCCTCGGTGGCAGCCATTGGGGGAGGCTCCCAGGGCCCCACTGTGGTCTCCGAGGGATGGCACCTCTGCAGAATTGGAACAGGAATTTAGCCCCTCTCTGCGCAAAAAGTGGTCGGCTTGGGTACTGGACATCAGCGGGGGTCCTGCGGCAAGCACGTGGCAGCAGGGTCATTGGCCAGCTCAGTGGCCTTATTGGAACCCATGGGGTCTTCTGGTGATGCCATGGCTATACTCTCATCACTCCTCCATGGTTGCATCAGAGAAGTGACCTACTGCACTGCTGACACCGGGTTCCGACCGTGACTTGGGCTCTGACCTGGGGGCCGAGGAGCACATACCCACAGTATGGGAAACCTTCCCAGTGAGGGAGAGTGCCCCAGCCCCTCCCTGTGTTGTACTGTCATTGTCCTCATCACTGGATGAAGTGGTGGTGAGGCCCTCTGGCTGTCTCTTCCCCCCTCCCCAATGACTTTAGAGCATGTCAAGCTCTTCTTAGGAGAGTGGCTTCCAACTTGGGTTTGGAGGCAGAGGAGCTCACAGAACCCATGGACACCCTTTTTGACTTCCTAACAGCAGCAACCTGGCTAGGGTTGCACTGCCAGTGCACGAGGGGGTCTTGAGAATAGCTAAGGCCCTTTGGTAGACCCTGTCCTCTATACCACTGACATCCAAGAGGGTGGAAAAGAGTTACTACATTTCTGCCAAGGGGTTTGGATATCTATACACCCATCCTCCCCCTGGGTCACTAGTGGTATCTCTGGTTAATGAAAGGGACAGGCGGGGTCAGGCAGGCCCGTGCCTAAAAATAAGGATGCAAAAAAGTTGGACCTTTTTGGGGGAGAGGTGTATTCGATGGCTAGTCTCCAGCTCCGGGTGTCAAATCAGCACGCCCTGTTGGGGAGATACAGTTTTAATTTGTGGGACTCCCTCAATAAATTTAAAGACTCCCTTCCTCAGGACCTTGGTCCAGAATTTGTAGTCATCCTGGAGGAGGGCAAGGTGATGGTGAGGGGTTCCCTCCAGATGGCATGGGATGCGGCTGACTTGGCAGTCAGTTGTAGCCTCTGCCATGGCCATGAGGTGCAATTCATGGCTGCACTCCTTCGGCGCTCTCCCGTAGAATCATAGACTATCAGGGTTGGAAGGGACCTCAGGAGGTCATCTAGTCCAACCCCCTGCTCAAAGGAGGACCAATTCCCAACTAAATCATCCCAGCCAGGGCTTTGTCAAACCTGACCTTAAAAACCTCTAAGGAAGGAGATTCCATGCTGACTGTTCCCAGAGACGCAACTGTCCATTCAGGACCTCTCATTCAAGGGGAATGCTCTCTTCTCAGAGCAGACTACTGCTAGGCTGCATGGCCTGAGGGACTCTCAGGCTACGTTATGCTCTCTGGGTCTTCACACACTGCAAGCTGCTAGGAAGCAGTACCGACCGCTTCCACCGCCCAGATCCTGGGGGCTGCCATGGCAAGGCTCCTATAAGAGAAAGGAGTGGGATAAAGGATTTAAATGCCATCATCCCACTTCATCTTCCTCACCTGCCCAATCTGGTCCTGCATGACACTGGGGCCACGGCAGGCATTTTGATGGTGTGCAAAAGGATGGCACCCCAGTGGAACTTCAGGATCAATCCCCTCATTGTTTTTGAACGGGTTGTGTCTCTTCCTGACTGCATGGGCCCGAGTAACCTTAGACCATTGGTGCTCAACACAATAGCATAGGGCTATACCAGGGGTAGCCAAACTTACTGACCCTCTGAGCTGCATACGACAATCTTCATAAGTTCGAGAGCTGGAGTGTGATGTTGGAGCTTGTGGCTTCAGCCCCACAAGGAAGGGGGTGTCTTGGGGTGTTAGCCCTGTGGGAGGTGCCTGCCAGGGTTCAGGGCTTCAGCAGGAATGAGGCTGAAGCCCCAAAATCGCCCTATCTGCAGAGGTGTCGTGGGGAGGCGCATGGGGTCACATACCCTTTCCAGACTTTTTTGCCTGGGTTTGCTGACCCTGCTGGGTCACGTGGTGCTGCCAGGCTCCCTCCCTGCATGGCAGCTGCTGGAGCCGGCGAGCTGGGAGCTGTAGCCATGGGGAAAGGCAGCAGAAAACAGCTGGGAACTGAATGGAGAGTTGCTGCTTTTGCTGCTGCCTCTCCCCACGGAGCTAAAGTAGCAGCTTCTCCCTGCAGCTCCCAGCTGTTTACTGCTGCCTCCACGTGGAACTAACACCTGGGAGCTGCAAGGAGGGGCCGAATATGCCTGGGGTGTCATTCAAGCTGTTGGAGGAGCCAAATCTTTAAATTGTGCCCCTCCACTTTCAGCAGGCACCAGTCATCTCTGGCAGAAACCCCTAATCCCTACCACTCCACTGCAAGGCAGAACCCCTCTCCCCACAAAGTCTGGTAAGCAGAGAATGAGGAGGCATGGGGGCTCCGTGAGCCATGCTTCAACTGTAAAAGAGCCGCATGCAGCTCGTGAACCATGGTTTGGCCACTCTGGGCTATACCCTGCAGTTCTCTGCCATTCCCTATCTCTCTTCAGGGACCCTTCTCACAAGCAACTTCTCATTCAGGAGGTGGAAACCCTCCTACGACTGGGCAGTAGAGGAGGTCACTCACGATATGAGTAGTAAAGAGTTCTATTCCTGATATTTCCTAATCCCGAAGGCTAAAGGAGGCTTCAGACCCATTCTGGACCTGCATTGCCTCAAAAAATACCTCAAGGGGTTGAAGTTTTGCATGGTTTCCCTGGCCTCTGTTATTCCCTCCCTGGATCCAGGAAACTGGTATGCCGCCCTCAACCTGAAGAAGGCATATTTTCATATTTCCATTTTCCATGGACACAGATGATTTCTCTGGTGGGCCAATGCCATTTCCAGTTCATGGCACTACCCTTTGGCCTCTTGTCTGCCCTAAGAGTTTTCACAAAGTGCATTGTGCCAGTGGCCAATTACCTGAGGCGTTGCGGAGTGCAGATTTTCCTGTATCTCAATGACTGGCTCATCAAGGGAAGATCACATTCATGGGCCCAGGTGCAAAGAAGCCTCAATCTGATGTGCTGCACTTGTCAGGATCTGGGCCTGCTGATATGTGAGAAGATATCAGCTCTGACCCCCATTTAGCATATAGAGTTCAGAGGGGCAGTCCTCAGCTCTAGGCAAGTTAGAGCTTTTCTGCCAGAGCATGGCTTCTTCTCAGATCCCTGCATGCATGGCTAACATTGGTCTACATTCCCAACAGACACAATGTGGACCAGGTGGTGATGGTACCGGACCACATCCAGTCATCCCTGGAATGATGGACAGACCCCAGCTCGGTATTGGAAGGCGTTTATTTTGTGGCCTTATTCCCTTCAGTGACTCTGGTCTCTGATGCCTTGGACCTGGGTTGGGGAGTCCACCTTGGCAGCCTTGCTATGCAAGGTTGCTGGGTTGCAGGAATATCGCTCTCTCCTCATAAACATCAGAGAGCTCATGGCAATATGCTTGGCCTGCCAGGTATACCTACCCAACCTGACAGGCAAAGTGGTTCAAATCCTAACAGACAGTACTGCCAGGATGTTCTATATTAACAAGCAAGACGGTGCCCACTCATCACCCTTTTGCCAAGAAGCTCTCTGGTTATGGAACATCTGTGTGGAGCATGCCGTCCTCTTGGTGGCCTTGCACTTCCAGGGGGCCAGGAACGGGCTGGAAGATTGCTTCAGCAGGACCTTTTCATCTCACCATGAATGGTTGCTTCTCTAGTAAGAGGAGGCCTTGAGATATAAACCCTGGTATCAGAGGCCTGGTATGAGGCCTAAGGCCTGAACTAAAGTAATGGACAAGACTTTGCTAACATAAAGCAAAGTTAAGCTGTGAGCCAGAGGCAGGCCCTGCTCACAGAAGCTAGCAAGGAAAGGACTGATGCTGCAAAAAGAGACATACCTAAAAGGTATTGGACACCAGATATCAGAACATTCGCATACTTGTACAGTCCACACAGATAACAAGAAACAAGCTGACCCATCCTAAAGACAGGGTCAAAAGGGTAATATGATGGATAGAGTTGTTTTGTTTGAACCAACATGTACAAGGTGAGAGGCGGCACCTTACTACGTAGAGGGGTTGTACCTTTATGTCAGGAGTGATGTGTGACTTGTTTATACCTGTGTATAAGAATGCATCCCTGGGGTGGTGTCTCTATCCGGCCTAGGGCACAGTGGAAAGCCCTGCCACTGTCTGATCTGAGTCCGTTGTCAGGGAGCACATAAGTACTAGCTAGCAGCACTTTAGCAGCACATTGGACTTCTGTGCCAGGGAGCTGGAGACTGTGTCCCTCTTCGACAATAAACCTGGCCTGGGTGCCTTTGTACCTTACTAGAGTCTGTGGTCACTGGGGGTTCTCTCAAGGTCTTCTGTGTCAGCGATCTGCGCAGAACCGGGGCAGCACACAGAGGGAACATGCACGCGGCCGATTGAACAGAGCAGAGCAGCACTCTGATAGCGTCTGACGACAGCTTCACCTGCAAGTAGTCAGCGTAGTCTTCCAGAAGTGGGGGACTCCCCAGAGGAGCTTGTTCGCCTTCAGACAGAACAAGAAGTGCCATAATTTCCACTTGATTCACGTACTCGCCAGAGGCTCCCTATCCGACACCTTCTTGCTCCCATGGTCAGGGGCACTACTGTACACCTTCCTGCCAATATCACTGGTGCACAGAGTCCTTGTGATGATCAAACAGGACAAGGTGATAGCTCTGACATGGCCCTGCCAACACTGGTTCGGAATGCTACTGGAGCTCTCAATAGTGGCACTGCTGGAACTACCACTTTAGCTGGACTTACTTTCCCAGAGCCACGACCAACTACTGAACCCAAACGTAGCGGCCCTGCACCTGACAGTGTGATTTCTGCATGGCTGAATGCAGAAGAGCAGGCATGCTCAGCCCAAGTTCAGAGTGTCCTGATGGGAGCAGAAAGCCCTCCACCAGGGCAATCTACCTAGCTAAGTGGAAGCGCTTTGTGTGTTCGGCACTGGACCGGGATCTTTCACCTCAGGCCTCCCTTCAGTCGATTCTGGACTACTTTTTGCACCTCAAGCACCAAGGCCTGTCCTTATAGTGAGTTAAAGTCCACTTGGTGGCCATTTCAGCCTTATACTCACCGATCCAGGGCAGGTCATTTTTTCCCCAGGACATGATGGTCAAGTTTCTGAAAGGTCTGGAGTGACTTTACCCTCAAGTTTGTGGCCTTATCCCACCTTGGGATCTGAACCTAGTGCTCCAAGACTCACAGGGCCACCCCTGGAGCCATTGGCTTTTTGTGTCGTCTTGTTCCTCTCATGGAAGGTGTCCTTCCTGGTGGCAATTGTCGGCCCAGAGCACTCGCATCAGAACTGCCCTACATGGTGCTCTTTGAGGACAAAGTTTGACTGTGACCGCACCCAACTTTTTTGCCTAAGGTGATGTTGCAGATTCAAACTAATCAGGACATATTTCTGCCGGTCTTCTTCCCAAAACCTCATAGGTCTAACGAGAATTGCTGGTTGCACACTCTGGATGTCAAAAAAGCACCTGGCCTTTTACATTGAAAGAACCAAACCATTCTGTAAGTTAACGCAACTTTTCATCGCAGTAGCGGACAGAATGAAAGGTCTGCCTGTTTCTGCTCAAAGAATTTCCTCTTGGATATCTGCCTGCATTAGGTTTTGTTATGAACAGGTTGAGGGTGCTGCCGCTGGCGATTGTAACCGCCCATTTCATCAGAACGCAGACCTCGTCAGCAGCCTTCCTGGCCCAGGTACCGATTCAAGATATTTATGGAGCCACTATCTGGTCATCTATCCATACCTTTACATCCCACTATGCCATCACCCAGCAGGCCAGAGACGACACCAGCTTTGGTAGAGCTGTATTGCAAACAGTGAAATCATAAGTCCGAGTCCACCTCCGGGAATACTACTTGAGAATCACGTAGCATGGAATTGACATGAGCCAAGCACTCGAAGAAGAAAAGGCAGTTACCTACCTTTCGTAACTGATGCTATTTAAGATGTGTTGCTCATATCCATTCCATGACCTGTCCTGCTGGCCCTCTGTTGGAGTTGCCGACAAGAAGGAACTGAGAGAGTGTGGGGCCCTGGCACCTCATATACTGGCGTATTAGTGCGGGACTCCAGAGGGTGCCAGAGCCGGCCCTGTGAATACCGCTAAGGCAAAAAATTCCAGCAATGGTGCATGTAGACGCGCACACACACCTGCCATGGAATGGACATGAGCAACACATCTTGAGGAGTAACAGTTATGAAAGGTAGGTAACTTCTTTCCTACAGAATTATCTCAATCTCATGGAAAATTGGGCTTGTTTGAACACCACACATTTAATAGAGCTAAATGCAAGATTATATAGGAACCAAGAATGGGGGGGGGCTAAGATGAGGGACTGTATTTTGGACAGCAGTGACTCAGAAAAGGATTCTGGGATCATAGTGAGCAAGCGACTGAACATAATGTGAATCCACAGTGCAATGCAACGGCTAAGAAAGCAAATGTGATCTTTGGATATATAAGCAGGGGAATATTGAGTAGAGGTAGGGGAGATGTTATCACTGTTTACAGCATTAGTGAAATATTAGGCCCAAATCCACAAAGGTATTTCAAAGGATGTTAGAAGCCTAAATACCTTTGTGCATCTGGGCCTTACTGACTACTATGGGGCAGGCTGGTCTGTTAGAATATGTCTACGTAGCCTCTGGAAGCAAGTTTTAGGCTGGAGCACTCCTCTCCCTAGGTGTCAGCCCGAACTGCAAGTGCAACAGCTTTTCTTAGAATGCAGACACAAGCCCCACTAACCTGAGTGTTCACCCAGTGAGGCTCAATGCTGCAGGCTGTTTAGACATACCTGTAAGGGGAATCAGGCCCCCACCTCACCTGTGACAGTCAGTTATCCTCCCAGCTGATCTTGATTGGCTATGAATCAGATGCTCTTGTTTAATTATTAGGGCTAGTTGGGAAGGGGTCTTGGGAAACCTACGAAGGGTAAGAGCTCTCAGTCTGGGGTTGTTGCAGAATCGCAGTTGAGTCTTCTGGTAGGCCTTGGAGAAGGGTAAATCCCAGACAGAGACTGGAGGAAAACTGATGCTTGGCTACTTTGACTCCACCTGGGAGAAAGGGGACTCCCAGAGGGGAAGAATCCAGCTACCCTACAAAGCACTGATTCACAGAGTGAGAACTGAGCCCAAAAGGTGCCAGAGACCCTCTTGTTTATGTTGGCTGTGGGACTATTGTCTTGTCTTAGCAGCACTTTCCAGGTGGTGCCTGGAGAGTTTCCCCGAGGTGGGAGGGAACTGAAGCAGGGTTAATAGTGCCCCAGTAAGCACAAGGGCACTGTGGAAGCTGACCCTGCCATGTATGTTCAGTTCTGGTGTCCACGCTTTAAAAAACGGTATTGACAACTTGGAGAGGGGTCAGAGAAGAACGAGAATGATCTGAGGTCAAGAAATCATGCCCAATAGTGAGAGACTATTCAGTTTATCCAAAAGGAAGGTCAAGAGTTTACTTACTCAGTCTATAAATACCTACATTGGGAGAAAAATTCTGATAGTAGAGAGCTCTTTAATCTGGCAATGATAACCAAATCTTTTCATGCTGCGACCACCTTTTGTGTTCATCTCTGTTAATGCAAATCCTCGGTTCGTAGTATTCAGGTTGGCTTTGCACAATCATAGAAGCGTAGGACTGGAAGGGACCTCAATAGGTCGTCTGGTCCAGTCTCCTGCACTCAAGGCATGACTAAGTAATAACAAACCATTCCTGACAGATGTTTGTCTAACTCGTTGTTAAAAACTTCCATGACAGAGATTCCACGGCCTCCCTAGGCAATTTGCTCCAGTGCTTAACCACCCTGACAAGTTTTTTCCTAATGTCCAACCTAAACCTTCCTTTCTGGAATTTAAGCCCATTGCTTCTTGTCCTAGCCTCAGAGGTTAAGGAGAATAGGAGAACAATTTTTCACTCTCCTTGTAACCAACTTTTATGCACTTGAAAATTATCATGTCTCCCCTCAGTCTTCTCTTCTCCAGACTACACAAATCCAGTTTTTTCAATATTCCCTCATAGGTCATGTTTTTTAGACCTTTAATCATTTTTGTTGCTGTCCTTTGAACTTTCTCCAATTTGTCCACATTTTTCCTGAAATGTGGCACCCAGAAGTGGACACAGTACTCTGGTGGAGGCTTTATCAGTACGGAGTAGAGTGGAAGAATTACTTATGTGTTGCTTACAACACTCCATGCAGCAAGCATTCTCTACCCAGTGATTTTTGCCTATCACCCATTGTGTAAATAGCTCTTAGATAAGTAGTTTTTATTGTTCTCTTGCTAGTTAGCTTAACAGTGACTGTAGATAAGTTAGAAAGTCCCCTGAGGGACTTACCCCAGAGACAGGCCATGCCCTATGCTCCGGGCTTCAAGCCTTGTGACCTCTGCAAAAGGCCTATGTCGGTCAGAGACCCACATCAAAGCTGCTTGAAGTGTTTGGGAGAAACCCATGTTAGTGACAAGTGTCGCATCTGCAGAAGCTTCAAGCCAAGAACTAAAAAGGAGTGGGACATAAGACTAAGAGCGCTCCTCACGGAGTCAGCACTCGCGCTGGTCTTCGAGCTGCTAAGATCAGATTCTGCACCAATGCAAAGTGTGCTGCTGGCACCAGTCTCTGCCTGGCACCAATCCCTGTCAAGAAGCAGAGGAAGCACACAGGGAGAGGGCGCTCCCCAATGTCCCATATGAGGAGAAATCCAGAAAGGAGCATAGGCCTACGCATGGCAGTCATCTTTTGTGGAGGTCAGCCAGGCTATCCAGCCCCCCCAGGGACCCACCAGCCACTCCAAGTAGTGGCAGAGGTCCCTGGCACCTGGAGGTTCCATCCACGCCAGAGGTTTTCCAGGCTGCTAAAGACATGTCTTTGCCGGTGCCACCGATGCCCTGTCAAGATGTCATCTCGAGAGTGAAGCTGGCACTAGGGCCTGCACAACGTTCCCCATTCATGAAGCCTCACTCCCTGGCACTGCGGCAGTTGGCATCGAAGCAGTGATCCCTGGGGACAAGCTTTCAGCTCTCCCCCACTGACCAGAGCTCCTGGCACCATTTGCCTGTCTCTGCATTCGTCCCCTGAGGCATAGCATTGCTCGCCGGACAATTGGCGCGGAACAGAACCATGCCACCGATTGCTGGAGCATGGTTGTCATTCCTTGGGGCAACGGTGATCACCGGAGCCGGGGCAACGGTGATCACTGGAGCCACAACATTGGTCCCTGGAACCACGCGGCTGGGCCCCAGATCGGAGACACTGATTGCCGGACTTGTGGCACTGATCCCTGGGGTCGAGATGGTGCTCTCTGCTTTCCTATTCTCATTCGCTGGAGTCCCGGTACTGATCCCAAAGCTCCAGGTGGTCGATTGCCAGATTACTGTTGCTGATCCGCCGAGCTCCACTGCCAGTCCCGGGACAGACGGCACTGAGACCCTGAACCTCTGCACCTCTCCTCCAGTGGCAAGCACTTGGATGGCAGAGGTGTAAGGGATTTGGACACAGCGTTGGCACCATCATGGGCTCTGTGACACTACATCCCATATTCTTCATGGAAATATTGTTATAATATTATTATAGCATAACTATGATGTATTTTATACAAGATGGGTCATGTGAGATATCATTGGAAAGGTTATGATTTACTGAATATGCGTATCCTATTTGTATGCATGTATCATTTCTGTATTTGACGTTAGAAGTATTGACTATGTATCAATTACAAGTGGGTTTGCACCTGGAGAACTGCCCACCAGGTAGAATGCAATTAGTCTGGTTGGACCATTAGGGGGAACAATAGGTCTTTGAAGATGCTAATCTCCCACCTCCTTGAGAAGTTTTCTGGGGTGCTACAAACAATTTTTGACTCATGGCTACTTTGACACTGCAGGGTCATGTGATTGTGTCATCTGGTAGAGAACTCCATGGTAGAATACCAGTATTTTTCCATGGGGGGGGGCAGGAGGGCAGACCACAGTGGAAAACAAAGGGTTCCTGCCATATGTAAAACCCACTTAAGGCTAGGGAGTGACTTGATCAGTGTTTGTTCTTCACTGAATCCCCATCCAGGATGATGCTGGAAATGTCTAAGAAACAAAGGAAAAAAGTGGGGGAGAAGAGCTGAGCCCAGGCTGGAAAAGGTGTCTGACTTGTGAAAGAAATGCCTAAAACAACATTTAGGGTGAGAAATTACTACTTGTAACCAGTTTAAGCTTAGTTTGCATGTTTGCTTTATTCAGTAATCTGCTTTGATCTGTTTGCTGTCCCTTATAATCACTTAAAATCTCTCTTGTGTAGTTAATGAACTTGTTTTTGTTTTCTCTAAAACTAGTTTGTGGAATTCATAACTAGGGGCAAAAAGCTGTGCATCTCTTCCTCCACACGGAGGAAGGGGGAGAATTTCATGAGCTTACACTGTACAGTTCTCTGTGCAGCACAAGACAATACTGTTTTGGGTTTGCATCCCAAAGGGGGTGTGCACTTAAGTGCTGCTTGAGGACCTGGCTCAGCAGGACAGTGTAAGGGACTCCAGGCTGGTGGAATTGGCAGGCTCAGTGGTACCCCCAATAATCACATAAACCCAACTGCAGTTAACATGCACAATTCCTTACATAATTCATCTAATAATCACATGACAGCTATGGGCACTATATTCTATACATGCACATAATTCTAGGGATGAAGTGGAACCAGTTCACAGACATAAATTATCACAACCATCTCCCTGTTTCTGAGAGGTCCAGACCTCTCAGATCTGCTGTCTCGCTGTATGCTGTTCCAGGGAAAGTCTTCTCATCAGCCAGTACCTTCTCAAATCACTGCTTCAAGTATTCATTTTCAAGCCCTTTCACTGGGGAATATCTTTAAACCTCTCACCCCCTGGAAAGCAAGAAGAAAAAATGCTTCAGACTTGAGAGATTATGGCTCAGGGCTATGCAACGTTCCAGGGCTCTGCCCTGAGCAAAATGTCAAACACATTAAGTGGAGAGGGCTGATTTCCATTTTTAATAATGATCTACATAATAGGCAGAATATTTAGGACTATATATGGTAACCTCCCTGTCACAGTTATGAGACTAGCTGCACCTCTGTCCCTTTTCTGGTCTCTCAATTTTCCCACCACTAGTGTTCGGCCACTCCCCGTTTGTGCGTTCATTTACACCAGTTCCATGTTCCATGTGCTGAAACTGAAGTTTATACTGAATTTTTGACATCGTTAGCCCTTAGAGTTAACAGTTGATTAACATAGTGCTTTGCAGTGGAACTCACACATCAATATCTTCATCAAAGATTTAGATGTTGGCATAGAAAGTACGCTTATTAAGTTTGCGGACGATACCAAACTGGGAGGGATTGCAACTGCTTTGGAGGACAGGGTCAAAATTCAAAATGATCTGGACAAATTGGAGAAATGGTCTGAGGTAAACAGGATGAAGTTCAATAAAGATAAATGCAAAGTGCTCCACCTAGGAAGGAACAATCATTTTCACACATACAGAATGGGAAGAGACTGTCTAGGAAGGAGTATGGCAGAAAGAGATGTAGGGGTCATAGTAGACCCAAAGCTTAATATGAGTCAACAGTGTGATACTGTTGCAAAAAAAGCAAACGTGATTCTGGGATGCATTAACAGGTGTGTTGTAAACAAGACACGAGAAGTCATTCTTCCGCTTTACTCTGCACTGGTTAGGCCTCAACTGGAGTATTGTGTCCAGTTCTGGGCACCGCATTTCAAGAAAGATGTGGAGAAATTGGAGAGGGTCCAGAGAAGAGCCACAAGAATGATTAAAGGTCTTGAGAACATGACCTATGAAGGAAGGCTGAAGGAATTGGGTTTGTTTAGTTTGGAAAAGAGAAGACCGAGAGGGGACATGATAGCAGTTTTCAGGTATCCAAAAGGGTGTCATCAGGAGGAGGGAGAAAACTTGTTCACCTTAGCCTCCAATGATAGAACAAGAAGCAATGGGCTTAAACTGCAGCAAGGGAGATTTAGGTTGGACATTAGGAAAAAGTTCCTAACTGTCAGGGTAGTTAAGCACTGGAATAGATTGCCTAAGAAAGTTGTGGAATCTCCATCTCTGGAGATATTTAAGAGTAAGTTAGATAAATGTCTATTAGGGATGGTCTAGACAGTATTTGGTCCTGCCATGAGGGCAGGGGACTGGACTCGATGACCTCTCGAGGTCCCTTCCAGTCCTAGAGTCTATGAGTCTATGAGTTTCCGGCTCTTCGCAGAGTCAGGAAAACAACACTGTCTCACTTTATACTCAGTATATATTTGGAAGGTTTGCTTCACAACGAGGAGGAATAGAACCTTTTTTTTTCTTTTTTTTTTTTTTGTAAAGTAAAATCTTCAATTCTGCAGAATCTGAATATTCCATATAACCAACAGACAGATGGACATGCCTCAGGACTAACAGCTTGTGTGTTTCAATTGTATTACTGTTAGATGCCCCACCTCATTATCTATCAGTCAGTCTTATGTCTCAGGAACTTTTGTAGTGACAAGGGGATTTTTGCTGGGGAGATGTAATTGGAGAGTTGGGGGTTAAAAGGAAGAGCAATGGACACTTATGGACACAGGAAGATTAGAAAGGCCCAAAGGTTACAAAGGCCAGCAGGCCCTCCAGTGCCTGCAGGACCTTCCAGCATCACAAGAAATTAATCATGTTAGATATACTGACTTAATTTTTTTCAGAGTGGTATCTGTGTTAGTCTGTACCAGCAAAAACAACAAGGAGTCCTTGTGGCACCTTAGAGACTTAAACACATTTATCTGGGCATAAGCTTTTGTGGGCTAAAACCCGATGAAGTGGGTTTTAGCCCCCAAAAGCTTATGCCCAAATAAATGTTAGTCTGTAAGGTGCCACAAAGGCTCTTAGTTGATTTTGACTTAATTTTCTTAACGTTGATGTATAAATGTCATAATTTCCTCCCCTGCTTTGGCTGCTTTAGGAGTCTGATATTATGACATTGACATTATGTAAAAGTTCCGTAACAACTTGCTTACCCACTTCATCAGACATGCATCTGATGAAGTGGGTATTCACCCACGAAAGCTCATGCTCCAAAACGTCTGTTAGTCTATAAGGTGCCACAGGATTCTTTGCTGCTTGAACTTGCTTATTGACTTTAAGAAATTCCTATCAACAGATATAAATGTTTCTCCGTGACAGACACTTCAATAAAATCCTTCAATCCACTCCTTCCCCATATACTAGAGGGAGAACCTGAGGTGAGTCCAGTGTTTGAGATTCCTACCGAAGCAGTTTCTGTCAGAAGTGTTGGGAGCAGCGAATTCTAAATATCCATTATCCACTGAGAATAAAAGCCCCTCTGTGTGTGTGTAACCTAAATGTAACCAATGCTGGTGTGATGTGAATCAGTGTATGTGTGCATTGAGGGCAGCGTGCCAGTACTTCGTGTCTGTGTGTGTCCTGGCAATGCTGTCTACTTACCTACAACAAGCACATGGAGTGTTTTCAGAGCTTCATAAAGTCGTGCAATAGTGGATAGTACCTGTAACACCGTACACCCACAGAGTATCACAGACCATCTCTTTGTGGCAGGGCAGTAATATCTCCATTTTACAAGGGTAATAGCAGAAAGGTTATATGATTTGCCAAGTCAGTGGCATAGCCAAAATTAGAACCTGGCTTTTCCAGTTGTTACAATTACTATTATTATCTGTACTCTGTTGGTGTGCTGGGTGCTATATCAAACCCAGAGGGGAAACAGTCCCTGTGCCAAGGAGTTTACTATCTAAAGTAGATACATCTCAGTTGAATCTCACCGTTCATCAAGTGGTGATCTTCCCTCACAGCATTGCAGACTTGTTTCTTGCTGTAACGATCCTTGACAAACAGCATCATTTTGAGCTCAGCACAAAGATTAAACGGAGTCAGATTGGAGGTGGGGAGGGAAAAGTGTCAATATTCTTCCAAGTTCTACCCACAAATTGAGCTCCGCCCATGTGAGTTGTCAAAATGAGACACTGCTCATGGTAGATTGTAAGAACAGTCAAAATACGATGACGTGTGCTTTCTGAGGGTAAATGGGCACCTGAGCTTCAATATACTCATGGCTTCAGTGAGGCTTCAGTATACCCAGAGCTTTTGCTAAGCTACGTGGGCTTGGCTACTCTGTTGGGGGAGAAGAATCTGGTGGCATCCAGCATGCACCACCCTGTGTGGCACCAAAATGAGATGCTACTGGCAGCAGTTTTTTGCATGAGGAATGAAATCATTAATAAGCTTGACTAGGCAGCTGAGTTTACACACTGATGAAATGAAGGGACAGTTCACACCTCTCAGCCTAGGTGCTGGAACTAGGGGTGCAGGGGGTGCTTCTGCCCCACTGCCTTGAAGTGGTTTCCATCATATACAGGGTTTACAGTTTGTTTCAATGGCTCTCAGCACCCCCAATATACAAATTGTTCCAGTACCCCTGCCTCTCAGAGCTATTGCTCCAGACTCTGCATCAATTACCCATTTGGCTCACAGTTGTGAGATTTTCTTTGCAACTATAACAGTTGAAGGGTTTGTTTGTTTTTAATGAAAGCTGGGGTTTTGGAAAGCAATTCAATGCTTTCCAAGAGGTGCCAGGATAGAATGTGGAGCTTGCTGGTTGTTTCCAACAGGTGATGAGAAGTGATAACTTTCCATGAAGAAAGAGCTGTGGCCTTTCCAGAGAGTGACTAGCCTATGGATTCTGAAGAGATGAACTGTTCCTCTGAAGGAGGCTCGATCTTGCCCTTTTTCATAGTAATCTCCTATCTGCCCATTTCTGGCTGTTGCTCTTTAAGACCGACTGACTTTCTTTAAAATTACCTTTCAAGATTGGGTGGAAGTGCCTGCAGAGAACAAATGAGGGCCTGCAATGTGTCCCAAAATAACAGCTCTGTTTTTCCACACTGGCTTAGATGCTGCCTGGATAAGTCTGTGCAGGAAATAAGGAGAGAGCTGCTGTTACTCAGAGACTCGCAAGGTTAGCGATATAAATGAATTATAATGTGATGTTTTGTCTTTTAGAGAATTTAATACACTAAGACAGGGGTGGGGAATCTATGGCCCACATGCCGGATTCGGCCTGCTGCTTCATTTCATCCAGCCCGCAGCAAGTCTTCACGCTGTCGGCTGGAAGCTCCCTTCAGGTAGTTGAAAGCAGCTATCAAATCCCCCATCACTCTTCTCTTCTGCAGACTAAACAAGCCCAGTTCCCTCAGCTTCTCCTCGTAAGTCATGTGCCCCAGCCCCCTGATCACTTTTGTTGCCCTCGGCTGGACTCTCTCCAATTTGTCCACATCCTTTCTGTAGTGGGGGACCCAAAACTGGACACAATACTCCAGATGTGGCTTCACCAGTGCCGAATAGAGAGGAACAATTTTCCCTCAATTTGCTGGCAGTTCTCCTACTGATGCAGCCGTTAGCCTTCTTGGCAACAGGGCACACTGCTGACTCATATCCAGCTGCTCATCCACTCTAATCCCCAGGTTCTTTTCTGCAGAACTGCTGCTTAGCCAGTCGGTCCCCAGCCTGTAGCGGTGCCTGGAATTCTTCCATCCTAAGTGCAGGACTCTGCACTTGTCCTTGCTGAACCTCATCAGATTTCTTTTGGCCCAATCCTCCAATTTCTCTAGGTCACTCTGGACCCTATCCCTACCCTCCAGCGTACCTACCTTCCCCCCAGCTTAGTGTCATCTGCGAACTTGCTGAGGGTGCAATCTATCCCGTCGTCCACATCATTAACAAAGATGTTGAACAAAACTGACCCCAGGACCGACCCCTGGGGCACTCCACTTGATACCAGCTGCCAACTGGACATTGAGCCGTTGATCACTACCTGTTGATCCTGACAGTCTAGCTGGTTTTTTATCCACTCTATAGTCCATATGGGGCCTAGGGGCCTGATATGCCGTCCATTTCTTGGAGCAGCCCGGAGCCCGGGCAGGCAGGGAGCCTATCTTAGCCCACTGCGCTGCTGACCAGGAGCCGCCTGAGGTAAGTGCCGCCCAGCCAGAGCTTGCACCCCAAATCCCCTGCCCCAGGTCGGAACGCCCTCATGCACCCTAAGTCCCTCCCAGACCCCAGCCCTGAGCCCACTCCTACACTCCAAACCCCTTGGCCCCAGGCCGGAGCCCCCTCCTGTACCCCAAACCTTCTCCTGCTGCAGGGGGAAGCCCCAAGCCTCCATTCCCCCCACCCCTTGCAGGGCTGTATGTGGCCCGTGACTGATTTTTTTTTCTGTGGGTCAGTGGCACCTGATAGAAAAAAGGTTCCTCACCCCTGCTCTTGAGAAATGAGCTTTGAGTTACTGTCCAGTTCAGTCTCTCCAGAAGGCCTGTGATCATATTCAGGGCTGAATAAAGTAGCTATCTTTCTGAAAAGGAGGTAGGAGCCTTTGTTTCCAAAGGATGCAACGAGAGAGGGGCAGAGAGAATCAGACTCAAATACAGTGTGATGATCTGGCCTGGGCGGACTGTCCGGTGCCCTCAGACAGACTGGAGGGATCTGTCTCAGTTTTACATTTTGATAACATTTGCCATGACCATTAAATATTATTAGAATAAGATGCATCAGGGATGGGAGGAGTGATCCTAGTAGGGATATTCCAAAGGGCCTCAGAGAAATGAGTGCTGCTGATCTTTGAAGCTTCTCTCTGGGGTTCTACTGGTACAGCTGAGCCAACTATGACCTTTCACACTTAGATGGATAGTTACCATAGCAATGGATGCAGAATAGTGTTAGTCTGTGAATTGGTCAATAAGGGAGAAACCTGGCTTATTTTGTTCCCTTTATTGGGCTAGTGCTGAGGCTCAATATTGATTGCTGCAGCTGTTCTTTAATAGGATATGAATGGAGCTGGAGGAAATGTATGTTTTTGAAACTGGAGTATGTGTAATAGGAACAATGCTGGTTCTTGGGAGCTTATCAGAGTCTGTTTTGTATGAGTCTGAGTAAAAAATCCAGAACAGGAACTATCCTTGTGAGACTTTCCAGTAACATTGATCTGAAATGCTACTATATGGAGTCAAAAAACTGAGGAAGAGAACTTGAAGCTGGGATTGGAGGTGTGAGAAGAGAGGGAGGAAGTAGGATGCAAAAAACAATACTATTTCTCTGAACCTTGACTGTTTTGCATGATTCAAATGCAGAACAGTTTGATTCTATAAACTGAAACCCACCTATACTGTACAAAAAAGTTTAAAATATATTTCAGTTCTATGGTGTATGCAGAAATGAGCTGTTTTTTTTTTCTGAACCATGGTGTATTATCATCATGATTTATTGCTCTTGAGTAATATCCATAATGTACTAGGTTCTCTCTAAATGTATGGCCCCTGTCCTGGAGAACTCACAATACACATCCCTGCTAAAGCCTATGTCTGTAGTACAGTCCAGGACCATGGTTAAACAAGGCTCACTTCTGTTTGTATTGCAAGGACATACTGTGTTTTAGCTATTTGCGGGGTTTCTGAGTTTGAACCAACTCCGTGACGTGCTAGTTTTTCCAGTATAAATAGGATCTTCTGCCAGAGGTGGCATTGTTGGGTCAGAGGATCTATGCTTTGGCCAGATTTCTCTTGAGGAAACATGAATATTGATTCCCTGTTTCTAGGATAACCAGTCCAAGTTCTGGGCCTACAATGAAAATCTTAATAATGGGAATCTCCACCAACAAATGAAGTCATCTGGTAAAAGTGTCCCAGGAAAATCTGTAGTATTCTAGCCTCTCAGCAATCTTATGTTACTCTGTGCTTGTCACCTTAACACCCTGCTGCACAAACAAAGCCATTGATGCTTCCATGGGCTTCCTGCTTTTGATATTCTTTAATAATTTTTCATTTGTTGTTATATCTCTGGTTATTTGGTCTCTAGATTTAGCCACTGTTCTCTTCATCCACCTCTTCTCATAATAAAAGTACAATGTTGAAGGACTGATTTGTGTAAACCTTCGCTCCTAGCTCCAAAGGGTAACAGCTTTCTCTCTCTTGCAGAATGTTTACCATGTCTCTGGGAACTTTCCTTCTTCCTGCTCTCTGTTTCCTGGGGGCAGTGATTCCAAGGGGACTGCAGTATGTCACCTTTTCACACAACAGCACAAAATTCCTTCACCTGACTATAGACTCTGAGTCTGGGACCCTTTATCTGGGGGCCACCAACTTTCTTTTCCAATTGACATCAGACCTGATGATGGAGAGCGCAGTTCAAACTGGGCCCGTTTTGGACAGCAAAGATTGTCTCCCCCCTGTCTCAAAGTTGGAATGTCCCCAAGCACACAACACTGACAATTACAACAAGCTGTTACTGGTGAACTCTGTGCAGGAGGAGCTCATTGTGTGTGGCAGTGTGCACCAGGGGATTTGTGAAAAAAGAAGCCTCAGATCCATTGACCACGTTCTCTTCCGACCAGAGAGCCCTGGAGACACACAGTATGTGGCTGCAAATGACCCAAATATCACTACTGTGGGACTAGTAGGCCACTCAAAAGATGATGTGCCCCTGCTGTTTGTGGGACGAGGGTATACCAGCAGAGGGGTTGGAGGGGGTATCCCTCCTGTTACCACCCGAAATCTCAGGGCCCATGGAGGGGACATGCAAGAGGCAGACTCTCACTCCATCTTCTCCTATGAAGAAACAGCTAAGTTGGCTGTGGGTCGGCTCTCCGAGTATAACCACCATTTCATCAAATCCTTTACCCACCGCTCCAGCGTTTACTTCCTGTTTTATCGCCGGGATCTGAAGTCCCAGTCGCGAGAGTACAAGACCTACATCTCACGAATCTGTCTGGATGACTCTCACTATTACTCCTATGTGGAATTACCACTACTCTGTAGGAGCAAAGAGAAAACATACAGCCTACTGCAGGCTGCTTATGTCACCCAACCAGGCAGTGATCTGAGAAGAGGGAGATTCAGCACCCAAGGAGAAGTGCTGTTCACTACCTTTTCTGCCTGGCAGGCTTCGTCTGGCAAACTGAGCGAGGAATCTGCACTCTGTGTCTATTCAATGGAGGAAGTGGACCAACTGACCACTCAGACCAGGGATGTTTGTTATACGAAGGATGGGAAATCAGAGAATGGGTTAGAAGTGGCATATATTGAATACGATGTCAGTTCCAACTGTGTCCAGCTGCCAGCGGTAAGTGGCTGTCCTGAGTCTGATTATTGTTTACACTGTGTCTGTCTTACATCGCTCTGACAGTGTAACTGACTTTGCACCCTTTTCAAGGCTTCTTTACAGTGGCAGAATGGTGTAAAGGTGCCTTCCTGTAAAGGAGAATCAGCTCGGATGTGTTTGCATGTGTGGGTGGTGGTAGTGGGTCTGTAGTGGCTCTCTAATGCCATGCGGCGCTATCTTGCAATTCCAGTGTAAACTCCATTTTCCAGGGATTTATAATTAAATACGTTATGGGCTGAGTGCCATCCCCAGCTGTGGGTCTGTAGGAGCTAGTATCTTAAAGGACTCTGAAAGAACAGTGTATAGTTCCCATGCTACTGTTAGAATATGATGTGGGAACAACTGATACTTTCCTTTCAAACTCAACCTCTCCTATCTTTCTACCATCGCTTGTTGATGCCTCTGTTCTTTCACTCCCTCAGCAGGTTTACCAGCAGAGAGAACTGAAAGAAATGGGTCACATCCTGCCATGTGGGATGCATACAAAGGGGCCAGCTTCCAGGATTGGATTCAACCTGTGGAAACATTGATTCTTGAAACCTCTAGTTGCAGTGTGTTGAATTGTAGTTTTTAATGATTTTGCTGAATCTGTTCCATAGGTTGGGGTGTAGTTAAGTGCCTGCCCCCTTGGATCCCAGACGGATGTGAAGAACACAATATACATTATAGCGGTATCATGTTAAAGAGAACAGGAGCAAAGAGATGATTTAAACAAAAGCAAGTCTCTTTGGCAGCAATTCTTTCTTTCCCCATAAATCACTAGTCCTGGAAGATTTTGTGTTTGAAGAATAGTTATCCCCACAACCTAGCTCCTCTTTCTTTTGGAAAGTGCATAATCCTCTTTACGGGCATCACTTACATTTCTATGACAACAGAAGGATGGGACATATTCGCTGCAGGAAAATGGAATATGAGTTGATAATATGAAATAGCTTGAAAACCCTGATTCAAATAGTATCAGAGGGGTAGCCGTGTTAGTCTGGATATGTAAAAGCAGCAAAGAATCCTGTGGCACCTTATAGACTAACAGACGTTTTGGAGCATGAGCTTTTGTGGGTGCATCCGACGAAGTGGGTGTTCACCCACGAAAGCTCATGCTCCAAAACATCTGTTAGTCTATAAGGTGCCACAGGATTCTTTGCTGATTCAAATAGGTATACTAACTGTATTTGTTTGTACTGTGATGTCATCAGCACTTAGAAACTAAATAGGAGTTGACCTGCTCTGTTCTTGGAAGGGGAACTGCTAAGGAAAACCTAAATAGTGCAGGAAGTGGTGTTGGGTCTCCCTGCTGAGACACTACTGGATTCAGTGCTCCAGCATGGCGCTGGAGATTACTTCTTTTTAAATCTGAGGACTAAAATCTGAGGCCTTGGCCACTTGTGGTTACTGAAATCCCCATGCCAGTTTTCAGTAGAGTAGGGTGTTAATCTAGTGACTTCCTTTAAAGAATAGTACATAGTATGCAGTCATCTTCTAAGTGTTGTTTTACAAAGCATGCAAGAGGTACTGCAGGCTTTAGGTCTCAGGAATAATGTTTATGTGGTCCAAAAGCACTTTTGAGAGTGTACTATTTCTGCTATATTTGTAGCAGAGTTTAGAAGGCTGGCAGGAGAGCCTAGGAGTGAAGGGAGAGGCTCAGAGCAGAGGGGGTCTGAAATGAGGAAGAATATTTGTGAGCTGAGAAGCAGGGAACCCTGTAGACTTCATGTAGAGATTCTTTGATAGAGTAACAAGCCTTGTGGATAGGGGGAAGCAGTAGACATGGTATATCTTGATTTTAAAAAAGCTTTTATACTGTCCCATGTGACCTTCTCATAAACAAACTAGAGAAATGCAACCTACATGCAGCTACTATAAGGTGGGTGCAAAACTGGTTGGAAAACCATTCCCAGAGAATCGTTGTTAGTGGTTCAGAGTCATGCCGGAAAGGCATAATGAGTGGGATCTCGCAGGGATCAGATATGGGTCTGGTTCTGTTCAATATCTTCATCAGTGATTTAGATAATGACATAGAGAGTACACTTATAAAGTTTATGGATGATGCCAGGCTGGGAGGGGTTACAAGTGCTTTGGAGGATAGGATTAAAATTCAAAATGATCTGGACAAACTGGATAAATGGTTTGAAGTAAATAGGATGAAACTCAGAGTACTCAATTTAGGAAGGAACAATCAAGTGCACACATACAAAATGGGAACTGACTGTGTAGGAAGGAGTACTGTGGAAAGGGATCTGGGGGTCATAGTGGATCAAAAGCTAAATATGAGTCAACAGTAACACTTTAAAAAAAGTCATCATTCTGGGATGTATAAGCAAGAGTGTTGTAAACAAGACATGAGAAGTAATTCTTTTGCTCTAGTCGACTCTGATTAGGCCTCAACTGGAGTATTATGTCTAGTTCTGGGTGCCACATTTCAGGAAAGATGTGAACAAATTGGACAGAGTCCAGAGAAGAGCAGCAAAAATGATTAAATGTCTAGAAAACATGATCTGTGAGGGAAGACTGGAAAAATTGGGTTTGTTTTGTCTGGAAAAGAGACGACTGGGAGGGGACATAACAGTTTTCAAGTACGTAAAAGGTTGTTACAAGGAAGAGGAAGAAAAATTGTTTTTCTTAACTCTGAGGATAGAACAAGAAGCAATGGGCTAAAATTGCAGCAAGTGGGGTTTAGGTTGGACATTAGGAAAAACTTCCTGTCAGAGTGGTTAAGCACTGGAAAAATTGCCTAGGGAGGTTGTGGAATCTCCATCATTGGAGATTTTTAAGAGCGAGTTAGACAAACACCTGTCAGGAATGGTCTAGATCAGGGGTAGGCAACCTATGGCATGTGAGCTGAAGGCCGCACGTGAGCTGATTTTCAGTGGCACTCACACTGCCTGGCTTCTGGCCACCGGTCCAGGGCAGGGCTCTGCATTTTAATTTAATTTTAAATGAAGTTTCCTAAACATTTAAAAAACCTTATTTACTTTACATACAACAATAGTTTAGTTATATCTTATAGACTTATAGAAAGAGATCTTCTAAAAACGTTAAAATGTATTATTGGCACGCGAAACCTTAAATTAGAGTGAATAAATGAAGACTCAGCACAGCACTTCTGAAAGGTTGCTGACCCCTGGTTGCTGACCCCTGGTGTAGAGAATCAGTCCTGCCACGAGTGCAATGGACTGGACTAGATGACCTCTCGGGTTCCTTCCAGTTTTATGATTATAAGATCATCAGCTATTTACCTGGCTCTCCCCCATGATTCCTGAAGTCACCTTCCCCTCTACTCCACAGCTACCCTCCTCTTCCTATTCTACCTAACAAACTGACATACAGATGGTCAGAGGCATGCACACACCATGGTCATCCACGGGGGTTGAACCCCAGATCTTCATGTTTTTATGCATTTTCAGTACAAACTGCATGCTGAAGTTGTGGTGCTGCACAGAATGAATGAAATCAAAGAGTGGGGATTTCCAAAGTGCTTGAGGGAGTTAGATAACCAACTCTCACAGGCAGTTTTGAAAATCCTTCTTCCAAAACAAATAGCACATAATACTGTCCTGATTGAACTGGATAGGAGAGGGATATCAAGGGGTCTAGTATTCTAAGGTCCCTGCTCTATAGTTCAGGTCTTATCTGCCACATAAGACATGGGATCTTATTAACAGATTTATCCAATGGCATGTGAATTTCTCAGCAGACTTCATCCTCCACCATTCAATGTGTGGACACGGTTGTCATTAAAATTATATCTAACAGCATGTAAGCTTCTGTGCCAGCTCCAGCCTACTTCATTCAGTGTGTGAGTGGAAGCGGCTGTCAATGAACATTTTATTTAGAGGGAGTTTTAACTCCTTCAACTTCAATGGCGGCAGCTCATGCATTATTTAGGAATAATGCTAATTAAATGTGTACATTGTGTCTCCTTGTAAACTAGTTTCTGCACAAGGTTTATGTTGTAAACCTTTTCCCAGGTTAGCATCAGACCCCATTTTAAATATATGAGGATAGAAATATTAGACATTTCACAACCATTTCAATACAGCCCGTCAGGGTGGATTTGATTTAAATCAGGAAGATTAAATTTAATCATGGATTTTTACATAAAAGTGCATTCTTGTTGGTTGTTATAACTTTAATACATATTCTTCACAGCTCAGAGATAATGTGGGTTTCATTTTAGAAGGTACACACTATACATTTTTTAAGTGATCTATTTTGAAAACTTTTCAGACTAGTTTTACAGTTATATAAGAAAATGAATGACTGTTCGGTTATTTCATTTTACCAAAGGTAATTGAAGCAGATAGTTCACTTCCCAATGACTTCATAAATATCTCCAATTCAATAGGTTAATCATTAATATTTGGAGGATTTTCTTGCCATGCTGAGTTAGGAGAAGAACATCACCAGACAGACATTTAAATTGTTTTATTTAAGTAAAACAACGTTATGTATTCTGGATTTTTTTCTTCAACAGCAAACATATAATATTTTAACAAAACAAGCATATGAATTTTAGGATTTAGGTAAACATTCAAGTTTTTTAAAATCAGGTTTGTTTTTGTTAAAATTGTTTTTATCTAAAATAATTAAATGAAATATTAAAAATAAATAAATCAACTACATCAGCCAGGTCAATATGTGAAACTTAAAATATTGGCTTCTGCAGCTAACGCGGTCATCTTCACCTTCATTTTCCTGTTTGTTCATAATCTGGAAAAGAAAAACTAAGCTTTCCTGCTTTTTCAGGTCCCAAACAACTTCTCAATTTGGAATGAATTAGTCCAAAGGAAGAAAATATTCTTTCTACGCCGGCAGAAGAAGCTACTAGTGTTAAAAGTGAGATTATCACTTCAACAGTCTCTGAATCCAAATGTTTAATTGACTTCCTCCAATTCACTTGTGTGACTTGCTTTAAAACATCATGGGCAAACATATATTTCTTGAATGGTTCTTATTCATAGAATATCAGGGTTGGAAGGGACCTCAGGAGGTCATCTAGTCCAGTGGTTATCAAACTAGGGCTGCCACTTGTTCAGTGAAAGCTCCTGGTGGGCCGGGCCGGTTTGTTAACCTGCCACGTCCGCAGGTTTGGGCAATCGCTGCTCCCACTGGCCTCGGTTCACCGCTCCAGGCCAATGGGGGCTGCAGGAAGGGCGGCCAGCACGTCCCTTGGCCCACGCCGCTTTCTGCAGGCCCCATTGGCCTAGAGCGCGTAACCGCAGCCAGTGTGAGCCATGATCAACTGAACCTCCAGATGCAGCAGGTCAACAAACCGGCTCGGCCTGCCAGGGGTTTTCCCTACACAAGCGGCGGCCCTAGTTTGAGAACCACTGATCTAGTCCAACCACCTGCTCAAAGCAGGACCCATCTCCAACTAAATCATCCCAGCGAGGGCTTTGTCAAGCCTGACCTTAAAAATTCCTAAGGAAGGAGATTCCACCACCTCCCTAGGTAATCCATTCCAGTGCTTTACCATCCTCCTAGTGAATAAGTTTTTCCTAGTAGCCAACCTAAACCTCCCCCACTGCAACTTGAGACCATTACTCCGTGTTCTGTCATCTAGTATCACTGAGTACAGTCTAGATCCATCCTCTTTGGATCCTCCAGCTATCAAATCTCCCCTCATTCTTCTCTTCTGCAGACTAAATAGGCCCAGTTCCCTCAGCCTCTCCTCATAAGACATGTGCTCCAGCCCCCTAGTCATTTTTGTTGCCCTCCGCTGGACTCTTTCCAATTTTTCCACATCCTTCTTGTAGTGTGGGGCCCGAAACTGGATACAGAACTCCAGATGAGGCCTCACCAATGCCGAATTAAGGGGAATTTGTCTAGGTCCCTCTGTATCCTATCCCTACCCTTCAGCGTATCTACCACTCCTCCCGGTTTAGTGTCATCTGCAATCTTGCTGAGGATGCAATCCATGCCATCCTCCAGATGATTAATGAAGATATTGAACAAAACCGGCCCCAGGGTCAACCCTTGGGGCACTCCGCTTGATACCGGCTGCCAACTAGACATGGAGCCGTTGATCGCTACCCGTTGAGCCCGACGATCTAGCCAGCTTTCTGTCCACCTTATAGTCCATTCATCCAGCCCATACTTCTTTATCTTGTTAGCAAGAATACTGTGAGAGACTGTACTGAAAGCTTTGCTAAATTCAAGGGATAACATGTCCACTGCTTTTCCCTCATCCACAGAGCTAGTTATCTCATCATAGAAGGCAATTAGGTTAGTCAGGCATGACTTGCCCTTGGTGAATCCATGCTGACTGTTCCTGATCACTTTCCTTTCCTCTAAGTGCTTGAAAATTGATTTCTTGAGGACTTGCTCCATGATTTTTCCAGGAACTGAGGTGAGGCTGACTGGCCTGTAATTCCCCAGATCCTCTTACTTTCCTTTTTTAAAGATGGGCACTACATTAACCTTTTTTCAGTGATCTGGGACCTCCCCCGATCACCATGAACTTAACAGGTAATCCTGCCATCCGTCTCCTCCCTCTGACAAACAGAGGCTAGGGACACCATTCCTTACCCATTCTGGCTAATAGTCATTAATGGACTTAACCTCCATGAATTTATCTAGTTCTTCTTCGAGTGCTTGCTCATATCCATTCCAATTAGGTGTGCGCGTGCTGTGTGCACGTTCGTCGGAGAATTTTACCCTAGCAACACTCAGTGGACCAGCTGGGCGCCCCCTGGAGTGGCACCGCTATGGCGTCGGATATATACCCCTGCCAGCCCAACCGCCCCTCAGTTCCTTCTTACTGCCCGTGTAGGTCGTTGGAACTGTGGAGCGCTCCTTTGCTGATCTCCACATCCCTAGTTTACTCGTAGTTCTCATCACTGTGTATGTAGTTCGTGTTTTTTGTAGTTATACTTAGTATTAGTGCCTAATTTTGTAGTTAGTGTATATAGTTGAAAGGGGGATCAGGGATTAGCCCCTTTCCTCCGCCCCGGTGCGAGCCCATGCCCAAGGCACCAGTATTCAAACCATGCTCGGCATGTCAAAAGCCGATGCCAATAGGGGATCTCCACGACTCCTGCCTGAAGTGTCTAGGAGAATCCCATCTTGTGGACGAGTGCCGCATTTGTAAGTCCTTTAAACCTAGGACGAAAAAGGACCGGGACTTTCGTTTGAAGCAGCTCCTTATGGAGTCGGCACTTAACCCTGCAGCAGCACCCAGCGCCTCGGTATGGAGCGCGCCTTCGGCACCGGAGTGTCCCGGTACCTAGAAGGACTCTCGGCACTGACCTGTACCGGCACCGACTCCCCAGCACCGCTCCCTTTCCCCGACCGGGAAACGGCATGCTGCTACAACTTCATCCTCCCAGAAGGAGCAGTTGTCAAAGACGGTTCACCAGGCACCGTCATCTGCTACGACACTGTCGCCCGCGGCGGCACAACCGGTAGCTGCTCCTCCTGAAACGGCACCGTTGATTCCGGTCCCACAAGGGCTGTCGAGTCCGGTGCGTGACAGCTCCCCACCTACAACTGGGGTTGAGCTTGTTCTCCCTTCTACACCGGAGACCTTCTTGACAGCAAGGGAGCTCATCTCGATGACGGAGTCGATGCGTCAACCCCAGGCACCGCCAGTACGGGTTATTCAATCCATCGGCAAGCCGACCATGATAAGGCCTCCATCCTCCGTCCCTCTCGAGAGACGTCGTTCCAGATCACGGTCTCGCAGGTGCTCTCGATCTCGCCGCTCCCACTCCCGGCGCCGCTCGCAGTCCCGGCACCGCTCGAATTCGCGGTACCGGTCACACTCGCAGCGCCGCTCCACTTCACGCTCACCAGACAGGTACTCCTGATACTGCTCCAGTTCTCGGCACTGATCTCGGTACCGGGTATCCCGCAGTCGCTCCAGACATCGGGGCTCGAGATCCCGGTCGACCTCCCGGCACCGCCGTGGTAGAAGGTCCCGGTCTCGCGGTACCGCCACAGCCCCCAGTACCGCTTTCCGGTACCACACAGGGATCGAGCTTCCAGAACAGTGCCGCCTTCACAAGGTCCATCGGCACCTCCGTGGCCTTCGAGAGACACATCAATATCATCTCAGACCGCTAGTGCATCTTACCATCACGAGAGTGACTCTGATGTCCCCAGCCAATTTCCAGAGGGACAAAGCCATGAACAAGGGCCTCATCACTGGTCGTTTTGGACACCATGGGCTTACCATCAGGCCCAAGATGCCCCATCACTGGCTCCCCGCTCGGCCCACTCAGAACACCAGGCTCCGGAAGCGACGGTGAGCCACCCTCCCCCTGTGGGCACGGAGGAAGCTCCAGTTCCTTCCATGGACTCAGAGGTTCCTCCTGATCCAGCTGATGCTCCTCCGGTTCAAGACCCACCTCAGGACCCTTTAGTCCCGGGCCTATCCTCCTCTTCCTTGCCTGACGAGGCAGTAGCAAGCACATCCTCCTCAGGGCCTCCGCCTATTGATCTTAGGGCCCATCAAGACCTCTTGAGGCGGGTGTCCCAGAACATGAATTTGCAAATCGAGGAGGTCACTGAGGTAGAGGACCCAGTAGTGGACATCCTATCAGCTGGTGCACCTACTAGAGTGGCTCTCTCGTTCATCCGCACTATTCAAGCCAATGTGGACACCATTTGGCAGTCACCAGCTTCGATTCCATCTACAGCTAGGGGAGTGGAGAGGAAGTATATGTTCCCCTCAAAGGGATACAAATACCTCTACACCCATCCACCTCCCTGCTCTCTGGTTGTCCAATCGGTGAACGAACGGGAGTGTCATGGCCAACAAGCATCAGCCCCTAAGGCGAAGGAGGACCTCCTAGGCTGCAAAATATAATCGGCTGGGGGCCTCCAGCTTAGGGTGGCGAATCAGCAAGCCCTCCTAAGTCCATACAGTTTTAACACCTGGGTATCAGTGGGGAAGTTCACAGAGCTTCTTCCCCAGGAGTCCCATTCCGAGTTTACGGCCCTGCTCAAAGAGGGTAAAAAGGTGGCAAGAACCTCTCTGCAGGCCTCTCTGGATGCCGTGGACTCGGCAGCGAGAACTCTGGCGACCGGAGTGGCAATGAGGCATATCTCCTGGCTCCAGGCTTCCACTCTCCCTCCTGAATTGCAGCAGATTTACCCTTCAAGGGACAGGGCCTCTTCTCTGATAAAACTGACCCCAGGCTTCAAAGCCTTAAAGACAATCGGGTCATCATGCGCACGCTGGGCATGCACACCCCAGTGACCCAGCGAAGGTCCTTCCGGGCCCACCCATACCGCCCATACAACCAGACGAGACAGCGTCAGGATAACACCAGATGGCGCGGCAGGGGTCCCAAAGCCAAGGGCCCCCTAAACCACCGACAGGACCTAAACAAAACTTTTGATGGGATGCCCAAGGACGGCCCACCAGTCATCCTTCCGGACCCTTCTCCCGCCTTTTTCAACCGCCTCTCCCATTTCCTCCCTGCCTGGTCCCAACTAACCTCCGATCGCTGGGTCCTTTGCACAGTGGAATCGGGATACCACCTACAGTTTATTTCAACCCCTCCCTCCCACCCTCCCTGCCCGTCCCTCTTCAAGGACCCCTCTCACGAGCAATTCCTCTGGCAGGAGGTCCAGGCGCTCCTACAGTTGGGAGCCATAGAGGAGGTGCCAAAAGACATGAGAGGCAAGGGGTTCTATTCCCGTTACTTTTTAATCCCCAAGACAAAGGGAGCTCTAAGACCAATCCTAGACTTGCGAGAACTCAACAAATTCCTGATAAAGTTGAAGTTCCGCATGGTATCCCTGGGGACCATCATCCCATCCCTGGATCCAGGAGACTGGTTTGCCACCCTCGACATGAAGAACGCGTATTTCCATATCGCCATTTATCCACCACACAGGCAATATCTCCGTTTTGTGGTAAACTGTCACCATTTTCAGTTCATGGTCCTTCCCTTTGGCCTTTCTACAGCCCCAAGGGTCTTCACTAAATGCATGGCTGTAGTAGCCGCTGCCCTCAGGCGTCGTCGAGTTCACGTCTTCCTGTATCTCGACGATTGGCTTATTCGAGGGATGTCTCGGTTACAAGTATCACAGCATGTGTGCATTGTCAGAGACCTCTTCGGGAGCCTAGGTCTCATGATCAACACAGAAAAGTCTACTCTCACGCCCACGCAGAGAATAGACTTCATCGGCGCTGTCCTGGACTCCACGTTGGCCAGAGCCTGCCTCCCCCAGCCTCGTTTTCAAACAATGACTTCATTAATTCTCAGTCTGCAATAATTTCCGACATCAGTCCGATCTTGCCTCAGCCTAGTAGGTCACATGGCCTCCTGCACCTTCGCGACCAAGCACGCGAGACTGCATCTCCGTCCCTTCCAAACCTGGCTGGCTTCAGTATACCGCCCATGCAGGGACAGTCTAGATTTGGTGCTCGCTATCCTCGGGAAAGTTCTTGACTCCCTGACTTGGTGGCTAGACCCTTCTCTGGTTTGCGGAGGAATGCCATTCCACCCACCACAACCCTCGGTAGCCCTAACCACAGACGCGTCATCTCTGGGTTGGGGTGCCCATCTCGGGAGTCGTCACACCCAAGGCCCATGGTCGACCCAAGAGATGTCCCTACATATCAACGTGAGGAAACTGAGAGCAGTCCACTTAGCATGTCAGGTCTTCCAGGACCATCTACAGGGCAGTTGTGTGTCAGTGTTTACAGACAACACAACGGCCATGTTTTACATAAACAGGCAGGGCGGAGCACGATCCCCCCTCCTCGGTCAAGAAACCATCCACCTCTGGGAATTTTGTATAGCCCATTCCATCGATCTGGTGGCGTCCTTTCTCCCAGGAGTTCAGAACACTCTGGCAGATCATCTCAGCAGGTCCTTCCTGTCTCACGAGTGGTCGATGCGCCCGGACATCATCCATTCTGTTTTCTGGAGGTGGGGTTTTCCCCACTTAGACCTCTTCGCCTCTCGAGAGAACAGGAAATGCCAGGAGTTCTGCTCCTTCCAAGGACGCTCCCCGGGCTCCCTATCAGACGCATTCCTGATCTGGTGGAACAGACACCTACTTTATGCTTTCCTACCGTTCCCACTCGTCCACAGAGTCCTGCTCAAGCTCCGGAGGGACAGAGCCCACTTGATCCTCATTACTCCAGCTTGGCCGAGGCAGCATTGGTACACCCTATTGTTCGACCTCTCAGTGGCAGACCCGATCCCCTTGCCACTCTGGCCGGACCTCATAACACAGGACTTCGGCAGGCTTCACCATCCGGACCTGCAATCCCTTCATCTGACAGCTTGGCTGCTCCATGGCTGAGCCAGTCAGAACTACGCTGTTCCGCTTCCGTACAACAGGTGCTCTTGGGCAGTAGGAAACCTTCCACGAGGACGACATATCTTGCTAAGTGGAAGCATTTCTTTCTCTGGTGCACCCAGAATAACTTGATCCCAGGACAGGTTTCTATTCCCACTCTCTTGGAGTACCTGTGGTCCCTCAAGGAGCAGGGCCTGGTGGTATCCTCTATAAAGGTGCATCTGGCAGCTGTTTCAGCCTTCCATCAAGGGGAAAGCAGAACATCAATGTTTTCTCACCCCATTGTTTCCAGGTTTCTTAAGGGATTGGATCGGTTGTACCCTCAAGTCAGGTGCCCGACTCCTACCTGGGATCTCAGCCTGGTGCTATCCAAACTCATGGGTTCCCCATTCGAGCCCTTAACCACCTGCTCACTGCTGTACCTCTCCTGGAAGACAGCCTTCCTTGTCGCTATCACCTCGGCAAGACGAGTGTCAGAGCTTCATGCTTTGACTGTGGATCCCCCATATACGGTATTCCACAAAGACAAGGTACAGCTGTGACCACACCCAGCATTCCTACCTAAAGTGGTGTCTTCCTTCCACCTTAACCAAGACATCTTCCTTCCGGTTTTCTTCCCAAAGCCCCATTCATCGCCCCCGGAACGACAACTGCATACCTTAGATGTCCGTAGGGCTCTCGCCTTTTATATCGAGAGGACCAAACCCTTCTGGAGGTCACCCGAGCTCTTTGTGGCTCTGGCGGAACGGATGAAAGGCATGCCGGTCTCTTCCCAAAGGATTTCATCTTGGGTGACATCATGCATCCGAACATGCTATGACTTGGCTCACGTTCCGGCTAGCCATCTCACCGCCCATTCTACTTGAGCGCAAGCCTCATATGCAGCCTTCCTGGCCCATGTCCCCATCCAGGAAATATGTCGTGCTGCTACCTGGTCTTCCATCCACATCTTTGCGTCACACTGCGCATTGGTCCAGCAGTCCAGAGATGATGCTGCCTTCAGCTCAGCGGTCTTACATTCCGCAAAGTCTCGCTCCGACCCCACCGCCTAGGTAAAGCTTGGGAATCACCTAATTGGAATGGATATGAGCAAGCACTCGAAGAAGAAAAGACGGTTACTCACCTTTGTAACTGTTGTTCTTCGAGATGTGTTGCTCATATCCCGTTCCACACTCGCCCTCCTTCCCCACTGTCGGAGTAGCTGGCAAGAAGGAACTGAGGGGCGGTTGGGCCGGCAAGGGTATATATCCGGCGTCATAGTGGCGCCACTCCAGGGGGCGCCCAGCCAGCCCACCGAGTGTTGCTAGGGTAAAATTCTCCCACGAACGTGCACGCGGCACGCGCACACCTAATTGGAATGGATATGAGCAACACATCTCGAAGAACAACAGTTACAAAGGTGAGTAACCGTCTTTTCTCTTTCATGGAGGTTAAGTCCATTAATGGCTGTTAGCCAGGATGAGTGAGGAATGGTGTCCCTAGCCTCTGTTTGTCAGAGGGTGGAGATGGATGGCAGGATTACCTGTTAGGTTCAGTCCCTCTGGGGCACCTGGCATTGGCCACTGTCAGCAGACAGGATGCTGGTCTGAATGGACCTTTGGTCTGACCCAGTATGGCCATTCTTATGTTCTTAACTTTTCTTAAACATTACGTGAATATATTGTCTCATACTATAGAATTAGAATTTATAATCCCTATTCCATGATGTGATATCTTTGAGCTATAATGTATATTACTTAAAACCATCTTTAGATAAAATTTTTTTGAGGAAAAAACCTATCAAAAATATCCGATTTAAATAAAAAATTGATTTTTTGATTTTTTTTTAAATCATTGATTTTTTCCACTCTGCAGTCCCTTCAACTCGAAAAGCATTTACTCTGCTCTCTCTAAAGTTTTCAGGAAAAGCAACTTCACCCTGAAAGTTTGTTGGTACATTCTGAAAACATACAGGCTTTTTAATTAGATTTAGGGTGAGAGTATAGAAAATAAGCCTTATAATTAAATGTTGGTAGCAACCTTACTTATGCAGAGGCTATTGGTCACCATTAATTAAAAGCATGAATGAGGCTGCTGCAGGACTTCTAAGTTCTACATAGCTCTTGTGAATGCTGCACAGAACCAGGGACGGGACAATGAAGTACATGATATGTGGTGTGGGCTCAGTACTCTAACCTGATTGCATTGCAAGGGAGAGGCGGGGGGAGAGAGGACTGGGATCACACAGCTTGTGAGATCTCTGGCTTGAGGTATTCTCTGCTACATTTCTACTCACTGAAATCTTTTCTCAGTATAAATGGTTATGGCTATAAAACTATCAGAATTGTTGTCAATGAATAAAAGAAGAGCCTCGGTCCCATTCTGTGGAGAGGGACAAATATTCATTGTGTTACATTGATTGGGTTACATAGTTAATCCCACGCATGGCCCCGGAAGTGCACTGATACTGATGGGAAGTTTGTGCAAAGATCATCTCCTTATAAAGTAACCAGACTTTGTTAGAAAAGTTGCTGTTGCATTCACCATCACACAGAGAGAATGATGATGCTAGGTACTTCTGGGCACAGCTGTTTCTTCCTTTTTGCTGTTCACCTATTTTAAGCTTTTGGTAAAAGTTGGTCATCATTAGGGTTCATTGTCAACACTCAATTGAGATAAATGGAGTAGTCCACACATTTTATAGAGCTGTTGGTTTAGGATGTATAAGATAGTACAGCAGCAGGGTCCCATTCAAAAGGCTCTTCACAACTATAAAGGCTTGAAACTTTTTTTAAATGGAAATTTAGATGTGGTACAATCTCAGTCTGCCATATGGACAGTATGAACACATTTTGTGGCTAGGAGCATGACATCCCAGCTATACAGACTTAAATGCCTAACATTATATATGGTGAAAAGATTACTGGCTGCAGTTTTAAAAACTGCCTAATAATTGGGTAACCGGATAAATAAAAAAGCAATAAGTCGCCAGGCCTAGATGGTATACACAGAAGAGTTCAGAAGCAGTTTGACAATGAAGGAGCTGAGCTGCTAGCAGAAATATGCGATCTCTGATTAAAAACGAGTACTACATTTTGGGATTAGATGATAACAAATACTGTACCCACTCTTTTAAAAAGCTCTAGATGTGATTTGGGGAATTACAGACCAATAAGCTTTGCATCTAAACATGGTAAATGTTTGAAACAGTAATTAAAAATAAGATAATACCACAGCTGGAAGATCATGATATGATAGGGTCTAATCAACATGGGTTTTGCAATGGAAAATCATGTCTTGGTTATATATTATAATTCTTTGAATGTGTCAATAAAGTAGTGGGTAAAGGAGAAGTATTTCACAGAATTGATTTAGACTTTCAAAAGGCCTTTCACAAGGGTCCTCTTTAGAGGCCACTAAAGAAGTTAAGTAGTCAGAGATGAGTAACAAAGTATTGTCCTTGATCAAAAACTAGGTAAAAGATAAAGAGTAAAAATAAATGGTGAATTTTAATAATGGCAGAAGGGTAACAGGGGTTACTTTAAGGTTCAGTACTAGGTCTGGTCTTTTTTCTCATATCTCTTAATAACCTGGAAAGGGTGTGCTATGTGGTGGCAAAATCTGTAGATGCCACAAAATTATTAACATTAGTTAAATCTGGAGAAGATTGTTGAGCCCTTCAGAGGGTCCTGATCAAGTTAAGTGAATGGGCAACATGATGATGGCAAATAAAGTTTAGTGTTGGTAAATGCACAGTAATGCACATTGGAGAGAAAATGTTGAGTTACTCCTACATGTCACAGGGTTCTAAATTAAAGATATTGACTTGGAAAAAGGACCTAGGTGTCGTCCATGAAGACTTCTGCTCCGTGTGTAGCTGCAGTTAAAAAAATGTACTTGGGATGCATAAGGAATGGGATGGAGAATAATATGAAGAATATCATAATGCCGTCATATAAAGCAAAGGGTTATTCTCAGATGGAATACTGTGTGCAGTCTAGTTCACCCAGTCGAACAAAGGATATTGCAGAATTAGAGGAATTCAGAGAAGGGTGATAAGAATGATTAGGGACATGGAAAATGCTTAGAAAAGTTTGAGTTTGTGTAGAGGAAAAAAGGAGGGTATACTAAAATAAACAAAATGGTAATCCTAGAGAGAAGGTAAATTGGGAGATCTACTCTCTCTGTTCTTATATACAAGAAAAGGGAATATTCAATAAGATTGAAGTGTGTGAAATTAAAACAGATAAAAGGAAATAGTTTTTCCATAGGCACTGGTTTTTACTTTTCCCCAGGGGTGCTCCACCCCTGCTTTGCCCCCAGGCCCTGCCCTCACTCCGCCCTTTCCCCCAGGACCCCACCCTCTCATTGCTCTCTGCCCTACCTCAAGTCA
The DNA here is from genome assembly GCF_007399415.2 of Gopherus evgoodei. Lineage (NCBI taxonomy): Eukaryota > Metazoa > Chordata > Testudines > Testudinidae > Gopherus > Gopherus evgoodei. The sequence continues at coordinate 131,426,827 of NC_044328.1, read as the reverse complement.
CTCCCCAGATGAGATGATTGGCGACACCCTAATCAGCTGTGGCTGGTGGGTGCTGAGCACCCACTATTTTTTTTTCCAGTGGTGCTCTAGCCATGGAGCACCATGGAGTCAGAGCCTAAGAGTCTTTCATACCAGGCATAATTGGATTGTGGAACTCACTGCTGCACAATATCATTGAGGCCAAGTATTTAGCAAGAGTCAAAGAGTGATTTACTTATGGAGGCAGCGGTTGTGACTCTGTATTTAAGATGGAGGTACATTGTGCACTTAAAGCAGGGATTCCCAACCCCTTGGTCTGTGTGAAAAATACAGAATATCCCACCCACAGCTACCGTACATGTTCTGAAGACTTTATGGCTTATTACAACAATCTATAACCCATTAACAACTGCCCCTGCTGCTTTCCCTCCTGTGGTCCCCGCATAACTGGGAGAGTGTTAAAGGGCCACTTCACCCTGAATGGTCCCTTGTAATAGATGTTAAGTACTGTTCCAACTTGTATTTAACTGTGACACATTTCCCAGACCTGAGGAAGAATTCTGTGTCACTTGAAAGCTTGTCTCTCTCACCACAAGAAGTGGGTTCAATAAAAGATATTCTGTCTCCCACCTTGTCTCTCTAAACCTAGGAAATTCAGTTAATTCAGTTACGCCTAAAAGAAACATAAACAAGGTAAGGTGAATAGTGCACAGGGCACTCAAATATTCTTCACTCTGTCCCCTGCAGTGATGCCAATAAGGGAGAAGAGGAAAACAATCAAACATATCTAGAAACATCAGTTTAGTCAAATCTAAGAGCACAAAAGTAGCCCTAGCCCTCTGACTATTGCCTGGAATCTCTGCAGGGTGGAGTGAGGGCTTGGGGCCCATAGCTGGGCATTGCTTACCTCAGGGGTTCCCAAACTGTGGACTGTGGCCCCAAAATGGGCTGCAACACAGTTCTGCGTGGTCTGCTGGTGCAACAAGTGAGGCATTTGAGAGGGACATAGAGGCTGTTGCTCCCCGAAACTGTATAAGTTGATAGTGGAGGGCACAATTTAAAGGTTCAATCGCTCCCTGAAAAGCTTGAGTCATGCCCCCCCCAATCTGGCAGGCCCCCTCCCACCTGCAGGGCACCTAGCACTGCCATGTCTGACTGGGAAGTGGATGAGGAGGAGGAGTCCCAGGCTGGGAGCTGGCCACCAATCCCCTTCGCTGGTGGAGTGGTGGCTGGGGATGGCCCCTCCGGGCCAGAGGAGCCCAGCACTCCAAGCGGGCAGCAGAGGACATAGTGGAGCCGGTGGGTGGATGGCAAGGAGAAGGGACCAGTCCCAAGAGTCAGCGGCTCCCAGGGCAGCTAGAGGAGGCTGGAGGGTTCACGGCTGTTCCCACTCTGAGCTGCGACAGCCTGAGATCTGTGGCTGTCAGGGCCTCCGGAGTATCAGCCCTGTGGCCCCCCTGGGACTGGGGCTCAGTGGTGCTGCTCTGTTTCCGCCTGGACAGTGCTGTGATCAGGATCATCACAGGTAATGGCTGGGCCTGGCCCGAGCCCAGGCCTGGACCCCAGCACTGGCAACCCCCAAACCTTTCCTTCCTGGGCAGGGGATGCCTGTGAGGTGCACCAGGGTAGTGGGTGGGAGACTGTGACTGGGCTGCCAGGTGATGTGCTCAAGGTACTCAGCGGTCTGCTGAGGTGGAGGGTGTTGGCGGGGGCTGGCAGTGGCACCTGCATGGCCTCTTCACCCTCTTGCTGGCCCTGGTCCCTGCTGAGGTGAGATGCCACGCACGCCCCATGAGGCCCCTCCCTCTGATGGATGTGTAGCAGCCTGGGGAGGCCAGGTTGCGTGCTTGCAGCTCCTTGCCTAATTTCCCATTTGATCAGTCTAAGGGGAGGATAGCTTGCCTGCCTGGTGGGTGAGGTGGGAGGAGGCACTATCAAACTGTAAACGTTGATGCAATAATTAAAATTAATACTTTTTCCTCAAGGAGTGTTGATAGTGGGCAGCAGTACCTATTGCAGCTGCACAGGTGGGTCTCAGGGAACAAAGTTTGGAACCTCCTTGCTTACCTCACACTTTGGATTGAAGTGTAACCTTCCCTTTGGATTTCCTGGGCTTGTAACTCTTGGTTATGAGGTAACTGTGCCATCCCTGTAATGGGCTCACCCTAAGTCTTTCCACCACAACCCCAGCTGGGAATAAAATAGTTAAAAGGAAGAGGCAGTGACTCCCCTGGCCCAGAGAGGGTGAGAGTGGAGCTCCTGGCACATAAGCCTGTGTTAGCCCAGCAGGCCCCAGTCCATTGTCTCTTGTGTGTTTAGGAGTGGAGCCGAAGGGGTTTGGCTCTGCTCAGCTGGGAGTCTCCCACACCTTCTCCAGGGAGGCAGCTTTGAGCCTTGTCCCAGCATGAGGCCTCTGGGTGTTGCCTCAACAGAAATCCAAACATTCCTTAGCCCCACCCTGGTCCCTGGCGGTTGCACTAGGACCCAGGTGTGTGGGAGCAGCAGCAGGAAACTGGGCTTGAACCCACCTGCCCTTTGCCTGGCAGCCTGAGGCTCGGGAAGGGGAGGGGAAAGGGCAGGGCTGGGACTGGGGCAGTGTGCAGTGCAGTGCAGTGCAGCACAGACCAGAGCACTGAGCTGAGTTCAAACAGCTGGGATCCCAGGGCTGTGCTGACTATGCCAACCCCCTCTGCACGGTACTTGATTGGGGCTGGGGGCTGAGTGGGAAGCCCTGAGTCAGGTGCTCTTGTTTTGGGGGTTGGCTACTTCCTGGAGGACCCAGGACCTGGGAGCCTTCTCTGCAGCCTTAAAATACTGTATGGGAGTATTCTTTTGGGGTTTCTTGTTTAGTGTCCATATACGAAACATCATAGGGTAAAAAAAACTAATGAAAATCCAACCGCCCACCCCTAAAAAAAACCCCTAAGTTACAAAGGAGTTATGATTGAAAGCACCTATCAATAAGTTAATGGTTAAACATATTACAGGATTGTTGTAATTAAATTCTTTAATTGTCTATACACCAATGCTAGGAGCTTGAATAACAAACAAGAATGGGAGTTGCTCTTTTATTAACATAAATTTGATCCAGATCTGATGCCTAGTAGGGTGATTTGCCTGACTGGAATGTTAAAATGTTATTATCTAGTTAGGAATGATCAAGTGGGCAAAAGGAGAGAGGGAGTGGCACTCCATGCCAAAAATGGAAATACTTGTTTCTGAGTCACTGATAACTTGGAAGAAAAGATCTTGAATGCTTATGGATCTCTGTCTTAACAGATAAACCACAGGATCGGGTACTAGGGTGTGTCAGCTACAGAGCATGAAATCACATTAGGGAACAGGATTGCTTCTTAAACACTTACGTATAACAGGGAAAAATCTGCATGATTGTGGGGGGCTTCAGTCTGAGTGACATATACTAGAGGTCTCATGCTGCCATTACTGAAACACCCTCAGAATGTCTAAATATTATAGATGATAATTTCCTAACACAAAGTTCTTCTTCGAGTGATTGCTCACATCCATTCCAGTTAGGTGTGCGCGCCGCGTGTGCACGTTCGTCGGAAACTTTTTTACCCTAGCAACTCCAGTGGGCCGGCAGGTCGCCCCCTAGAGTGGCGCCGCCATGGCGCTCTATATATACCCCTGCCGGCCCGCCCGCTCCTCAGTTCCTTCTTACCGCCGTGTCGGTCGTTGGAACTGTGGAGCGCGGCATAGCTGTCCTCCACGTCCCTAGCTCTCCTAGTTTTCAATCGCTTATCTCTAGTTCTATATAGTTGTTAATTAGTGTTGTTAAGTAAGTAGTTTAGTCAATAGTTGTTAAATAGTTCTTGGCCGGGGGCTTAGCCCTTCCCGGCACCCGGCGCCAGGCTCATGCCTGTTTCGCCGGGCTTCAAGCAGTGTGCGGCCTGCAAGAAGCCCATGCCCACCAGCGATCCCCACGAAGCGTGCCTGAAGTGCCTCGGGGAATCGCACAGGTCTGACAAGTGCCGCATCTGTAAGGCTTTCAAGCCGAGGACAAAAAAGGAGAGAGATCAGAGACTCCGAACTCTCCTAATGGAGGCGACACTTGACCCGTCGACTTCGCGGACCGTGGTCTCGGCACCGGCACCGGATCGCTCCGGCACCGAGAAGACTCCTCGGCACCGACCTTCTCCGGCACCGGAATCACAGCCTAGGCCGTCGAAGTCTGCTACTCCGGCCAGGCAGACCCGGCTTGAGCGCCCGGCCTCGACATCGGCCGCGGCACCGCCGGCACCGTCAGCACCGTTGACTCCGGGCCCGGCGGGTCCGTTGAGTCCGGTGCCGCCGAGCTCCCCCATGAGATCTGGGGTTGAGATAGTGGTCCCATCAACACCGGAGACCTTCGCCTCGGCTCGGGACCTTATTGCCCTGACGGAGCCCACTCGGCTGCCACCCCCGGTACCTCCGGTGCGGGTCGTGTCCAGGGGCAAGCCCATGATGTCGGCGCCGCCCAGAGACAGTCCTTCGCCATCTAGGTCCCGACGTCTTGGGCGCTCCAGATCCCGACGCCGCTCGCAGTCCCGGCACCGCTCCCCTCAGCGGCACCGGTCGCACTCGCGGCAACGGTCGACCTCCAGACGGTCGCGGTCAAGCTCCAGTCGGCGTCACCGGCACCGCGACTCCAGGAGCAGGTCCCATCGCTACTCGCCGCACCGGTCGACCTCCCGGCACCGAGCTGGTGGCAGGTCCCGGTCTCGGTCGACCTCCCGGCGCCGAGCCGGTGGTAGGTCCCGGTCGACCTCCCGGCACCGAGCTGGTGGCAGGTCCCGGTCTCGGTCGACCTCCCGGCGCCGAGCCGGTGGTAGGTCCCGGTCGACCTCCCGGCACCGAGCCGGTGGCAGGTCCCGCTACCGAAGCGACACCCGGTACCGATCAGGATCCCGGCACCGTGACAGATCCCGGTCCCGATCCCGGCACCGATACGACTCCCGGCACCGGTCCCCGGCACCGAGACGATCCTCCGTGCCGGCCCGCGCCGGCCCGTACCATCCGGGGTCGGCCCCGCCGTGGCCCTCGAGACAGCCGTCCGTATCTTCACAGGCGGACAGTGCGTATGCGCTCGGCACCGACCGGCAGGCGGCGCTCTTCGGGGATCCGCCGCTGGAAGACCAAGGCCCAACACAGTGGGGATTCTGGACACCCTGGGCATACCATCAGGCCCAGGGCCCCCAGCAGCTCCCTCCCACACCGGCGAATGCGGAGCGTAGGGCCCCTGAAGCCTCCTTGTCTCGCCCCCCTCCCTCCCCGGAGGCGGAGGAAGGGTCCAAACAGCAGGACTCCGCTGTGGCTCCGGAGGTAGAGGAGAGGGCTGAGGAAGACCCTCAGTTGGACACTATCGTGCCTGGGGTCTCCTCATCCTCCTCCCCGGATGAGGCGGTGGCGGGTACCTCCTCCAACAGTCCCCCCCCGCTGGATCTCAGGGCGCACCAGGACCTCCTCAGGCGGTTGGCCCAAAACCTGAGTCTGCAGGCAGAGGAGGTCTCGGAGATAGAGGACCCGATTGTTACCATCCTCTCTTCGGATGCTCCCACCAGGGTCGCCCTGCCCTTTGTACGGACCATTCAGGCCAATGCCAATACTATCTGGCAGTCCCCGGCCTCCATCCCTCCGACAGCGAAAGGGGTCGAGAGAAAGTACATGGCCCCTTCCAAGGGGTATGAATACTTACACGTTCACCCGACTCCCGGTTCACTGGTGGTGCAGTCGGTGAACGATAGGGAGCGTCACGGCCAGGAGGCTCCGGCCCCCAAATCCAGAGAGGCCAGGCGGATGGACCTCCTTGGCCGTAAGGTATATTCGGCTGGGGCCCTGCAGCTCAGGGTCTCTAATCAGCAGGCCCTGCTGAGCAGGTACGCTTTTAACTCCTGGGTGGCAGTGGACAAATTTAAAGAGCTGCTGCCACAGGATGCTCGCCAGGAGTTTACGGCCATCCTGGACGAGGGCAAAAAGGTCGCGCGCACGGCCTTACAAGCATCCTTGGACGCTGCGGACTCGGCTGCCCGTACCCTCGCGTCGGGAGTTACGATGCGTCGCATCTCCTGGCTGCAGGTTTCCGGCCTTCCGCCAGAGCTCCAGCACACGATACAGGACCTTCCTTTCGAAGGCCAGGGCCTGTTTTCTGACAAGACAGACCCCAGACTCAAGAGTCTGAAGGACAACCGGGTCATTGCGCGGTCCCTCGGGATGCACACCCCCGTGACGCAGCGTAGACCCTTTAGGCCACAGCAGCAGCCGTACCGTAGGCCGTTTTCCCAGTTCCGCCAGCGGCAGGACCCTTACAGGCGCCGCGGCAGGAACGGCAGGCGCAGGCAGTCTGGGAACCAAGGGGGGCAGAACCAAGGCTCCTCGAAACCCCCGCCTGGTCCTAAGCCTTCATTTTGAAGGTGCGCCCGAGGGCGCTGTAGCAGTTTCCCCTATGGATCCTTTCCCCCCGTTTTCAAACCGCCTTTCGTTTTTCCTCCCGGCGTGGTCCCAAATAACATCGGACCGCTGGGTCTTAAACCTGGTGCAGACGGGTTACCGCCTGCAGTTTGTTTCGTTTCCTCCTTCCCGCCCTCCTTCCTCGTCCCTCTTCAGGGACCCCTCTCACGAGCAATTCCTTCGACAGGAGGTGCAGACGCTCCTCAGCAAAGGAGCCATAGAGGCGGTTCCGGAAAACGAGAAAGGCAAGGGGTTTTATTCCCGCTACTTTCTGATCCCCAAGGCCAAGGGGGGCCTCAGGCCTATCCTCGACCTGCGAGAACTCAACAAATACCTCGTGAAGTTGAAGTTCCGCATGGTATCCCTGGGGACCATTATTCCATCCCTGGATCCGGGAGACTGGTACGCCGCCCTCGACATGCAGGACGCGTATTTTCATATTGCCATTTGGCCGCGCCACAGACGCTTTCTCCGCTTCGTTGTGGGGGCTCTTCATTATCAGTTTGCAGTCCTCCCTTTCGGCCTGTCCACGGCCCCAAGGGTGTTTACAAAATGCATGGCAGTTGTCGTGGCGCATCTTCGACGCAACCGTGTCCACGTGTTCCCTTATCTGGACGACTGGTTGATTCGGGGCACGTCGGAGCAGCAGGTCAGCAGCCATGTCCGCCTGATCACCGCCGTATTTGCAAGTCTGGGCCTCTTGATAAACACAGACAAATCCACTCTGAGGCCCACGCAAAAGGTGGAATTTATCGGGGCGGTCTTGGACGCCACGATGGGCAGGGCCTCGCTGCCTCTGCAACGGTTCCAGACCATGGCGGCGATCGTTCAGCGTTTGCGGTCAGCCCCGTTGACGTCAGTAAGGACATGTCTGACCCTGTTAGGCCACATGGCAGCGTGCACTTTTGTGACCGGCTACGCTCGGCTCCACATGAGGCCTCTCCAGCTGTGGCTTATCAGCCGTTACAGGCCGCAAAGGCAACCTTTAGACATGTTAGTCACAATCCCCCAGAAGGTCTTGGACTCTCTCGGCTGGTGGTTGGACCAGTCCGTGTTATGTGCGGGTCTTCCCTTTCACCCCTCTCAGCCATCGGTATCCCTGACAACGGATGCCTCAGATCTGGGCTGGGGGGCCCACCTGGGGACCCTGCGGACACAGGGCCTGTGGTCCCAGGAGGAGGTGGGGCTCCACATCAACATACGGGAGTTGAGAGCGGTCCGCCTTGCTTGTCAAGCGTTTTGTCATCAGCTTCAGGGTCGTTGTGTCGCCGTGTTTACGGACAACACGACGACGATGTACTATATCAACAAGCAGGGCGGCACCAGGTCCTCCTCCCTGTGCCACGAAGCGATACGTCTCTGGGACTTTTGCGTAGCCCACTCCGTTCACCTCAGGGCTTCCTTCCTCCCTGGAGTACGGAACACTCTGGCAGATCGACTGAGCAGATCCTTCCTGTCGCACGAGTGGTCCCTTCGCCCGGATGTCGCTCTCTCCATTTTCCGGAGGTGGGGTTATCCCCGGGTGGACCTCTTTGCGTCCAAGGAGAACAGGAAGTGCCCAGCGTTCTGCTCCTTTCAGGGCAGGGAACCGGGGTCGATAGGGGACGCCTTCCTCATCCGGTGGTCGACCCACCTGTACTATGCATTTCCCCCGTTCCCTCTAGTCCACAAGGTCCTCCTGAAGGTGCGCAGGGACAGGGCGCTCGTGATCATGGTAGCCCCGGCGTGGCCCAGGCAGCACTGGTACACCATGCTGCTGGACTTGGCCATAGCCGACCCAGTTCCCCTGCCCCTTCATCCGGACCTGATTACCCAGGACCACGGGACCCTTTGTCACCCAGACCTGCAGTCGCTGCACCTAGCGGCGTGGCTCCTGCGTGGCTGACTGGCTCAGAGCTGCGTTGCTCCACGCCTGTGAGAGAGGTGCTCTTGAGCAGCAGGAAACCGTCCACAAGAGCCACGTATTCAGCGAAATGGAAGCGCTTCTCCTGTTGGTGCGTAGAGAGAAATCTCCGCCCTATGGAAGTTTCGGTTTCCGAAATATTAGACTACGTTTTGTCCCTCAAAGGGCAAGGTCTGGCCTTATCGTCGTTGCGAGTCCACCTAGCTGCTATCTCCACCTTTCACCCGGGTGCGGACGGTCGCTCCGTTTTTTCTCACCCGACGGTGTCGAGATTCCTTAAAGGGCTGGAACGTTTATTCCCTAACGTCCGTCCCCCTGCTCCCACCTGGGATCTTAACCTGGTGTTGTCCCGACTCATGGGGCCCCCCTTTGAGCCGTTAGCTACTTGCTCCCTGCTCTACCTCTCTTGGAAAACTGCCTTTCTAGTGGCTGTCACCTCAGCTAGACGGGTGTCGGAGCTCCGAGCTCTTGTGGTAGACCCCCCATATACGGTCTTCCACAAGGACAAGGTGCAGCTGAGACCACACCCTGCTTTTCTGCCCAAGGTGGTCTCAGCCTTCCATGTCAACCAAGAGATTTTCCTTCCGGTTTTTTTCCCAAAACCTCACTCCTCAGGCAGGGAGCAGCAGCTCCACTCGCTGGATGTCCGTAGGGCTCTCGCGTTCTACATAGACAGGACTAAGCCCTTCCGAAAATCCCCCCAGCTTTTCGTGGCGGTAGCAGATCGTATGAAAGGTCTTCCTATCTCCTCCCAGAGGATATCCTCTTGGGTTACGTCCTGTATCAGGACTTGTTATGACTTGGCCCATGTCCCTACGGGCCGTGTGACTGCGCATTCTACCAGGGCGCAGGCGTCGTCGCTGGCTTTCCTAGCCCGTGTGCCCATCCAGGAAATCTGTCGGGCAGCGACCTGGTCATCGGTCCACACCTTTGCTTCCCACTACGCCCTGGTCCAGCAGTCGAGGGAGGATGCGGCCTTCGGAACTGCGGTGCTCCGGGCCGCGACTTCTCACTCCGACCCCACCGCCTAGGTATGGCTTGGGAGTCACCTAACTGGAATGGATGTGAGCAATCACTCGAAGAAGAAAAGACGGTTACTCACCTTTGTAACTGTTGTTCTTCGAGATGTGTTGCTCACATCCATTCCACACCCGCCCTCCTTCCCCACTGTCGGAGTAGCCGGCAAGAAGGAACTGAGGAGCGGGCGGGCCGGCAGGGGTATATATAGAGCGCCATGGCGGCGCCACTCTAGGGGGCGACCTGCCGGCCCACTGGAGTTGCTAGGGTAAAAAAGTTTCCGACGAACGTGCACGCGCGGCGCGCACACCTAACTGGAATGGATGTGAGCAACACATCTCGAAGAACAACAGTTACAAAGGTGAGTAACCGTCTTTTTGCATCCGACATAGGGAATTTGGTGTTAGACCTAGTACTGGCAGATTATGATACTTCTGAGTCTCAGACTGCTTAAGCCTGATGAGTCAGCCCTGAGCCAGAGAGTGTGATGAATCATCAGAGGCAATTACCTGCAGGTTTTGTGATAGGCCCTATGCCATTCAGGCAGGGTTCAGTCAGCCACAGGTGAGGACCCATGATCCCAAAGCAGGTATATAGGCTCCTAAGGGAAGCAGTCTCTCCAGTCTGCTAAATATTGCTATCTAGCTGGGAGAATTCCCATTGCCTGTAGTTTCAACAGGAGCGGGGGGGGGGGGGGGGGGGTTGGAGGTTCTGAGGGGGGCTGGAAGAGGGTGGGGCGGCAGGTTGTTTTGGGGGGCACAGCCTTCCCTACCTGGCCCTCCATACCGTTTCACAACCCCGATGTGGCCTCGGGCCAAAAAGTTTGCACACCCCTGGACTAGATTATCACAGAGGTCCTTTCTGGCTTTGGAATCCATGAATATCTCAAAAACAAGTGTTATAAACCCAGATAATTCATAGTTAAGGTTACAGTTAGGCCTGGTCTATACTTAAAATTTAGATCAATGTAGCTGCATCGCTGAGGGTGTGAACAATCCACACCCCTGAGTGAAGTAGCTATGCTGACCTAGCCCCCAATATAGATTCCACTAGGTAAATGAAAGAATGCTTTCATTGACCTAGGCCTGGTCTACACTACATGATTATACAGAATTTAGGAGCGTTAAACCGAATTAACCCTGCCCCCGTCCACACAACGAAGCCCTTTATTTCAATATAAAGGGCTCTTAATAGCAATATCTGTACTCCTCCCCAGTGAGGGATGTAGCGCTCAAATTGATAATGCCATTTCGGAATAGGGTTAGTAAGGCCGCAATTCGATGGTATTGGCCTCCGGGAGCTATCCCACAGTGCACCATTGTGACCACTCTGGACAGCAATCTGGAGTCAGATGGCACTGGCCAAGTAGGCAGGAAAAGCCCTGCGAACTTTTGAGTTTCATTTCCTGTTTGCACAGCGTGGAGAGCTGATCAGCACAGGTGACCACACAGAGCTCATCAGCACAGGTAACTATGCAGTCTGAGAATCGAAAAAGAGCTCCAGCATGGACCGCACGGGAAGTACTGGATCTGATCGCTATATGGGGAGAGGATTCTGTGCTAACAGAACTCCATTCCAAAAGACAAAATGAAAAAACATTTCAAAAAATTTCCAAGGCCATGATGCAGAGAGGCCACAGCAGGGACTCAGTACAGTGCTGTGTGAAAGTTAAGGAGCTCAGACAAGCCTACCAGAAAACGAAAGAAGCAAACAGAAGGTCCAGGGCAGGACCACAAACATGCCGCTTCTACACTGAGCTGCGTGCAATTCTAGGGGGGTCCACCACCAGTACCCCACCCCTGTCCGTGGATTCTGAGGTGGGGGTAATCTTAACCGTGCCTAAGGATTCTGCAGACCGGGAAGATGAGGAGGAGGAGGAAGAGGAGGACGAGCTTGCAGAGAACACACAGCACTCTCTGTTCTCCCCAACAGCCAGAAGCTTTTTCTCAGCCTGACAGAAGTACCCTCCCAAGCCACTATCCCAGACAATGAAGCCATGGAAGGGACCTCTGGTGAGTGTACCTTTTGTAAATATAAAACATGGTTTAAAAGCAAGCGTTTTTTAATGATTAATTAGCCCTGAGGACTTGGGGATGCATTCGCGGCCAGTACAGTTACCGGAAAAGTCTGTTAATATGTCTGGGGATGGAATGGAAATCCTCCAGGGACATCTCCATGAAACTCTCCTGGAGGTACTCCAGAAGCCTTTGCAGAAGGTTTCTGGGCAGGGCAGCCTTATTCCGTCCTCCATGGTAGGACACTTGACCATGCCATGCATGTAGCAAGCAATCTGGTATCATTGCATGACAAAGCCTAGCTGCGTATGGTCCTGGTGTTTGCCGGCATTCAAGCAACATCCGTTCTTTATCTCTCTGTGTTATCCTCAGGACAGTGATATCGTTCATGGTAACCTGGTTGAAATACAGGAATTTAATTAAGGGGACAGAGATGGTTGGGCTCTTTGCCTGTGGCTTAAAAGAAATCCTTCCCTGCATTTAGCCAAGCAGGGGGAGGAGGGGTGTGTGATTGGCACTGAGCTGTTTCGTGTTTGGCTAGCTGGGATCTTCCCTGCTACCAGCCATGTGGTGGGTGGGAGGCTGGCTAGCAGCGATCTTCCATGATACCAGCCACGTGGTGGGGGGAGGGGTAAAGCGATCATCCCAGAGAATTGGATGGGGGCGGTTCTGGTGCTGCACGTTAACAGGAAAGAAGCAGCACTCAACAGGCTTTGCTTGCTATTTGAGAAAGGAAGGCGCTGGGTATATGAAGGCTGCAGAAGCCAGAAGACCATGTTTGTTTTAACATGGCCGCATGCAAGCCGAATTCTGCTGCCCAGACCTGCGTCTGTGATCTCTAGCACCAAAGCCACAGGCACTCAATATTAAGATGCAAAATGCGACCTTGTAGTGAGATCACATGTGCTATGTAAGGTGAATAGTGTTGTTCACCATGAAAGAGTATAACCATTGTTCTGTAAAATGTATCTTTTTAAATACTTATCTCCCTTTTTTCCCTCCCTCCTGCAGCTGCAAATTTTTCAAGTCTCCCTCCTCCGTCCCGAAGGCTATCTCAGATAAGGTGGCGGAAAAAAAAGATGCGAGACTAAATGTTCTCGGAAATCATGGAAGTGACCCGCAATGAAAGAGCTCATCTGAATGAGTGGAAGGACATGGTATCAAAGTACAGGAAAGATGCCAGTGACCGTGAGGACAGGAGGGATGAACATGAGGAGAGGAGAGACGCTCGAGATGAGAGGTGGTGGCAGGAAGATCTGAGGTGTCGGAGAGCAACTCTGGGGCTACCGTGTGATCAAACTGACGTGCTCCGGCATCTGGTGGAGCTTCAGGAACAACAGCAGGATCACAGAGTGCGGCTGCAGCCCCTGTATAACCACCCTCCCCCATCACCATGTTCCTTAGCCTCCTCATCCACCAGATGACTAAGAACGCGTGGGGGGAGGCTCCGTGCACCCGTTCATTCCACCCCAGTGGACAGCCCGACCAAAAGGCTATCATTATTTTGAAATTTTTTTAGTGGCCTTTTCCTTCCCTCCTGTCCTCCTTCTATACCCCATCTGGGCTACCTTGTCAGTTCTCTCCCTCTTTTTATAATTAATTAATAAAGAATACATGATTTTTAAACGAGAATGACTTTATTTCCTTAGGAAGTAAGTGGTAAACAAAGGGGGAGGGTGGGTGGCTTGCAGGGAATGAGTCAATCAAGGGGTGGGGGGCTCATCAAGGAGAAACAAACACAACAGTCACACCGTACCCTGGCCCGTGAGGAAACTGGTTTTCAAAGCTTCTGTGATGAGCACCGCTTCCTGGTGTGCTCTTCTAATCGCCCTGGTGTCTGGCTGCGCATAATCAGCGGCCGATTGATTTGCCTCAGCCTCCCACCCCACCATAAAGGTCTCCCCCTTACTCTCACAGAGATTGTGGAGCATACAGCATGTAGCAATAACAAAGGGGACATTGGTTTGGCTGAGGCCTGAGCGAGTCAGCAATGTGCACCAGCACACCTTTAAACGGCCAAATGCACACTCTACCACCATTCTGCACTTGCTCAGCCTGTAGTGAACAACTCCTTACTACTGTCCAGGCTGCCTGTGTATGGCTTCATGAGCCATGGCATCAAGGGGTAGGCTGGGTCCCCCACGATAACTACAGGCATTTCAACATCCCCAACTGTTTTGTGGTCTGGGAAGTAATTCCCTTGCTGCAGCCGTTTAAACAGAGTAATGTTCCTGAAGATGCGAGCGTCATGAACCCTTCCCGGCCATCTCACTTGGATGTTGGTGAAATGTCCCTTGTGATCCACCAATGCTTGCAGCACCATGGAAAAGTATCCTTTGCAGTTTATGTACTGGGTGCCCTGCTGCTTCGGTGCCAAGATAGGGATATGGGTTCCATCTATCGCCCCCCCACAGTTAGGGAATCCCATTGCAGCAAAGCCATCCACTATGACTTGCACATTTCCCAGAGTCACTACCTTTCGTAGCAGCAGCTTAATGATTGCTTTGGCTACTTGCATCACAGCAGCCCCCACAGTAGATTTGCCCACTCCAAATTGATTCCTGACTGACCAGTAGCTGTCTGGCATTGCAAGCTTCCAGAGGGCTATAGCCACTTCTCAACTGTGAGGGCTGCTCTCATCTTGGTATTTTGGCGTTTCAGGGCAGGAGAAAGCAAGTCACAAAGTTCCATGAAAGTGGCCGTACGCATACGAAAGTTTCACCGCCACTGCGAATCGTCCCACACCCGCAAAACTATGTGGTCCCACCAGTCTGTGCTTGTTTCCTGGGCTCAAAATCGGCGTTCCATGGCTAGAACCTGCCCCATTACCAGCATGATCTCCAAAGCGCAGGGGCCCGCAGTTTGAGAGAATTCTGTCCTCATCACTCTCGTCGCCGCGCTGCCGTAGCCACCTTCTCCTCACCTGGTTTTGCAAGTCCTGGTTCAGCATAGACTGCATGAGAATGTGCAAGGTGTTGACAACGTCCATGACTGCTGTCTTGAGCTGAGCAGGCTTCATGCTTGCCGTGCTATAGCGTCTGCACAGTTCACTCAGGAAAAAAGGCTCAAAACGGTTGTCTGCTACTTGCATGGAGGGAGGGGTGAGGCTGTACCCAGAACTACCTGCGACAATGTTTTTTGCCCTATCAGGCACTGGGATCTCAACCCAGAATTCCAATGGACGGAGGAGACTGCAGGAACTATGGGATAGCTATGGGATAGCTACCCACAGAGCAACGCTCTGGAAATCGACACTAGCCTCGGTACATGGACACACACCGCCGAATTAATGTGCTTAGTGTGGCCACGTGCACTCGACTTTATACAATCCGTTTTAAATAAAACGGTTTCTGTAAAATCAGAATAATCCCGTAGTGTAGACATACCCTAGCTACCATCACTTGGGGAGGTGGAGTTCCTACACCAATGGAAAAGTCCATTCCATCAGTATAGTCTGCATTATGCCAATATAGCTACCGTGCCATAGTTTTGCCAGTATAGTCCCCATAGTGTAGACTTAAAAAGTAATGTACAATTAGGGCATTCAGACAGTCTTCACTCTGCCTTGCAATGATTCCAAGAGGGGAAGTATATATGAAAAAAGTCTTTAAGAAAATCAGTTTAATCTAAACTCACCTGAAAGATGTTAGCACAGCATCTCCTAGAAACACACTGGGGTGGTGTTTCAGAATTGTCTCAGTAAAAACTTCTCTCTGCTGAATTTCAAGCACCTAGGTGTGTATCTCAAGTATTTACCTAAGCCACAGTTCTGAGTACTAGGAGACCTAGATTCTTCTGCAAAGGAATAAAGTGCTTGGGGTGATCCAGTATCTGTTGAGGGGGAGTGATATCTGCACTTGACCTCAAACTGTCACTGATTGACAGTCAGGTCTTGGGTTTATCCGTTAACCTCTGTGCCTCACCTGCCTTTGTAAAGTGAGGATAATACTGATCTGCCTCCAAGGGGATTTAAGGCTCAATTAATTTATATTTGGGATGCACACTGAGATGCCTGGGTGGAAGGGGATAGGGAGGGTAAAGGAGTAAAAGATGTTAAAGATCCTGGTTTCCTTTTTGGAATGGTCTCTCCTTTCTTCTTTCCTTCCCCACAAAGGACACTTTGGACGCGTACCCTTGTGGCTCGGATCACACTCCCAGTCCTATGGCCAGTCGGGTGCCTCTTGAAACAGCCCCCATCCTGGAGAAGCTGGAAACCCATCTGACTGCTGTGGCCGTGAATGTGGAAGATGGCCATACCATTGCTTTTCTGGGGGACAGCAGAGGCCAACTGCACAAGGTAGGAGTTGGCTTGGACAGGCAGCATGAAGAAAAGGCATTACTGGTGAGGGTCAGGCGTGGAGTGGTGACAACCGAGGTGCTCCTATTGTGTGCCGGAGTCTTAAAAACAGAAGTGTCAGAACCCCAGAGGTGGTGGAAGCTCACTTGAATGGGGGTGGAGCTTAGGTAGATATTGGGGCAGAAGGAGGCAGTGCAATGTCCTAGGAGGGTGCACAGGAGCAGAGGGAGCTAGAGGTAGTTGAGGGGAGGTGGGAGGTTGATAGGGGGAGCTGGAGGAGGCCCAGAGGAGCAGGGGGTGACTCCCTGCATAGCCCATCCCACCCCGCCTTCTCCCTATGTTTGCCTAGCTGGAGTCTGCTGTCTGGATGGCTTTTCTACCTAGCTCCCAACATCGCCCAACTCCAGTTCCGCCCTGAGCTCCTCATGGATCTGGCCCCTAAGCTCACTCACCTGGTCCAGCTGTTATGCTTATAAGAAGCACATAGGATCTTTTCCAGGGGAAAAGGCAATACGCTGCTCTTATTGGAGATACAACAATTAGCATATGCATTCAATCACACACACGCACACACGTCCCTCCAGTTGATGTTATAGTTACCAATACAGAGTCCAGATCAACCTAGTGTCCAGCTAGGTTGATCACGGGTAGAGAGGAGCCGGGTTCTGTCGGTTGCGACACGATGCTCTGGGGAAGTCGTGGCAGGATGAACCCAAAGTTTCATGGCAAAGCACCTTGTTTATATAGTGCTCTTCCTTCATTGGGATCAGTGAGCTTTGCACCGTCATGCTGTAATCAATTGCTGTTTAATGGACGAGTGCTTGTTTTCTTAAATTGTTCTTCTCATCCTTTATTTTGTTCTTTCATCAATCTCTCAGAGAGTTACCTCGTGCTGGTTTTGATCACAGCTATCTTGTCCCCATTGATAGGTGCCTGTCTCATCTTTTAGAGTTCTCAATCTGCTCTCCTCTGACATCTCAATAGGGGCATGTTGCAACCTCCTGGCACCTTTACATCCATCCCTGATTCCTCCCTAGAACATCTGGTCCAGTGATGGCCTTCACACTTATCTTCTAACACAACGTTCCTCATTCACACACAAAACCAGATTGATTTACACAAAGCATTTGAACAGGAACATCACATTGCAGTGCAGGAGAAAACAGTCATTGCATTCTTTTACTTATTTCAGAATGCTAAACCTACAACAAAATGGTGACCCTTAAGGTCTGTCACTGGCTTGAAATCAGCTTCAGACACAGGATTCTAGCTGATGCATCTTTACCTATGGCACACTAGGCCATTCTTTTCTGCTTTCAGAAAGGGTGGCTGGTAGGATATGGTCAAATCATACATCAATACATTTAATGCATGCTACATTATTATTCTTTATCCTTCATTCTAAGTTATACAAACATAAAATCCTACTACTACACAGCTACAGCATCCCAGGCTCCCTCTGTGCTGACCCACCTCTGAGTGCCCCCTACCAGGGCCCAGCGCCTGCTGGTTTGGAGAACTCTTTGCATCCAGGGAGGGGAGGGAACCCCCCTGGCCCAGGACTGGAGCCCTCCACCAGCACTGCAATTGGGGCCCCATTCAGCCCCTTCACAGAGGCTCAAAAGTGGTTAGAATTAGCAGAAGTAGCAGAAAACTGTTTCCATTCCCCAAAAGAGTGCTGGAATGGTATTCCAGAGCACTCCGGCAGGACTGGAACACTGTCCTATTGTGTGCCTATTGTTTCTTTATCTCTGGGAGGAAGGATGTGCTTATGGTACACATCTCGGAGTTGGGATCTGGCTTTGGTTCCCAAATTTTCCACTGACTCCATAGGTGACATGTCACGTCTCTGTTTCTCAATTTCCTTCTCTGCAAATTGGGGACAATAATGCTGATCTACTTCACTGGAGCTTGGGAAAGATTGCAGAGGATCATAATTCCCAAAGAAGAATTGTTTAGTCACTCAGATCAATTATCGCAACAAACCTACAAGAAGACCCTGAATTGTCCTGCCTCCCTGTGTTGTTTGTCACTTACATGCCACAATCTATTACTACTAAGGGCTGAAACAACTTCTGTCTTCCCCATTCACCATTCCAGAGAAGTAAGTCTCTGCTGGATAGCAACGCCATCTGATGGCTTGTGCTCAAACTCAGCATGCTCTCAATTAAGAATAAGTAAGGCTGCAATTTAGTCCTGGGTATTTTTAGTAGAAGTCATGGACAGGTCAGAGGCAATAAACAACAATTCATGGCCTGTGACCTGTTTGTGACTTGTACTATAAATACTCCTGACTAAATCTTAGCTGGGGGGCTGCTGCTTACGGGGGCGGAGGCCGTGGGGGGCACCTCTCGAAGATGTTTTGGAGCATGAGCTTTCGTGGGTGAATACCCACTTCGTCAGATGCATGCCGCAGGATTCTTTGCTGCTTTTACAGATCCAGACTAACATGGCTACCCCTCTGATATTCTTGAAGATGGGGGCCCTGGGGCTAGTGGCACCAGCTGCGAGAGGCCGCTGAGCAGTGGCTGTCTGGCCACTCCTGGGGCCGCTACTCAGGCATGCCATCTGAAGCAGCTGCTGCCTGGGGCTGCCTGAGCAGCAGCCGGTGCAGCTGGCCACAGAGCCACTCCAGCAGTGGCCAGTGTGGCTGTCCCCAGGGCTGCCTGAGCAGCTGGCCCTTTGGAGGTTATGGAATGTCACGGAATACGTAACTTCCTTGACCTCCATGACTGACATGGATCCCTAAGAATAAACAGAACTGCTTATACAGAACACGTTTTTGGTTATAATCTTCTCTGAGCCAGTACTGGTGCTACTCTGCAATGCTTTTAAGAGCTGTACTCTACTCTTGCTTTAAACCTCTTTTTTGAGTGTCCATCTCTATGACTGCCACTGAGTGTTTGAGTCTGCCATATAAATACATAAATTTGTAACACAAAGAAAAAGCCCTCTATCCTGGGCCTGAATCTAAAAATAATTACTCTTTAAAAAAAAACAAAAAACAAAACCCTTCATTTTCCCCAAACCACAAAATAACCAACCACCCCAACCCATCTGCAAATGCCAGTGATCTTTCTTAGGTATATGGCACCCATTACCATAGTATCTGAGCACCTGAGATCTTGAACGTGTTTATCCTCGCAATACTCCAGTGAGATAGTGACTTGCACTATATTATCCCATATTACTGTTGGGAAGCTGAGACATGGAGTGACTAAGACCAAGCCCACAAATGACCCACTTCCTAACAATGGAAAGAGCCTGAATACCTTTGGGAATCTGGGCCCAAGTGACTTACACACAGTCATATAGGAGTTTGTGCAAAAGCAGGGAATTGACTCTGGGTCTCCTAAGTTCCAGGCTAGCATACTAACTACTCAGCCATCCTTCATCCCTTTTGTGTCTTGTATCACAACTTGAATACATAGATGAGGCCTTGGTTGCTGACAGGTTAGTGCAATCTGAGATCAGCCATGAGAATAAATTCCAAATGGAGGCCCCTCATGGAGAACACCCTGCTGGCAGTTCCCTCTCTCTTATACCAACAGGACAATCATTCAGGGGCCTTTACTGGCCACAGTTACAGCAGTATGTCTCTGTCTAGGTGCTTATATAGTGCTTCTGACCATGTCGTTAGAGCCTCCGAAACATGAATTGTTCCTCACAAATCCCCTGAAATAAAGAATATTCCCCATTATATATGGAGAGCTGAGACACAGAGTGATTTGCCTGAGGTCACACAGAGCCTGTGACAGAACTTTGAACAGAACCCAGGTGTCCTGAGTTCCAGTCCAGAACCTTAACCACATGGTCATCCTTCCTCAATATAATATAATTTAAGACATTTAGGTCTCTATAGACCAAACTTAGCTTCTATAAATTTCCCCTGGAAACCTATAGGCAGCCAGTACAGGCCCTAGAACAAATGCTCCATATGCTGCTAGCAAGAGGCACACCACGTACCAATTAGGTTATCACAGTTTCCACACTTTTCAGTTTCTGGGTTGATTTAAGATATACCTCCAGGTAAAGCATGTTGCAGTGTCTACTGTCAAGGCATAGAGTTTGATAGCTAAAAGAGAGAGTCCCAACCTCATAGCCCCATGTACATGGATGAAAATAACTTAAAAGTCTTACTGGCACGGGAGCCCAGCTCAGAGCTCCTGCAAGGGGCGGGGCCTCAGCCTCTCCCAGCCAGCCCTTCAGCGCTGCCCGGTCCGTGCCGGCAGGGGCTCCAGTGGCGATTTAAAGGGCCCAGGTCTCCAGCTGCTGCCACAGTAGTGGAAGTGGCAGCCAGGAGCCCCAGGCCTTTTAAAATCTCCAGGACCTAGGGCAGCTGCCCCTTTTGCCCTGCTCCCCTCCCCCAGCGGCCCCTGGGGGGGAGCAAAAGGGGCAGCGATGTTAAAGCGCTGCCACGTGTGGCAGCACTTTAACATCACCTATGTACAGGCCCATACCAGCAGCCACCTCTTACTGGTATGGCATACCGGCCCACTTTCACCTCTTCCCACATAGCAAAGAAGAGTAATTATCACAACTGCTGTTATATGGTAACTCCAAAGCAGCGTAGGTCCAGCTGCACCCCCTGAATGCAAACTTGTGTGACATATGATGGAAAAATAGCCTCAGCTAACGGGGGAGATCTTTTCCTCACTATATCCTCCATCTATTTACCCCAACATTTCCCTGCCTTGTCTCCTCCTTCCTAGTGCCACAAGGACCAAGATCCGAAACTCTCACCACCAACCCCCGACTCCAGACCTTAGTGTTCCCACTAGGTAGCAGTGATGGATGTGATTACAGCATGTTCTCTCATGGTGGTCACTCAGTGGCTTGATAACTAGTTCCTTCCACAGCAAGTTTATGGTTCCCAGATACCCATGACTGACCACCTCAGCTATATAATCTCAGGGTTTTCGTGGGACTGGTGTAGCCAGGATAGGGCATCCTACACCCTGTGAACACACAAACTATCGTGAAAAATCTTGTGGTTTAAGCAATACATCAGTCAATAGCTATGTCCAGGAGGTGGCAATTATTGCCCTGCTAATTTCATTCATTCACTTTTCTCCCGTCCACCAAACTACTTGTTCACTTATTGACTCATCCACTCATTTTTGCACTCCTCTCTGCCTGTTCAGATGTCTGCCCGTCAGCCCTCAAACCTGTTTGCAAAAGCTCACTTTCCCCTTCGCCTGCCCACATACCTACCTGCTCATCCATTTGTATATTTCCTTTCCCCATTATTGTTATACATTTACATTTCTGTAGCACAAAGGTCCACCAATCAGGCTGTCAGAACCCATTGTTTTGGGCACTGTACAGATACTCAGTAAAGAGACCATCTCTGCTCTAGAGTAATTACAGTCTAGTTTATGACAAGATGTAATAAGGAGATAAGACAAACAGCAGCTGTTCGCAAACCTTCTGACCACCCACTTCCATCTTCATTTTGCCTGCTTGCCGACTACGATTCTGTCTCTTACAGGTGTACTTAGGAGCAATGGGAGATGCTAATACATATGCTTCTCTAGTCATCCACTTGAACAGCATGGTGAGTGGAGACCTGCTCTTTGACCAGTCGCAGCAGCACCTGTACGTCATGACCCAGTCAATGGTGAGAGCAATGAAATCCCTACTGCAAAGGAATGAAAGCATTTGGGGCCCACAGTACTTCCTGAGGGAAAGTGGTGTCTGTAGTCAGCCTCAAGCTGTGGCCACAGGGGCCTGGCCTCATGCCATGGCTGTGAAATATGATGGGAATCCTGCCATCCCAGGGATTGGTGTCTCAGCCCTTGGGCATCCTTGTGCACCAGTCATGTAGTTATGTCAGCAATGATGGATGAGTGGAAAAGGGAGTTGTTATGCTACAGAGACCAACAGTTAGATAGTAACAGGTATGTTAGCAGTGTGGAGAAAAAGGCCTAGGGTCTTGGATGCCTCTTAATTGTGAACACTTCTGTGAGGTTTTTATTTATGTAACCACCACCACGCCATCGTTGCAATCCCTGTGCAGCACATCTACCTACAGTGTCTTTCAATCCTTATTCCTCTCTCTAGGGAGAGGAAGAGCCCTCAACAACTGGTGACCTAGCTTCCCCTAGGGGGTAAATAACACTTCCTTATTCAATTTCTCCGCACTAGTCATGATTTTATAGACCTTTCTTCTGCTCACAATTGCTAGGAAATTTTCCGTCTGTGGTACGGATCAGGTCAGCTCTAGCACCCTCTGGAGCCACGCACTCATGGCACAGTAT
Organism: Gopherus evgoodei; assembly: GCF_007399415.2. NCBI lineage: Eukaryota > Metazoa > Chordata > Testudines > Testudinidae > Gopherus > Gopherus evgoodei. The sequence continues at coordinate 131,404,909 of NC_044328.1, read as the reverse complement.
AAGGGGACTGGCTGACCCCACACCCTCTCAGTTCCTTCTTACCACCGCTGATGATTGCTGGAACTGTTCCTCTTGGTTCAGCAGGTGATTCTCAGTGGTTCTCACTGTTTCTCTATCCCATTTCTTTCTTTCTCAACCAGTTGTTTCTCAGGTAGGACTTAGTTGGACTCTGGGAACTATTAGTAGAGTTTCCGGCACTCTCGTAGCTGGACATTCCCCAGTCTCCGGGCTTCAAACCCTGTGCCTCCTGTTGCAAGCCCATGCCTTTGAGCAACCTGCACTCGAGCTGTCTAAAGTGCTTGGTTGAGATTCATGTATGAGATCGCAGTCAGAACAGCTGCCAGTTGAAGCTGGGTTACGAAGAAGGATTGGGAAGCCAGGTTAAAGTCTCTCCTGTTGGAAGGGAACTCAGACCAACTTTGGAGCCAAGTTGGTTGGACTTGGTGCCAAGTACCTCAACATCAGTAAGGAGTGCTCGTCCTGCTGCACAGGACTCTTGGGACCACACTGTTGCCGAGAAAGAAGTATAAGAAGCAGCGGTCTGAGAGGGGGCATTCCGTAGATCTAAGAAAAAACAAGCACAAGGAGCGCAGTGGAGTGCTGTCTGTGTCTGGCCATTCCCCTGCCCCTGCTCTGCTGGTTGCACTGTCAAGTCCACCCTGTTCGCAGGCTGTGTTGCATCCAGTGCCAGATCAGCCATTGGCACCTGGGGAGCATCATGATGCCTGCGGGATGGTCAGATGCGTTCATTGCGGCCAGGGACTTGCTGGTGCTTTCAGCAGTGCCGTTACCAGTGCCCCACCAGTCAGCCCTACATGGCAGTGGATCCGGTGCGGGGCTTCCTCCAAGTGCCTGGTGCAGTGGGTATTGGTCATGCAAATACAGTGGCTTTTTTGAAACCCATGGGGTTTCCCCCCAATGCCTGGCCCTCGTTCAAGCTATTCCTGCTTGATGGTGTCGGAGAGGCGGACTCCTCAGTCACACCATGCAACATCTGACCCAGACTCCAGTACCAATCCTCAGGCCCTGGAGCAGCAGGTTCTTGTCAGTGAAGAAGGAGAGGAGAGCCACCTGCCAGTGTAGGCCTCCTCCCCAGACAAGGCAGTGTTAAGGATGTTTGATGTCAGTGTTTGAGGCCCCAGGAAAACTTCAAGAAGGAGCTATTGAAGAGAGTGGCCTTGAACTTAGGACTGGAAGTGGAGGTAGTTATACAGTCCTCATGCAGCCTGTTCGACATCTTGGTTGTGGTGGCCCTGTTGAAGGTGGTTCAACCTCTCAATGAGGTTATCATGGGGCCAGTCAAAACCCTCTGGCACACACTGTCCTCACTGGCCCCCAGTTCAAAGAGAGCAGAGAAGAAGTACTTTGTTCCCACTAAGACTACAAGTATTTATACTCCCACCCACCTCCCAGGTCCTTTCTGGTCTTGAAGGTCAATGAAAGAGACAGGCAGGGGCTGCAAGGGGCCACCCCCAAGGCAAAAGAATAAAAAAAGCTGGACCTTTTTGGTAGAAAGGTTTATTCTACTGGTGGTTTATAGCTCTACATCTCCAACTAGCAGGTATTGCTAGGAAGATAAAATTTCAACATCTGGGACTCCATATCAGAGTTTAAGGTTCAACAGTCTCTTCAGGACCTTCCATTCAAGGGAGCTTCACTCTCCTCGGAGAACACGGACATAAGGCTCCAAAGCCTGATGGACTCCAGAGCCAACCTCAAGTCCCTGGGTCTCTATGCCCCGGCACCTCCAAGGAAGCACTTCAGAACCCAACAACTGGTCCACTTTTCACCTCCACTGTCCTATCAGGACCTGTTCAATAAGTGAAGCAGAGGTTATAGGCTCAGACAAATGCCCCGTCCATTTCAGTCTCGCTACCTGGCCCTCCCAGATATTCAGGAGGCTCCAAACAGAACATTTGATGAGGTGCCTGAAGGCATTATACCAGTTCCTATACCGGATCCTGTTCCCCTGTTGTTTTTGGACCATCTCTCCCACCTCAGCTTGGCATGGTCCCTTATCACCACAGACTGTTGGGTGCTGAGTATGGTGGAGGAAGGTTATATGCTTCAGTTTATTTCCTCCAATCTCTGTCCCTCTTCAGGGACCCTTCTCACGGGCAACTTTTATCCCAGGAGATGCAAGACCTCCTCTGGGTAGGAGCCATGGAGGAGGTACCTCAGAATCTGAGAGGAAAAGGATTTTATTCTTGCTGTTCCTAATTCCAAAGGGGGATTCTGACTCATCCTAGACTTGCTTTGCCTCAGCAGTTATCTCCAAAAGCTGACGTTCTGCATGGTCTCTCTGACCTCCATCATTCCCTATCTGTATCCAGGGGACTGGTATGCTGCCCTCAATTTGCAAGTTGCCTGTTTCCACATTTCCATTTTCCAAGGCCACAGAAGGTTGCTCAGGTTCGTCATGAACCAGACCCACAAACAGTTTACCATCCTTCTGTTTTACCTCTCAGGAACCCCTGAAATGCATGACAGTAGTGGCAGCCTTTCTGTGAAGGCAAGGGATGCAAGTATATCCATACCATGATGACTGGCTGATCAAGGTCCGAGACCCTGGTGAAAGCTAGAATCTACCTTGTCCAAGTAACCTTTCGAGCACTGGTCCTGCTGGTAAACGAGCAGAAGTCAACACTCCTCCTGGTACAGAGAATAGAGTTTATCATAGTGGTGCTCAATTCTACCTAAGCCAGGGCCTTTCTCCCAGAAGCCCGCCTCCAGTCAGTGGTGTCACTGATATCTCAGGTCAAAGTCCACCCAGTCACAATAGCCAATTTCTGCCTCAGGCTGTTGGGTCACATGGCTGTGTGCACATCATCATTTGGACTTGGTGCTCACAGTTCCTGACCCCCTTGACTGGTGGAGGGACTGCCGGTCAGTAGGCTTGGGCGTTCCCTTCATCAGACCCCAGCCCTCAATATTCATAATCTCAGATGCATCCAAGCTGAGTTGGGGGCTCACCTGGGGCTCCTCAGGGCACCAAGTCTGTGGCCCCAGGAAGAGCTCTTCTTACATATAAATGTCAGAGAGCTCAGAGTGGTCCACCTAGCATGCTAGGTGTTTTTACCCTACATTGCAAGCAAGCTTATACGAGTCCCTACAGACAACACAGCCACCATGTTTTACATCAGCAGGCAGGGAGGGGCCCGCTCTTCCCCTCTCTGTAAAGAGGCCATTCGCTTGTGAGAGTTCTGCGTGAAGCACTCATTCCACCTTGAAGCTTCTCACCTTCCAGGAGTCCAGAACGAACTGGCAGTTCAGCTCAGCAGGTCTTTCTTCTCTCCCCAAGAGTGGTTCCTTTGCCCTGACATAGCAAGGATCATTTTCAGTGATGGAGGAATACCCTGATAGACCTGTTTGCAACCAGGCAGAACAGGAAATGTCAACAGTTTTGCCCTCTGTGTGGCTACAGACCAGGCTCACTCGATGCCTTCCTACTCCCTTGGGCAAAACACCTCTTCTATGCCTTTCCTCCCATTTCTCTCGTGCACAAAGTCTAACTGAAGGTCAACCAGGACAAGGCAAGGGTTATTCTTATAGGTCCAGGCTGGCCACGCCAGCACTGCTTTGATATGTTATTGGACTTGTCTGTATCGACCCCAATGCCACTCCCTCCCCTCCTGGACCTGATCTCGCAAGATCACGGCCGAATGCTCAAACCGAATCTCAACACCCTCCACCTAACCACGTGAAAGTTCCATGGTTAAACACCTATTCGGAGCAAATTTGCCATGTTACCTCACCAAGTGGAAGCGTTTCTCCATTTGGTCATCCAATCGAGGCCTCTTGACCATTAGGTCACCTCTCCAGACTCTGCTGGAGTATTTTCTTCAGCTGAAACACTAAGGCCTAGCTATTTCATCTATTAAAGTACAGCTAGCAGCCATCTCAGCTTTCCACCCTCTGGTGGTGGGTCGGTCATTTTTTTCACACGAAAAGTCTGTTCGCTTCCTCAACGGCTTAGAAGGGCTATACCCGCAGATTCAGGAACCCGTTCCTCTGTGGAACTTAAACCTGGTCCTGTCAAGACTCCCAGGTCCTCCCTTTGACTTACTGGCATCATGCCTTCTATTGTAGGTTTCCTGGAAGGTCACCTATCTGGTAAAAATTACCTTAGCAAAAATGATCTCAGAGATTAGGGCCCTTACTTCAGAACCCCCGTACATGGTGTTCTTTCAGGACAAAGGTACAACTTCACTCCCAACCTGCATTCTCCCAAAGGTGGTTTCACAGTTTCATAGTGATGGTTTTCCTGATAGTTTTCTTCCCGAAACCTCACAAGAATAGGGAGGAGCAGCATCTGCATGTGCTGGATGTTAGGCATGGCCTAGCTTTCCATATAGAAAGGACCAAGCGATTCCGTAAATCAACACAGCTCTTTGTGGCAATAGCAGATAGGATGAAAGGCCTACCCATTTTGGCTTAGAGAATTTTATCCTGGGTCACTTCCTGCATTCACACATGCTGTGAGCAGGTGGGCATCTGAACACCTGCCATCCTGACTGCCCATTCTATGAGAGCACAAGCTTCCTTAGTGGCATTTCTGGCTCAGATCCCAGTTCAGATCATTTGCAGAGTGGCGACCCTGTCATTGGTGCATACTTTTTCTTCCCACTATGCCGCAACCAAGCAAGCTATTGATGATGCCAGGTTTGGTACGGCAATGTTGCAGTCTTCATGTCCATGAACTGCAAGCCCACCACCTAGGGTACTGCTTATGAGTCACCTAACATGGAATGGACCTATGCAAGCACTCGAAGAAAAGATAGTTATTAACCTTTCTGTAACTATTGTTCTTTGAGATGTGTTACACATGTCCATTCCATGACCCACCGTCCTACCCCTCTAACAAAGTTAGTTGGCAAGAAGGAACTGAGAAGATGTAGAGTTGGCCAGTCCCCTCATACTGCTCCATGAGTGCATGGCACCAGAGGGTGCTAGAGCTGACCTGATGTGTACCACTGAGGGAAAAATTTCTGGCAACTATGCGCAGGGCATGCACACACCTAACGTGGAATGCACATGTGCAACACATCTCGAAGAACAACAGTTATAGAAAGGTTAGTAACGGTTGTAAATTCCTTCTCAGTCATCGCTTTTCCAAACTGAGATGTGGCGACCAGAACTCCATGTAGTATTCAGGGTGAGGGTGTACCATGAATAGATAAAGTCGCATTATGATCTTTTCTGCCTTCTTATCTCATAGAGTCATAGACTTTAAGGTCAGAAGGGATCATTCTGATCATCTAGTCTGACCTCCTGCACAATGCAGGCCACAGAATCTCACCCATCCACTCCTGTAACAAACCCCTATCCTATGTCTGAGTTACTGAAGTCCTCAAATTGTGGTTTGAAGACCTCAAGCTGCAGAGGATTCTCCAGCAAGTGACCCATGCCCCACGCTGCAAAGGAAGGCGAAAAACCTCCAGAGCCTCTGCCAATCTGCCCTGGAGGAAAATTCCTTCCTGACCCTAAATATGGCGAACAGCTAAACCCTGAGCATGTGAGCAAGACTCACCAGCCAGCACCCAGGAAAGAATTCTCTGTAGTAACTCAGATCCCACCTCATCTAACATCCCATCACAAACCACTGGGCATATTTACCTGCTGATAATCAAAGATCAATTGCCAAATTAATTGCCAAAATTAGGCTATCCCATCATACCATTCCCTCCATAAACTTATCAAGCTTAGTCTTATCTATCCCGTTCCTAATGGTTACTAACATTTTGTTAGCTTTTTTTTTTTTTTTTTACTACTGCACATTGAACAGGTGTTTTCAGAAACTATCCACTATAACTCCAAGATCTCTTCCTTGAGTGATAACAGCTAATTTTGACTCCATTATTTTGTATGTATAGTTGGGATTATGTTTTCTAGTGTACATGACTTTGCATTTCTCAATGTTGAGTTTCATTTGCCATTTTATTACCCACCCACCCAGTTTTGTAAGATCCTCTGTAACTCTTCACAGTCTGCCTTGAACTTAACTATCTTAAGTGATTTTGTATCATCTGCAAACTGCTATCTCACAGTTTACCCCTTTTCCAGATAATTTATAAATATGTTGAACAGCACTGGTCCCAGTGAGACTCCTTGGGGAAACCCATTATGTACCTCTCTCCACTGTGAAAACTGACCATTGTTTCCTATCTTCCAACCAGTTACTCATCTGTTAGAGGACTTCCCTCTTATCCCATGACTGATTACTTTGCTTAAGACCCTTTGGTGAGGAACAAGGCTTTCTGAAAGTCCAAGTACATTATATTCACTGGATCACCCTCGTCCAATATGTGTTGACCCCCCTCAAAGAATTCTAATAGATTGATGCGGCATGATTTCCCTTTACAGAAGCCATGTTGGTGGTTCTCCGACTTTTCATGTTCATTTGTGTGTCTGATAATTCTGTTCTTTACTATAGTTTCAACCACTTTCCCTGGTACTGAAGTTAGGATTACTGGCCTGTAATTGCCAAGAGGGCCTCTGGAGCCTTTTTTAAAAACTGGCTTTATATTAGCTAGCCTCCAGTCAGCTGATACAGAGGCTAATTTAAGTGATAGGTTACATATCACATTTAGTAGTTCTGTGGTTTCACATCTGAATTCCTTCAGAACACTTGGGTGAATGCCCTCTGGTCCTGATGATCTATTGCTATTTAATTTATCAATTTGTTTTAAAACCTCTTCTATTGACACCTCAATCTGAGAAAGTTCCTCAGATTTGTCACTTCAACAGAATAGCTCAGATGTGGAAATCTCCCTCTTGTCATCTGCAGTAAAGATTGATGCAAAAAATTCATTTAGTGTCTCCTCTTCAAGTGATCCTCTGATCCTTCAAGTGATCCATCCCCTGTCACCCATTCCCAGCTTCTGGTAAACAGAGGCTAGGGAGACTTCAGAGTATGGTTTTGCATCCCTGCCCATCCTCACTAACAGCCATTGATGAACCATCTCCTTAGTGGTCTTGTCTTCCTTGAGTGTTAAAGTACACACCAACACAACCTTAACTCTGCCCCCTCCCCCCCGAGCTGGGAATAGCCCCAGAGAATTAACTGCATTCTGCATTCGCTGTGTTAAGAATAGCTATACTGAATAGTGGAGGCATTAACTGGGAGCTTGATAGAGATGTGATTTTGATCTGAAGAGGTCTGGAGATTTCTTTGAGGAGCATCACAGAGCTATGATGGTGATATGAGGACATATAAGTCTTTGCTCCACCATATGTGATCAAAGGAATGCATCAGTTCAGCACCAAGTTGTGTAGGTTGTGTCAGGAGGTGGTTACAGGGCCCTGCATGCCATGGGGATTGTCAGCAGTAAGGTGGGATATGAAACCCAGTCAGCGTGTTTAATGACAGGTAAATGAAAGTGTAATGTTAGGTGGAATCCTATGAGTAAGAATGAAGGGAGTGTAAAAGGGGGTGAGGGATTGTAAAATGTAACCAGTTTGTGGTTGCCCAGTGCTTGAGTGTAGAATAGTGTAGGTAGCTCCTGTTCAGAACAGCTCACCTAAAAACAAATTTTACCTTAGAAGAGAGACGGCATATTACTCTGCTACAGTTGTCACATGCCCAATTCCCTGAGTGATATGCACTTTCTGGAAAAGCAGAAGTATTGGGTCATTACTCAAAGAGGGCAGATTTAACGTTTTGTTGGTGTGTACCTTAACTGTGTATTTCCTCTTTTTCAAAGGTTTACCTTTTGCTGAACTTGATATTCTTGAGGACATGAGATACCGCCAGGCAACCTTAACTCTGCATTAATGATTTCATCCATCAGTGAATTCCCTAATTTTTTTTAAAACAGAAAGAGGAATGTTTGTAGGAGTTAGTAGCCATTTAGGCAGTTGTAGTTGTCACAGATCCTAGCAAGCACTCCTTCCTGGCTATCCACTAGGACTGCTGTGAGGAGAATCCAAGCTTCTGAGCTCTGGATCTCCTGGCATGTGTTACACTTCTGAAACCTCAGCAGGCTGCAGCACTGCTTCCTTCCTTAGCTTCTTTGGCACATTTCCCGGGCACTGACTCTCGGACTGCTACCACGTCTTGGAAATGGGGCATGTCACAGGGCGCATCACTCGCTGCTGGGCTGGTGCCTCCTCCTGGTACTCCGGGGATTAGCTTGAGGCCGATGCTACCCCCATCTCCCAGCTGCAGTTTGCACACTGTCATTTCGTCTCTGCTATCTGCTTGCAGCCTCTCTCGCAGCCTCAGGAAATGCAATATCATCTCCATGGTTTGACCTTCTAGCCATGTCACTATCTGTGTTCTCCCCTTCTGGGCGGGGTTAGCTCCTCAATGGTCTGAGGCTGTCTTCCCGCTCACTATCTTGGTGCTACTCGCCCAGTGGCTGGTAGGGGATCCTGGGCCCTCCCTCTTCTCTGGGTTCAGCCCAGCAATCAGGGCCCTCTCTCTCTAGCCTCACTGTTCTATCCCTGGGTTGCTTCCTACTAATGGTTTCCCTTTTCTTCCTAGGCCTACCAGTTCCCAAAGCCTCCTCCCTCTTCCCAGGGATTGACTGCAGGCTGCAGTCTCCACTCATTCCTCCCTTTCTCCTGGAAGTGTCTGCCTTATCCCAGCAGCCCCTTCTGCTTTCAGCTGCCCAGCTGAGCCTCCTTCATTAGCTACCTAATTTGTTAATTGGCCCATCTGGCTTGCATTAAACCCTGCAGGATGAATGTGCATCACAGGGCTTCAAACCCACCTGTCCTAGGACCCAGGATCAGCACTGACCTCAGTTACGTAAACATCCCCCTCTCCCAAAACTATGCCCCAAAGAAGTGAAGTTTCTGATCTCCAGTTTAATTCTCAGGGGCATGCAGTAATTCTGAAGCAGACAACACACATGGACTTTGTATAGTCTTAATGCCTTTGTTATTTTATACTTAATCATGTAAAGTACAGGAGAATCCAGATCATATAAAACATGAAAGACTAAACACATCTCCCTGCCTCAGTTTCCTCAGCATTGCAGGGCATTCTTTTGGCTGGGGTATGAAACCCTTGGGTTGTCCAGAGTTCTTGTGGTTATCTGGCCTCAGGAAACGGGGCAAAGACCCCCTGTCTCATGAGGCTGCTAAATGCTGAATGACCTCTCTGTTAGAGCCCCTTATCCAGCTTCCATGACCATGCTCTCTCTTGCCCCAAGCTGCTGCTTCTTGTCTGACTCCCCCTGTTCTTGTGTATTTATTTTATTTAATCCTCTCCTGGTCACCTGGTCTTTTTATTCTACTCCTGGTAAATTGCCACTGCTCCTACCTCTTCCTTCCTCCTCCCCCTGAGGAGTCAGCTAAACTGGGTTTTCTAAGGATGCGGCTCATCCAGTGTTCCCAGGTGTTTTCACCACACTAGGGTGGTTAGGGCCTAAGCACCTTTTGTAGTATCTGTCTGGTGTGTAACCGCTACAGGTCCTGTCAGCTATGGTGGATCGACATGCGTATAAGCATTCATGATAAAGCAGGTTTTCACAGTACAACTTCACAATATCAATCAGAATTCATAATTTGTAAAGACATAACCCCAGTTCATCACAGTTCTCATCTAGGTTTGCAGTAGATAAACTACTGTGTCTAAACAGTAACAAAAAGACCTAGCTCTTATATAGTGCTTTTCATCAGTACATCTCAAAGAACTTTACGTCATTATCCCCATTTTACATATGGGAAACTGAGGCTCATAGATTCCAAGTCCAGAAATGACCATTGCGGTCATCTAGTTTGACTTCTGTATAACACAAGCCATAGATTCCCTCAAAATATTTCCTAAAGCATAGGTTTTAGAGAAACATCCACTCTTGATGTTAAAATTGTCAGTGATGGAGAATCTACAGCAATCCTTGGTAACTTGTTCCAGTGGTTAATTACTCTCACTATTACAAATTTACATCTTATTTCCAGTCTGAATTTGTCTATCTTCAACTTCCAGGTATTGGATTGCTTTACGCCTTTCTGTGCTCGATTGAAGAGCAGATTGTTAAATATTTGTTCCCCATGTAGGTCCTTATGGACTGTGATCAAGTTCCCCTTTAACCTTCTCTTTAGTAAGCTAAATAACTAGAGCTCCTTGAGTCATGTTTTCTAATCCTTTAATCATTCTCATGGCTCTTCTCTGAACCCTCTCCAGTTTATCAACATCCTTCTTGAATTATGGGAGCAGAACTGACCACAGTATTCCAGCAGCGTCACACAAGTGCCAAACACAGAGGTCAAATAACTTCTTTACACCTACTTGAGATTCCCCCATTTGTGTATCCCAGAATTGCATTAGCTTTTTTGGCCACTGTGTCACACTGGGAGCTCATGTTCAGCTGATTATCCACCAATCCTCAAATTGTTTTCAGAGTCACTGCTTCCCAGTATAGAGTCCCCCATCCAGTAAGTATGGCCTACATTCTTTGTTCCTAGATATATACATTTATGTTTAGCCATATTAAAATGCACATTGTTTACTTGTGCCCAGTTTACCAAGTGGTCCAGAGCACTCTGAATCAGTGACTGGTCCTCTTCGTTATTTACCACTCCCCCAATTTCTCTGTCATCTGCAAACTTTAAATAGCATAGGCCCAAGAACTGATCTCTACGGGACTCCACTAGAAACACACCCATTCAATAATGATTCCCCATTACAATTACTTTTTGAGACCTGTCAGATAGCCAGTTTTTAATCCATCTAATGTGTGCCATATTAATTTTGTATCATTCAGGTTTTAAAATGTCATGCCTACTAAGTCAAATGACTTACAGAAGTCTCCGTATATTACATCTGCACTATTACCTTTATCAATCAAACTTGTAATCTCATCAAAAAAAATTCAAATTAGTTTAACAGGATCTGTTTTCCATAAACTCATATTGATTGGCATTAAATATATTAACCTCCTTTAATTATTAATCGAGTCCCATATCAGCTGCTCTGTTATCTTGCCGAAGTTGATGTCTGAATGACAGACCTACAATTACCTGGGTCATCCCATTGATCCTTTTTAAAGTAGCTTTCTTCTAATTTTCTGGAACTTCCCCAGTATTCCAAGACTTATTGAAATCAACATTAACAGCCCAGCAAGCTCCTGAGCCAGCTCTTTTGAAACTCTTGGATGCAGATTATCTGGACCAACTGATTTTAAAATATCTGATTTTAGCAGTTGCTGTTTAACATTCTCCTGAGATACTAATGGAATAGAAAGTGTGTTATCATATGATATGACTACATCTATTGTCTTCCCAAATACAGAACAGAAATATTTACTGAAGACATCTGTCTTTTCTGTGTTTTTTATGATAATTCTACCATTTCCATCTATTAATGGACCAATACCATTGTTAGGATACTTTTTGTTCCTAATGTACTCAAAAAGCGCCTCCTTATTGTCCTTAATTCTGTAAGCCATAGATGTCTCCTTGTGTCACTTTGCTTCTCTTATCAGTTTTCTACAATTCCTTGCTTCTGATTTATATTCATTACTATCAACTTCCCCTCTCTTCCATTTGATATGTAGATCTTTTAAAAAAAAAAAATGTTTAGTTGCCTTCACTTCCCCCTAAACCAGGTCAGATTTTTAACCCCTCTTCCTCAGTTGTGGGATAGTGGTTTTTTGGGCATCTGTGAAAGTGATCTTAAACAATTTTGGATGATTGTTTATATTTTTCTGATTGAATTCTTCCTCCCAGCTGATTTGGCTGATAAATGTTTTCAGCTTTGTGAAATTGACATTTTTAAAGCACCAAGTATATATTTATATCACTGGGCTGGACTTTATTCCAGGTCCACATTAGAAATATGATCAAATCATGATTGTGTACCTAAATTACCATTAATTTTAGTTCTGTGATCAGACCTTCTTTATCTGTCAAGATCTAATGTAGAATTCCTCCATGTTGGCTACAACACTTGTTGATTAAGGAAAATGTCAGAGAGGTGAAGAGACTTGCCCAAGGTCACTCAGCAAGCCACTGCCAGAGCCAGCAATAGTTGCAGTGAGGGAGTCTCTAGACACCATTACTCTGTGCTTCTCTCTCTCCTGTACATTTTGTGATAATGGAATGGGGATAACAGTCATGATTTAAGTGTGTAGTTGTTAACAGAGCCAGTGAGAGAAATTTCAGACATCATCTATATGTCCCAAAATCTTGAGAACTTTATTACATGGGCTTAGTAAATTTACATGCATGAGAGAAGATGGGGGTGTTTCGTTTCTTCTCCAACCTCTCCCCTACCATTTCGTGCAACATGTAGACCTTTCAGCTCAGACCTTTTCCAGATGTTTGCCCTGCCGGGGATTTGAAGTGTCATTAGCTGGGCACAATTTAGGATCTAAGTCATCTGCTTATCCCCATGAGCTATCTAGGTACCATGAAACTTCCTAAACTACAAAGCCTCTTGGCTTCTTCAGTGTAATCTGATTTACTTGTGAGCATTAGGCATGAGGGTAAATTAGGAGCCAAGCTCTTCGGCTAATACCATTCTGAATTTTGCTCCCCCAGAAGACTAGTGAGTGCCATACACTCGTTGGGGGAAACCCTCAAGTGAGTGAGAGCCTTGTATCAGGATCAGAGCCATGGTTTGATCCCCAGGTCTGGGAAAAATATGTCAACATTAAGAAAATACTTTTTGGGAGGATTGTATTTTGGGAACCCCTTGGTCAAAATGACCACAAATTTGGAACACCCTGACCAGTGCCCGATGAGCCATGTCAAATTTCAGGGCAATCTGAGTAACCATGTAGATTTTAGAGCACTTAGAAGAATTGAGGTTTAAACAAACAGCTGGCCTAGACCAGGCGGTCCACTATAATATTTATTGAGAACTGAACTGAAGCACATACTGCAGGAGGTCATCAAGGATCCATTGCATAACTCTGTACTGCAACAACTTCTGTGAGAAAAGAGGGATGGAGTCTATTGTGCATCAATCTTTCTGTGACATTAAAATCTGACCTTTTCACCATACCAGAGTTTTCTGCTTTTGAAAAAGATTGTACTACTAGTAGTTTAAATAATAGCAGCATCTGTGTCTTAGCTCTGCCTTGGCATTTTTGTAGCAGCCAGCACCATCCAATGGAACAAATTTCTCTTCTACTAATATGGGAAACAGCCATTTTTGAATATTTGGCTCTTATTTCTTTAGTTTCAGATGATTCTGGTAGCTAACAGAATGTTGAATGAGCAGAAGTTGTAGGACTTGTGGGTGGAGATGCTAGGTTTTCAGCTGGAATTTCATTAGATTAATTTGTCTTTCTCTGGCAGGTGGTAAAGGTTCCCATATTAGAATGTTCACAGTACTTGGATTGTGAATCGTGTTTGACACTGAAAGATCCATACTGTGGCTGGTGTGTTCTCCAGGGACGGTAAGATCTCTGATCACTTCCTCAACAAGGCTCTTCAGAGAAATGATTATTTGGGATTAGCTAGTTAATTTTCTTTTGGTTAGTTCTATCAGTTTTACTAAAATTCCAATAAGGTACAGTATGCTATGATGTTAACTCTTCTATTTGTACATTTATATGATCTTTTGCAACATACATTTAGACTTGTATAGCCCTACTTAGAATACTTTTAGCTGCTACATGTGGTACATACATCTCCTCTGAGTTCATTCATTCTTTAATCCCTCATTCTTCTATCATCTGATTCTGTCTCCCCACACTACCTCCCTGAAATGCCACCATTAGTCAACAGTTGCTTTTTCTCTGGCACCTTCCAGTTCCTGCAAATTGGAGCCACTGCATTTCACTCAGTTCTGTGCTTGTCTTCAGTCACCATGCACTGTATGGATCACAGTCTGGGTTTCACTGACCACACCAAGGAAACTAGTCTGTTCCATGCAGCTAACATACTTCTCCTTTCTGCTGCTACTGGCTCATCCTCTCTCCTCATTCAGCCTTCAACACTCTGTTCCAGTCCTTGGTAGTGGATCCAGCAAGGCTGTGAACTCCAGCTCCCATCAAACATGGTTCTACTTCCACTTGGCTATCCTTATCTTTGTTTCTGTCTATGCAGTGCCACTGTGTTCAGTTCATAACCCTCTGTTATGTCCCTTATTCCTCTCAGGTTTCTCACCTCCACCTTTAATCTTAGTGGCCAGGTTTATTCAACTGTAAACTGTAAATATAATTGGCAAAACGAAGTTGTGCTGTATCTAATGTACCCAGTGTTGCCAAGATTTCCATTCATGCCCAAATTTGGATTCCCATAGCACTGTTGGGGCTATTGAGACTACATGCCTTAGCTTCAAGTATCAGAGGGGTAGCCGTGTTAGTCTGGATCTGTAAAAGCAGCAGAGAATCCTGTGGCACCTTATAGGCTAACAGAGGTTTTGGAGCATGAGCTTTCGTAGGTGAATACCCACTTCGTCAGATGCATGTAGTGGAAATTAGTCCACTACATGCATCTGACGAAGTAGGTATTCACCTACGAAAGCTCATGCTCCAAAACCTCTGTTAGCCTATAAGGTGCCACAGGATTCTTTGATGCTTTAGCTTGTTGTCACTACTGTAGTTGGTGTGTTTGGTTTCCCTAGCACTCTTGCTGGTGAGAGTCCTGCTCACAGGCATATTGTAGCCAAAGAATGCATCCCCTCCTCAGTTTTGGAGAGCACGCTGATGGTTTCCTAAATCTCTTTCTTTAGGTGCAGTCGTCGCTCTGAGTGCTCCAGATCCATAGTGAGTGAGCAGTGGCTCTGGAGTTTTAATTCTACACAGCAGTGTTTATCCATCCAGTCACTAAGCCCAGCTAATATCAGCAGAGAAGAAAAGAGAAATGTGAGCAGTGACATTGTACTTGGAAAACATACCCCTGTGATAAAAATGGTGGCTTTCTCCTTTCATATTTGTAGATGGTCGGCCATCTTCCATTCTGGTGTAAATGAGAAAATCTCCTGTTGACTTCAGTGGAAGCTGAATTACTGAGCTTTGGAGTTCATCAGAGTGTGCCTTACTCAGGGCACTTACGTGTCATGGTGGCCCCAGGAGGGATGGGTTCCATCATGGCTTTGTCAAGTCAGATGTCTATGCATATATTATTATGAGAGTGATGCATTTCGGGGGTTCTTACTTGCCTTGTGCTGCTACTGCAAAATCTGTCCTTGGCTTGGCATGTGTAAGCATGCTACAGATTTCTAAAGCTTCATGATGCTGATTATTAAAAAGATAACGAAAAAGTTAAAATTATCAAACGGGCAGCAAGGATAATGAGATTAGATACGATAGTGGGAGCCATCTTAGAAAGACAGTGGATAGATGGATCAATTACTTGTTTCTGTGTCTCTTAAAATGAGAAATGAACATAAGAACGGCCATACTGGCTCAGACCAAAGGTCCATCTAGCCAGGTATCCTGTCTACCGACAGTGGCCAATGCCAGGTGCCCCAGAGGGAGTGGACCTAACAGGCAATGATCAAGTGATCTCTCTCCTGCCATCCATCTCCACCCTCTGACAAACAGAGGGTAGGACACCATTCCTTACCCATCCTGGCTAATAGCCATTAATGGACTTAACCACCATGAATTTATCCAGTTCTCTTTTAAATGTTGTTATAGTCCTAGCCTTCACAACCTCCTCAGGCAAGGAGTTCCACAAGTTGACTGTGTGCTGCATGAAGAAGAACTTCCTTGTATTTGTTTTAAACCTCCTGCCTGTTAATTTCATTTGATGACCCCTAGTTCTTGTATTATGGGAGTAAGTAAATAACTTTTCCTTATCCACTTTCTCCACATCACTCATGATTTTATATACCTCTATCATATCCCCCCTTAGTGTCCTCTCTTCCAAGATGAAGAGTCCTAGCCTTTTTAATCTCTCCTCATATGGGACCCGTTCCAAACCCCTAATCATTTTAGTTGCCCTTTTCTGAACCTTTTCTAGTGCCAGTATATCTTTTTTTGAGATGAAGAGACCACATCTGTACGCAATTAGGAAAACAAAATAATATTAACTAGAAAAATGTGAATTATGAAGGGACAAATTTTGGATTTATATTAATATTTGATTGGCAGATTTTCCTCACTATCTTGGATTTACCATCCTTGCATGAGGAAGAAGCCTATTCATGTTACTTTGAAGACTACGAGAGTCCAGCAGTTCTGACAGAGTCAGGCATCATGTGTCCCTCCCCAGATCCCAGCCAAGCACCAGCTTTGAAAACAGGAACAGGTCAGTTCAACATTTTCTTTAAATGAAGTGATTGGTAAACAGAATCATCAGGAGAGGGAACAGCAAAGTTTGTCAGAATGCGTGCGGCGAGGTAGAATATGAGAGAATTCTAATGCTTTAGTGATGGTTAAGTAAAAGCGTAGGCTGAGTTGGTATCCTGTGAGTAAGCATGAGGGAGTTTTAAAATCTGTCACATGGTTCTTAAATTGTACACATATGGTATTGTTTCTGGGGAGCTGGGTGAGTGTCAGTGTTCACCAGCTCTGGAACCCCTGAATCGTAAAGTGTCAAGGGTCACTGTGAGTATGTGCGCATTGAAGCATTGCTCAAAGAGGGTAGACAGAAGATGGTGTGAGCAACCATCTTTTTTTTCCTTTCTGTCCATTTGTCCTGTTGGTGAGAGTGAATGGGTTGTAAAGGAGGTGAAGAACATCTATATTTCAGTCACTGTTGGCGGAGGAATGGTATATGTGTGAAAGGGGCATGTTGGGATATTTCTGAAAGAGGGCAGAGTTAAGGTTGCATGGGCAAACCAAGCCAATGGAAATCATAAATATATATATATCTATAAAAGGGAATATGAAAATTGGGCGTATGCTGGGAGGCTCGCTTCCCCGCTAAGCTATGGAGACAGTGTGTCCCTCTATAAAGCGTCCCATATATCTGTCTTTCTAATAATACTGCAGCATGCGGACCTGTCACAGCTCCAGTATTTTAGAGGTGCAATTTTTGTTTCCCTTTTCAGAGCACATAACTATAAAGCTAGTGGTGCGTTTCCATAATGTCTTAATTGCTTCAGTGGATTTCTCTTTCTATGACTGTGCCGCAGTGGCCTTGCAGTGGAAGTCAGCACCGTGAGTACATGTTGGTTTCCTGTCTAACGGCTTAGGCCATTCCTATCTGTCTACTGGACCTCCTCAGAGGCTAATCTTGTACTGTTGTTTCAGGTGTCAGGGATGTGTGAGCAGTCACTGGAGTTGTAACTGGTGTATCCATCAACACCTCTGCACCCACAAAGCAACTTGTGAAGAGGGGACCATTATCTACAGTGAGAGGGTTTGTCTCGTGCATAGATCCCATCTGCTAAGATTGCCACTGAAGTCCAGAAAGATTATGTTTTTACTCAGATTAAAATGGCAGCCATCTTGCTGCTGTGGGCCGAGATTATCAAGAGGAGTATGTGTCCCCTTCTGATACTAAAGAGGGGCTCCTGAACCCTCAGAGCCTGGCTGCTTTGTAGAGTTTTCTCAGGTATTGTGGGGTGGGGGCTGAGGAAAGGTTTCCAGTAACAGGGCAGTGAGGCAGGATGAGCCTCTTATTCAGACTGAGTTATAACTCATCCAGAAACCCCCTCTCATGCCCAGCCTGCGATCCTGATGTAAGGGATCTGGGGAAGCTATGAGACATCAGGAGTCTGAGAGAAAACCATCAGGGAACTGATATTAGGGAAGCAGGCAGGGAGCAAGAGAGAATTGGCCTGGGGAGAAGTGTGTCAGGCTGGGGCATGTTGCAGGGTGAAGAAGATGAGCAGAGAACACCAGCTGGGAGGGACAAGTGTATCTTGGTGTGGAGAAGGGTGGATGAAGCTGTGCAAGAGAAGAAGCTGATAATTGAGTTAATCCTTTATACTCTGAGAGTTTCAGGCCCTCAGAATCTCTCTGTAGGATGTGCAGTGTTAGCCTTTATTCCCTGTGCTCAGCGAAGCCAGCTGGTTTGAGAGGCTTATCTCTCCCTCAGTAGAAATCTCAGAAGGGGCAGACGGCATCCTGGGAATTCCCTTTTGCCATGGAATCCGACTGACTGTTGTTTTTTGCTTCTGTCTTTCTCTCACATGTTGCTGTTTTCATGCTCACTCTGTGATTCTCTCTGTCCCCATCTCAATTGCTCCCTTCAGACACAAATTCCAACCTCAAGTCCATTTCTTTCTTCAGCTGCTTCCACCGCCATGACCTCCATCAACACGCTGGCTGTGGCCACCAAACCCATCACTCCCCCAGTCACTATGGTGGTTACCGACACTCCCGTCACACAATCAGTTCCCACCACTCTGCCTGCAGTCTCTGCCATGACTGCTCATCCCACAGAGACCTTTAGCCACACAGACGCAGCAACTCCAACTACAGCCATTCTCACCTTTCTCAAGATCACCACTGAATCTTTAGTGCTACCCCTAACAGACAAGCCCACTACTACCAGCCTTGCCACAAATCCTACTGTAGTATCTGTCACTACTAGCCCAGCAGAGACTGCAGACCATACAGCTCTGCCTACCTCTGAACCAGCCCCAGCCCCAGAAGTGTGGTTCACTGACCCACCCACCACTGCTGCCTTCAATACTCTGCAGACAGTTGTGGCAGCATTAACCCCTCCCCCTGACATCACAAATTCCACGTGGCCTCCCACTACTACTTTACCAACCTCTGAGGCACCCACATCTGCCATCCCATCTCCTTTCACCCCCAAGCAAACTTCAAGTGCCCCCACCTCCTCTGCTGATTTCCCAGGAGACCTAGAGACAGAACTGCCTCCCTCTGAGGTCCCATCTTCAGTCCTTCCTGACTGGCTACTTGGGGAAGGCACAGAGCTCAAGGACACAGAGGATTGGATGGATTCACTGCAGACCGAGAATGATACGTCACCCTTCTCTGCTTCCACTCTTCTCTCAGGCGATGGAGACTCTTCAGAGAGGGATGTCCCTGATTTCCCCAGAATTCTGCACCCTGGTTTTGACTATCAGTATGATGCCCCTGGATTTTTGGAATTGGTGAGTCTCTGATGCAGCTCTCAGACCTGCCGTTAGAGCTATGATCTACTTTGAAATTCAGATACAGGTCACCAAACTCGGAGACACTACATCACAGGAAGGAAAATAGGCTCTTCTGGAGGAGAGGGAGGAGCCAAAGGATGGCGATGTGTTCAGAGTGGGAAATGGCAGCCTGAGGAAGGAAGGGGGCTTTGGTGTTGTAGCGTGGCCATTTACCTGGAAGCTGCACAGTGCCCAAGCGACGGGTTTCCTGATACACCATTCCTAGGGCTTGCGTAGTGTCTACTTCCTCCTGCTCACTGTCTTTGGAGTCTTATATTGCTCTTCTTACCCCTGTAGTAAATGGCTGGGTCTACACTATGAGCTAGGATGTGATTCCCAGCCTGCATACAAATACTTGCTGTAGCTGTCATAGAGCTAGGTTGCTAAAAAGAGAGGTGTTGCTGCAGTAGCATGGGCAGTAGCAAGGAGGCTATGGGCTAGCCTTGCTTAGTACAAACCCGTCTGAGCCTGTTGCTATGTACTTGGCATGGCTAGCCCATGCCGCCACTCACCGCTGCCTGGCCTACCCCCAGCTCTGCTGTAGTTCTCAGCATGCTAACTCAATGAGTATGAGTATGTCTAGAGTAGCTGGCAATCAGCTCCAAGGGTAAACATACCCAATGAGCCCAGCTTCCCCTTCCGTTAGGATGAAATTTCATTCCTGTATTTGCCTGTGTTAATTGCTCCTGCCAAGTTAAATTCCCTGTGCCGTGGGTGCTCTCTATGGGTGTTTGTTTTTCAGAATAAGGAGTTTAGCTGGGGTCCTGGAGCCTGTCCCTGTGTGCAGGGCATTCAGGGATCCTCTCTGCTCCCAGTCAACGTGGAGCAGAAGATAACCCTGCTGGGGAAAAACTTCCATCTGTATCAGGTATGTGCCTGTTTCCCATGAGCACTGAGAAGAGGTTTGCTTGGAGCAAGGCACCCTGTGGTCAGTCTCTGGCACCTCGGTTCCTAGATGCGTCAAATTTAAGGGCACCTCGCTGAAGCATGTGGGGACTGCATATCCAGAGTGGATCCCTGCTGAGTCCCTTCTCATTCCATTTTAAACCTCAAACGCTGAGCGCAGTTCTTCCATTTTTCGTTTCTCTGTCTCCTTCTCCTGATGTAGTAAAATGTCCATGTGGCTATTCCACATCTGAAGCTTCTACAACAGAGTTAAAATTAAGCCTTACAGATCCTCAAAAACTCTGGTTCCTTTGGGCTGCATTTACAGTCACAGGTGAAAATCATATTTGTCTCCAAAGTTTGAAGACTACTTCAATAACCTCTCTGGAATGATAGTTCCTGATAGACTTTGTACAAACTACAGCTGGAACCTGATAGGTTTCAGGGCATGTGGCCTATTTCTCTCAGTTACAGACTAATTGTTACCTTTCTCTGTTGAAATGTTTATTGTACATACAAGCATGGTTGGTGACTGACACATACCCTGGCTCATTTTTCTAACTCTCTTTCTCTGGTGTTTTTTTTTTCCTCTAATCCCCCTGCTTCTGGTCTGAAGTCTTTTGATAGGAACCCTCTCCTCTCCCCAGTGTACAGTATCGTCTGGGAATTAATTTGTTTGTGGTCTTGATTTGATTCCTCTCATGTGGGGATCGTGAAGAAGGGAGAGTATAGGAGGGACTAGAATGCAGGAGAAAGGTGGCATGGCAAATGAGAACAAGCAGCATGTTGCATGCGTAGGGAGTAGTATGGAAAAGGGCACTGAGATGGGAACAGGAGAAGTTTTATGGAGGAGCATAGGTGTGTGTGCCTGAAAGTCTGTGTGTTGGTTTGGTCGTGTGAGTGGATACTGGTGAAGCTCTCTCTCTCTTCCTGGCTGTAGGATCAGCAATGGGACTATGAGTGTGTCCTGATTGTGGAAGGGAGGACAGTGGTGATGGATGCTTATGTTCAGGGGGAGGAAGCAAACCGATCACTCTGCTACATCACGTGTCAGCTACACCAAGTAAGTATTTGAGATGGCAGAAGCTATCCAGACTTCCCACTAATCCAATCTCAACCAGGTTGTTGCTGATGATCCTTAGTCTGACTGGAGAGAAGACTAAAACTAGTTAAATTGTGAGCTTTTTGGAGCAGAGACCATCTTTCTGTACTGTGTTTGTATGGTGCATGATCCCTGAGGCAACTGTAAGACAAGTAATAGTAATTAAGTCTTCAGCTAACAGAAGGTTAGTTTTATCTGTGCCATAGTACGGTGATAATGCCATGATTGTGGCAGAGAACAATGCCATCCCTGTAACATATCTCACTACCGTTCCTGTGATATCCAAAAGGTTAGCTCCATTGCCCTTTCATTTAGCACTCTGTGACTCCCACTAGCAGTGCTTTGTTTACCTGTTTGTGGGCTCTTCTGGGATTGGGACAGCTCCTTTGCAGAAAGCCTCTGGGAGAAAACCAAAATAACAGAAAGTAAGATAGATGCAAGCATGAGATATGTAGCATGTACAATCCCAGCCCGCTGAGAGTGCTAGAGTTATAGATAACATCAATGTATTACACCTGGCCTTTGCAACAGGAGAGAGAGGATACTGGCCCAGAGATCGTGGGCTGTTTCTACCAGGATGAGAGATTTCAGGGTGGTTTTAGAGGGGGATGAGGAAGGTGTGTGCTGCTATGTGGCATGTGGAGAGGATTTGTAAATAGCCTGGAGTGGATGGTGCATGCAGCAATGTCATGGTATAACCCCCACTCTGAACCTTGTAGTGCTGCCATCAACCAGGACTTGCAGTGTCTGGTACACTCTGGTCCCCCCAAAACCTTCCCAGAGGACCCCAAGACCCAGACCCCCTGAATCTTACGCAAGGAAAGTAAACCCTTTCCCCCACCGTTGCCTCTCCCAGGCTTTCCCTCCCTGGGTTACCCTGGAAGATCACTGTGATTCAAACTCCTTGAATTTTAAAACAGAGAGGAATGCACCTTTCCCCCTCCTCTTTTCCCCTCCCCAAGAGGTAATACAGATTCAAGCTCCGTGAATCTAAAACAGAGGGATTCCACCTTCCCCCCCTCCCTTCTCTCTCCCTGTCTCCCACCAATTCCCTGATGAGTATAGACTCAATTCCCTTGAGCCTCAACAAGGGGAAAAAAATCAATCAGGTCTTAAAAAGAAAAACTTTTAATAAAAGAGAGAAAAAAAGTAAAAGTTGTCACTGTAATTTAGATGGTAAATGTTACAGGGTCTTTCAGCTTATAGACACTAGAGAGGAGCCTTTCCCCCAGCACAAATACAAATTAAAATCATTCCAGCAAAATACACATTTGCAAATAAAGAAAACAATCAAAAAGACTAAACTGCCTTCTACTGGTACTTACTGTTTGAATAGAAAATTATAGAGCCTGTAGGTACGTCTGGTTACTCTCAGAATACAGAGAGAACAACAGACAAACAAACAACACAGAACAAAGACTTCCCTCCACCGAGATTTGAAAGTATCTTGTCTTCTGACTGGTCCTCTGGTCAGGTGGTCCAGGTTCACTGCTTGTAACCCTTTACAGGTAAAAGAGACATTAACCCTTAACTATCTGTTTATGACAAGCAGTCCCTAGAGGTCCCTGTCTGGGCACCCAACTGCTGTAGCAGCTTCTCTGACTGCCTTTGAGAGGCCTACAGGGTTGAAACATGGTAATGGCTTTGCATGAGGACTTGGAGTCATTTGACTCCTGTGGCTGTCATGGAAGGCTAGGCGAAGATGTTATGGTGAGGAGGTCGAGGGTAAAGATCATGGATTCTTGAAGTGCTTGCTCATGAACACCATTCTAGGTTTGTGCACGCCCACTTGCATAGTTGGAGATTTTTGCCTTAGTGGTATCCATAGGGTCGGTTGTGGCACCCTCTGGAGTGTGCGCTCATGTGTTTGGTATATTTGGTGTCGCCAGCCCCATGCCCTCTCATTTCCTTCTTACTGCCCATGGTGGTTGGTCAGAGCACCTTTCCCTTGCCTAGCAAGCAGTCACTGTTTTTTCTGCTTTGCTTCACATTTTAGTGTTGTAAATAGTTTGTTTACAGTAGTTAGCTAGTGAAGTAGTTGTTAAGCACTGTAGTTAGTAAGTTAGGGTCCCGGCAGGGACTTTGCCCCAGGCGGAGGGGCATGCCCTGGTTTCTGGGTTTTAAGCCCTGTGCTGACTACAACAGGCCTATGCCTGATAGTGTCCCCCATAGCAGCTGCCTGAAATGCTTTAGGGAATAACATGTAAAAGAGAAGTGTTGCATCTGTAAGAACTTTCGTCCCAGAACACAGAAAGAGTGCGACATCCATTTGAGGCCTATCCTCATGGAAGCCACTCTCCGCCCAGCCTCGGAGCCATCCCAGACGTAGTCGAATCCTGGTACTTCGGTCTTGGTGTGTAGTGCACCCCGGCACTGGGCTTTACCCAGCACCTCTCCTCTTCCTTGGTGTCGAAGAAGCATGACCTGGCACCGAGTACCCTGGACCTACATGGGAGTGCATGCCCGAGGTAGTCAGTGTGATCTTCTGAAAGTGGGGATCTCCCTGAGTGGACTTGTTTGTGATTTGCTAGAACTAGAAATGCCATGTGTTCTGCTCGTTTTGGGAGGTTGACAGGGGCTCTTTGTCAGACGCCTTCTTACTCCAGTGGTTGGGGGCTGGATCTGCAAAAATTTTCATCCCCAAACTCAAAAAGAGTGGGACATTCGATTAAGGGCCCTCCTGATGGAGGCTGTTCTGTGCGCAGCATTGGAGCCCTCGCTCTCAGTCTCCACACTCAGTACTTCAACGTTGGTACACAGTGCACCATTGGCACTGGGATCCATCTGGCACCATCCCCCCCTCGCCAGTACAGAAGAAGTGGTCTAAGTCGTCTGGTCTGCAGACACCGCGCAAAGGACCTGAGCTAGGTCTTGTACCTGCAATGGAGGCTCTCAGGGGTACCTCTTGGTCAGACTCCCTGGTCCAGCCAGGGATCCACCTCTGACTCTGGGGAGCAGTAGGGGGTCCTGGCCCATTGCAGGGCCATTTGTGCCCAAGGCGGGCCTGACGGCCAAAGAACAGTTAGGCCAACCAGCACCGCAGATGCCTGGCCACATGATAGATCCCACCAAGTCACCAGCTCAGATGACCAAGCCGGTGATGGGACCGCCCCTAAAGGCAGTGGAATGCCCCCAGTCCCTGTACTGCAGACGTCATTTTCTTTTGCCACAGCCAAGGACCCTGGTACCGCAACCCTGGTCTCTGGCCAGGAGGCCCAAGTCTCCAGCGCCACGGTCTCCGCTTACAAGACACAGGACTCTAGAGTCGTAATGGCAATCCCCGTATTCTCGGTACTGATGGTCCTCCCACCAGCGATCACCAATGTGCCAGTCACCATCGCCTTGCAGATCACCTAGGTGTCGGTCTCCTCAGACGCGAGACTGTTCCTGGTCGCGGCACCAGTTGCCAGGGCTACCGTACCATTCTTCGGGCAGGAACTGGCACTCGCCTTCCCTGTACCAGTTTCTGACAAGAGTCAGTCAACAGACTCAAGCTTCCACGGCCCCGCCCTGGTGCCCAGAAGAACAGTGGTCTGGGTTGGAGGGACAGTTTAGTCTTTCCCCTGTCCAGGACAAATCGTCTCTCAGCTGGGAGCCCGCCAAGGCGCCTGTGGCATTGGCATAGGTTTAAGGGCAATGGCCTGCCCAGGGGCCAGGAACACTTGGGCAGACCACCTCAGCAGAACATTCTCCTCTCGCCACGAGTGGTCCCTTCACCTGGTGGTGCTCAGTTCTATCATCTGCAGGTGGGGAACTCCACAAGTGGACCTATTTGTGTCCAGGAAGAACAGGAAATGCCTCATCTTCTGCTCATTCCAGGGCAGGGACAGGGGATCCCTGTCAGATGCCTTCCTGCTCCCATGGTTGGGGCTCTGATGTACGCCTTTTCTCCAGCGCCATTGCTTTGCAGAGTCCTTATGAAAATCAAGCAGAACAGGGTGAAGGTCATCCTCATAGCGCTGGTGTGGCTGTACCAACACTGGTTCAGCACTTTGCTGGATCTCTTGGTGGTGACCCTGTTCCAGATACCGCTCAGGGCGGACCTGTTGTCTCAGAACCACGGCAGTCTCCTGCACCCAAACCTGGCAGCGCTTCATCTGATGGCTTGGCTGCTGTGTGGCTAAACGCACAAGAGCGGCAGTGCTCGTCTGAGGTCCGAGTCCTGTTGGGCAGTAGAAACCCTCCACTAGGGTGACCTACCTGGCCACATGGATGCTATTCACCTGCTGGATGGCAAATAAGGGGGTTTGTCCCAAGCGAGGCCCATTGCAGATCATTCTAGACTACCTCCTGCACCTCAGGCTTCAGCGCTTGTCGCTCTCATCCATCAAGGTCCATCTAGCAGCCATCTCGGCCTTCCACCCACCACTCGAGGGCAGGTCGGTTTTCTCTCAGGATATCACAGCCAGATTCCTCAAGGGCCTGGAGTGTCTCTACCTGCACGTCAGAGATTCTGTTCCTCTGTGGGACTTGCATCTGGTGCTGTGAGAGCTCACAGGTTGCCCCTTCGAGCCTTTGGCTTCCTGCTCTCTCCTTCTCCACTCCTGGATGGTCACATTCCTGGTTGCGGTCACATCAGCCCACCAGGTATCTGATATTTGAGAGTTCACCTTGGAGCCACCTTATATGGCTATTTATACTATATCATAGTCAGCTGCTTGTGCATCATTCAGTGCCGTATAGGCAGCTTGTGCCTCTCCCAAGTGTAGGGAGCTAATTGGGGGGCCCATACTCTCTTCTCCCAGCCCACTCCTCATTCCACCCTCTCGAATGTCAACAAAAAGGCATCAGGGTTATCCGTTGGGCCCATTGTGCACAGCCTTGTGCCCACCACCTGGTTATCACTCCCTGCCATGGGATTCACTAGCTTCTCCTTGAGCTGTTGCTGCACGAGCACCCGCTGTGTAATAAATTGTTGTAGGTTCTGTTATTGTTCCACCTGTCAGGAAAACAAAGACTGTTTTGCTTGTTGCAGGGTCTGCTGAAATGCTTGAAAGATTTTCTGAAACTCCTTTTGCTCTTCCACCACCCAGCACAGAAGATTTCAGACAAGCCCCCAGTTCTTATAGGGTGGGGTTCCCTTACACTGGATTCCTTACTGCAAAGAATCCTCATGCACGCCAGGGACAAGTTCTGTGCTTTATTTACAATGTACAAGTGTTTGTTCCCCATAGGATAAAGCTTTTCCCCAAGTCTTTCCCTACTACCAAGGCACGGAGTGGGGTGGGAAAGGAAGAGATCACAGTTGTCTGAGATCTTAAGCTTCTCTGGCCCTTCCTTCCAGCCCTCCCCATCTCTTGCTGTCTCTTTCAAACATGCTCAGCTAACCAGCTGAATCCCCTTGTTGATTTGGTAATCACCTGCTACTTAATCAATGCTTTCATCACTTTGGTTTGTGTGGGAACACTAACCAGGTTCACAAAGAGGTGAGTCATATTCATTCTGTCATAAGATGTCTCAGCTGGAGTGAGTTTTTTGCACAAATAACACATGTTAATATGCAATTGGGCATTTGCATCTGCAGGTGGTCAGTTAGGCACACAAATAGCCATTTGCATGCACATATTTACATGTTCAATTACCCTGCCCATCTTTGAGAGTCAGGCCCTTTTGTCTCTTAATGAAAGAGGCAAGTTATTTGCTGCAAGGTGTGTTAAACTACTGTGTGAAGCACTGAGGCACTTCTGTTTATTCACCCAGTTAGCTAGTGGCCTCATTTGGTCCCTGTGATACCCTGACATTCTGGTCTCTTTGCAGTATAGTTACTTGGCACCTCAACTTGAATTCAATGCTGTGGTGTTTGTGCAGAGGAAGCAACACCTCCGAGTGGACAGCGCTGTGGATCTCTATGGTAGGAGAGTGACACCTCACCAGCAAAAGAGGGATTTAGGAAATGGGACAAGGGGTAGCTGGGAAAATTTAAATTGAGACTGTTGGTGTTCAGTATGTCCCACAATAGTCCCATCTCTGGGAAATCGGGAAGCCCTTAAGCCTGGATATTACAGGCTCTGAGTTCTTGTTATTTTGTTTGTTGGTGCCAGATGCTTGGTTGCTAGGGTCATTCTGTGCATTGTTGGGATTTTCACAGATGCCCTTTTGAATGTCGTTCCTCTGCAGTAACTCTCTATAACTGCTCCATGGGACACTCTGATTGCAGCCGCTGCCAAACAGCTGACTCCAAGTATAACTGTGTGTGGTGTGGAGGCGAGCAGCCCAGCTGCATCTTTCGAGGATCCTGCACAGAAGAGATAGTGGACATATGTCCTGCACCACTCATTTATTCAGTGAGTAATCACTACTCTTTACTGTACTGCACTCAAGGGCAATGGGGGTTCCACAAAGCAGCCAAAAAAACCTCAGTGACAGTCCAAATAGCAACAACAGTTCCTCTCCCACTGTTAATTCTTCAGCACTGAGAGTTCGGAGAACCTGACACAAAGTGTTAGAGTGCAACCAATCTGTAGTAGCCAAGATGAAAGAAACAAATGTATACCTGTAGAGGTGGAGACTCACCCCTGTGGCACCTCCTGCTGGTGACTTCCGGGAATTAGCTCGTTCCAGCTCCGGAGCACCTTCTGCAGGCCGGTGATCCACCTGTCCTCTGGCCCCCGTGTCCCTCCCAGGACCCAGTGTCCTTTTACCTAGGGTGCTGCCCCCTGGTAGTAAGCCCTTAGTCTTAGGGTCTCCCCTCCCCAGGGAACCCCCACCCACTATTCCCACCTTGCCTCAGTATCAGGCTACTGCCAGTCATCGTCCAGCCCCACACCTTGGGGCAGACTGCAGTATCAGCCTATTCATCACTGGCAAGGAGGGTTTGGACCTGCTTCCTTGGCCTACCTCTGGGCTGCCCTCAGCAACCCCCAGTACCCCTTGGCTTTCTGCTAGGCCACAGCCTGGGGCTTTCCAGGCTGGGGCTCCCCAGATCCTCAGCCTGTTCCCAGCCCTGCTCCACTCATGTACTCTGTCTCTAGCTCCCTGCATTCAAGCCCTTCTCTCTCTGAATGTGGAGAGAGTGTTCTTCTGGGCCTCTGGCTCACAGCATTTTATAGGGACCAGCTGGGCCTGATTGCGGTGTGGCCCAGCTGCAGCCACTTCCTAATCAGCCTAGCTTAGAAGCTTCCAGCCACAACCTTCCCCCAGGGCTGTCTTAAGCCCTTCAGGGCAGGAGCAGGATAACCACCCTGCTGCAATACCTCAGACCAGTTGAAACCAAAATGCAGGAAACTGCTGGATCCAGGAATTGGGGATGAAGTCCAAAGAGTGGAGTCCCCTTGCTGTCCTAAACCAGTGATTGGGATAGACTAGCATAGTGATAGCTGAGCCTGAAATAACAAAGGTGCACAGGGTGAAGTGACAGTGACTTGGCAGGGATGGGAGGGAGCAGAGCTTAATAATAATTCTGGTTTATTAAAAAATAAAAAATATTTTTGACCTATCCCTTGCTGAGTACCATAGAGTATGTGTCTTAACCCTGTGTTTCCCTTGCTGTGACATTGTCCTCCTTCCATTTACATGCTATACCCACTTGATGCTTCTTGCCATAATTTATCCTATATACTCTTAGGGGCATGAACTGTCTTTTGATTGTGTTTTTTGTGCAGCACCTAGCGCAGTGGGGCACTGAACTTATGGGAGAGCCTCTGGACACTACTGCAATACAAGTAATAGATTACAGCTTATATAATAGCTCCTCATCACCAGAGCCCCCAGAGAAGCAGTCAGTGCAGCAGTGAGTAGGCAAAGGATGGGCTGCCACAGCTGTTCTAAAGGGGATTTAATGGAATTATACCGTTGTGAAGATCGGTGATAAGACCAAAGTGTGGGAAGGAGGAGGGCACGGATCCTAGGTCTCTCACTTACAGCACTTTACTCCTGCTGGAATTCTGCATCATTGTACAATGCAAAACTTGTGCAGAATTAATGTTCCTCACAGAATTCTTTTTTTCATGCAGAATTTGTGATTTCCCCTCGAGCACTCCCACCTGCTGTCAGCCTCGGGCATCTGGGGCTCTCCCGTTGATTATATTGTATTATTTTGACAAATAAAATATGTGGAATTTTACAGGTTTTAAAAATATTGTGCACAGAATTTTTAATTTTTTGGCGCACAATTCCCCCAGGAGTAGCCCTTCCTGCTTATGATGATAGAGCAGCTACTCTAGAGCAAGAGATCCTGACACAAGTCTTGGCCAGCAAAATATGTCTCCTATGTGCATCCCAGGAAGAGGACAGAACTTAGGCTTTTTTGGATCCGGCATCATATTAGGCTGCCAGCATCTGAGGTGCTATGAAATGAACACATGCTTGGGTATCTTTGCAGGTTTATCCCCTGTCTGGACCAGTTGAAGGTGGCACTAGACTCACTATTGCTGGCTCAAACCTCGGCCAGAAACATCAGGATATTGCAGAAACTGTTACAGTTGCAGGAATTCCTTGTGCTGTAGATGCTCAAGAATATGAAATCTCCAGCAGGTAGAGTATCTGTGAAACTCCCTCAGGGAATGAGACATTGGGTTTCCCACTGGGCCACTGACATCAGAATGGGGTAATTTCCCACTCCCTCGCTAGCCATGGTAACCTGGATCAATACCTTCTGCCTCAGGAACTGAGCTGTCTTCTGCACCTTCCAAAGGGCATTGACACCTGAGTAAAGCAATTTTCCCCACCTACTCACCACTTGGGCACTGAATTTGAACAGAAGCTGTTTATTTTTAAAGAGGCCTGACCCCTAGCACTCCTCACTCCCAACACAAACAGTTCATGTAATACAGTCTTGATAAAAATATCAGACTTAAATAAACACGCTCAGAAAAAAAGGGAGGGAAAAGGAGGGAAGTGTTCAAGAAAAGCATAACACCTTTGTTGGCATCAGTTAAATTTTAGAGGGCAAGAGGCTGAGACTGATGTGAATGGGGAGTGAGCTCCTCTATAGCAAAGACCTCATCACCCGACAACCTGAAATGAGGCACTGGGATTCCTTATAGGGAGAGGGTGCCAGGTACAACCTGTCAGGATGAGTCTCAAAGAGGAAGTCTGAGATACAGCCAGGGCCTACTTCTAAGGACTTTAAAGACCATTGAGCCCAAGGTTAATCCATCACTTTACAGGCATCAAATGTAACAAACTCTGGGGCAGTTTAGTTTGGTCACATGTACTCAAGCCAGTGAGCAGATCATGCTGCCACCTTCTGAACAAGCTGCCAGTGCCAGAGGAGTGCTTCTCCTGCTAAATAAACCATGTAACCCCAAGGCCAGGGGTTGCTGTTGCTTGGGCAAGTTAATCACAGGGTAGAAAAGGCTGTTGCTTGTGCAAGTTACACAGCTGAAAAAATACTCTCATATACCACAGCCAACAGGTAGTTCAATATGGGAATAGTGTTGATGGAGGTGACACCATGATTCTTATTCCTGTTCACAACCTCCAGACAGAGCTGGAGCATCATCATAATGACAATCTCCACCTACCAGCAAAACCAGGGTGAAGATGAGGCAGCTTTCAGATGACAAAATCCTCTTAGCCAGAGATAGTCAAACTGTTCTCCATGGAGCCCTGGTGGGCCCCAGATGACATGTTGGTGGCCAGCAAATGGCTGGCAGGGCACATGATGCTGGCACCTGGTCCTTGTGTCAAGGCTCTTCATCACAAACTGGAGTCTAAAGATTTCTAGAGGCATCTTTAAAAGAGGAGGAGGAAGGGAAACAAGATCTACCTTCAGAGACTGGAGCCAGAAATGGTATAGGAATGTCCATGAGAGAAGAGAATCAGGTAGCTGGACAGTATGTCTAGGGGATCAGGTGAAGGAAGGAGCCATAAGAATGTGGCTAGGCAACACGGGCAGGTGAGAGGAGGCCTAGCCCACAGGGAAACAAGTGCAGTGGAGCAGGGCTGCTGGGAAGCACAATCAAGGGAGCAGGCAGAAAGGAACCAGGGAGTATGGCAGCAAACACAGGAGGATAGCAAGGGAGCAGGCATCTGGGACACATGAGCAGGGGAGGGAGAAGAACTGAATGGACATGGGAGGTGGAGCAAAGAGCAAAGCAGAATGTCTGAGTAACCTCTTATCATGGCAAGGACTGTTACAATTACATTGCTTCTGTCCCATGTCAGCAGCTCCCTTACCTCTGGGAGTCGAGTAAGATCCTCTGGGAAGTGGCCATGGGAACTCCTGTCAGCCGTAGCTCCAGCGCCAGTCGAAGGGCTCACAGGGCAGGAGGTGCACTTGCACGTTATCCGTGAACAGATAACTCTGTTCAGCATTTAGCAATGTCTTGCCAAGAGGCCTTATACTTAGATCAGGGACTGTAGCATGATGGCTCCTCCTTGTCGGTAGGGTTGCCTCATGGACATCTCCCCTCTATTTCCCCTTCTTCTGGGTTACTTTAGGAATTCTCACAGTCTCCAGTGACCTTTTGAGGTCAATCTTTTGATTTCCCCAGCTCTCCTCAGGCTGCTAACAGAGTTTGTCACAAGAACAGCACTCAAAAATCCAAAGCAAGCAGAGTTTTTCAGTTCATCTTCCTTCTTTAACTCCCACTCCTAGGCTTGTCTGGCTAGGGCTCTGGAAGAGCCACACTCGCTCCTAATAGTTACTCTTTCTACCAGATTCACAGTCTCCTGAGCTTCCCCAGTTTATCACCAGGCTTCCTGACTCTGTCAGTCTCATTTCAGCTACTCACTCAGTTGCACTCCTCCCTGCAGCTTCCTGCTGCTGTTTATATCGGAATCCCAGATTCACCTCAGATGGGGCTCATCTTATAATCAGGGCACTTGATCTTCGATTAGCAGCAGGTAAATATGCCCAGTGATCTGTGATGGGATGTTACATGGGTGGGATCTGAGTTACTACACAGAATTCTTTCCTGAGTGCTGGCTGGTAAGTCTTGCCCACATACTCAGGGTTTAGCTGTTCGCCATATTTGGTGTTGGGAAGGAATTTTCCTCCAGGGCAGATTGGCAGAGGCTCTGGAGGTTTTTCACCTTCCTCTGCAGCATGGGGCACAGGTCACTTACTGGAGGATTCTCTGCAGCTTGAGGTCTTCAAACCACAATTTGAGGACTTCAGTAACTTAGACATAGGTTAGGGGTTTGTTATAGAAGTGAGTGGGTGAGATTCTGTGGCCTGCATTGTGCAGGAGGTCAGACTAGATGATCATAATGGTCCCTTCTGACCTTAAAGTCTATGACTCTATGAAAGCCATCCTGTTACAGGGATCAAATAGAACATAGGGTGTAGCCAATCCGGAGCCACCAGACAAGTTAAGAAAGCTTACCTGCTTCATCTAAGGGGAGTGCTGGGTGGACCTAAGTTGGAAGATTTGCTCCACAGGCCTAACCCAGGGTCTTGGTCCTGGTCCTAACAGCCGGTGCACCTTCACTTAAATGGTGCGACCACCCAGTAAGTTTTGGGGTGAAATTTAAGGGGCCAGTTGGCCAATTCTTTAAGTTTAACTTTAATTTACTATTAGACTAGTAAAAACTCATGGCATGAGACACCTTGCTCTGAGTGAGCTGTCACAGGTACCCTGTATCAAACCCCTTGTTACTGACACACAGGCAAGGCTAAAGTGAGGCTGGTGGGGAAACAATTTGGAGAGCTAGCTGGTATGCTGCTCCACCTTCAGTTGAAAGCATCTAGCCCCATTTTGCCAGAGCAGTGCGAAGAGTTGACATGCTGTCTGAGTCATCATTGAGTCTACGTGGCAGGTACCCTCAGTGACTTAAAGCTCCTTTCACCTCTAGCTCACTAGAAAACTCCACCTTTTCCTCCTGGGCGAGGACCTGGCCAGTGTGATCCATGCACTGGTCTGTGGTTCACTGTATCTGAAGTTGAAAAAGAAAGCAATGTATAGATTCTATGTGGCACAAACACCGCTTTCTGTCTTCTCCTTGCCATCATCCCTCTGTTCTGGTCCCACTAAGGGCCTCTGGATTGTTTCCATTGTCAGTTTAAGGCTTTGGTTCTGATCCAAGGCCATTAATGACTCAGTTCCCCAGCTATATTAGAACCCACGTCTCCATCTATGAACTGCCAAGGAAGTGGGACCTTGGTTGTTAAATTGGATTTAGAATGGACTGTGTTGTTCAGATGGTACCCTCTCTGCCCTACTATGGCCCTAAGTTCATCCCAATGCCAGAGGGCAAGGGACTCCCTGGTATCAGGTATTGAGTTTCAGCGGGCCTGACCCGTTTAGTGTACTCCAACTCAATTATGTCATAATCTGTATCTAATAGGTATCATTTTAGTATCTTTGGAAAACCAATATCACACTGATGATTAATATTCTTGCATGGCGTGTGTGTGGCAAACGCCCAAAGAACTGTATAAATGGGAAGGAGATATGGGACTAAAATGAGTTTGAACCAAACCAATTAGAGGAGTGAATAAACAGGATTTTTTTCAAGCAAAAGAAAGGCTGACATCTCCATCCAAGTGCAATCACAGTCAAGTTGCCAGTCATTGGCGTATTGGAGGCTACAGAGACAGATCAATTTGCATTGTAGAAACCACCAGCAGAGAAGAAACCAAGGTGGAGCTGTCTCCGACTCACTCCTTGGCACCTTTCCTCACAGCAGGGTCACTGAAATTTGAGAAGGATACATTTAAAACATTCACTGGGCTACAAAAGAGAGGGACAAAAAAAGCCAAGTGATCTTTCACCTAAGAAGACAAGGAACCAAGCACTTTGGATCTTATGGGAGAGCCTGACCAAGGGGGTTGTCAGCCATCTGGCTGGAAGGAGTTTGGGAAGAATCTTACCTTGAACCAAGACTGTGGCTTTATTAAGGCTTAGTCACTAGAAAGTGTTTTTTTCACTTTTATTTGTTTGTAATCATCTGACTTTATCCCTTATACTTGAACTCAAAACCTTTCTCTTTCTTTAATGAACTCATTTTATTTTTATTCTAAATCAATCCAGTGCTGTGCTTGCCTTGAAGTGATTGTGACATTCTATACCTTGGAGGAGTGTCCTGTAACCCCCATATTCCTCATTTTTATATAATCGTGATCTTCCCTTACAAGGCAGCTTTATATGTATCAGGACAGGTTATGATCTGCTGAAAGTAATTTCTCTATCCACATATGTATATCATTAATGCATATGAAGTTATAAGAATTGTGTTGTATGCTTGTCACTAAAACATGCTGTAAGTTGGGTAATCAGCAGATGCTAACTCCCCAGAGCAAGGAAAGTAACCAACACCCCTGCAAGTGTCAAACAACCATCAACAGCCGTTGTCCGGAGCTACAATTCAGTAACTCACCTGCATAAGGCCACACCAGAGGAATTGCTCAACCTTGCCTGGAGACTCAGCAATGCTCCCCAGACATGCCTGGACTTGTTCCCCAAGCACATGGGACTGAGGGTATAAAACAGAGCACAGCAGGCCCATGCTTGGCCTTTCCCCTTCACCCACCTACACCGCAAGCAACAAGGACACTCTGAAGACTCTAATTGAGGGGATTGGCCCAAGGATTGGATTTCAAGGATGAAATCTGTGTACTGTGAACTGCAGTATCCAGTGGGGTGAGAAAAACTGCTTAATCTAAATGTTCCCCAGTCTGATAGGGTTGAGAGTTTAGACTGCGTGCTTATATTTTATTTTATTTTGGTAACTAACTCTGACTTTTTGCCTATCACTTATAGTCACTTAAAATCTATCTTTTGTAGCCAATAAACTTGTTTTACTGTTTATCTTTACCAGTGAGTTTGCCTAAAATGAATGGTAAATGTGCTCAGATTTTACAAGGGCTGGTGTATGTCCGCTTTCCATTGATGAAGTGGTGAACCAATTAATAAATTTGAACTGCTCATCTTGAGCAGTGCAAAATGGTATATTCCTGAGATACAGTGTTGGGAGCTGGGGGTATTTGTCTCTGGTGCCTTTCTCTGTGCAATCTAGCTGGGTATGGGGTCCCACATGCTGTTGTGCTGAGTGATAAGAGGGCCTGGAGGGGCTTGCTGCTTGTCACTAGCAAGGCATTGTGAGAGACAGCCCAGGCTGGAGAGGGTTCAGGAAGACACAGTGTTCCCACAGTCCCAGGCTGCACCCCGGGGATCCCGTCACATTGATTATTAACTCCAGTTAAAGCAACAAGCTGCTGTGCTTTTGTCTCTTTAAAGGATCAACAGACCTTGTTAGTCCTCTGAATGTTCCAGGAGAGAGCTGGACACCTCAGGGCAGATGGTTTGGGGGAGATTCAGGATTGCGGTGTGTCAGTGGGCTACTAGTAACCAAGACTGGTGGAGACCAGAGTGTGGCAGTAGTGTAACAAACAGGTTGCTGGAGTCAGAGATGCTGGACCAGGGCTGCTCTACACACAGACAATTAGTGCATCCTTGTGTACTGGCTGAGAGCACCCAAACAAGTGGCTACAGCAGCAGCGCATTTGGGGACACTCAGGGTTACAGGACAAGTGGTAATAAAACTTTCCATTGATCTAGAATGAACCCCAAAATGTCACAATGGCATAACTGGCAGGATTTACACACAGCTTGCTATTTTGACTGAAATGTTATACTTACACTTGCAAAACAGTTTTAAGTGATTCTCAAGTGATAAGACTGGGAACCGTCAAAGAAAGGTTACAGTTTTATTATTTTCTGTTTGTTTATTTTGGGCCAGGGTACTAGAATAAAGGAAGTTGAAAATGAATGACAGTGAAACAATCGCTAAGCTAGAGTTGGCTATATTGGAAAGGAGCAAAAAAACCTGAAAAAGAGAGGCTGAGTATGCAGCATGAGAACTTCAGAAATGGGAAGCAGAATAACAAGCGAGATCGTGAATACTAAAAATGGGAAAAGGATAGAAGCCAAAGAATAAGAAAAAGCACATAGGCGGGACCTGAAAGCAGAAGCAGTTGCCCGCCAACAAGCCATAGAGCTGAAAGACAAAGAAGCCCTTGAAAAGGAGAAGAGAGGTTGTATAAGTTGGACATGATGGAAAGGCATGGACAAATTCCACAGCCCACAGGTGTACTCTCTTTCCCCAAGGAACACCCAGCTGGGACAAGTTGTGTCCTGCATACAAAGGAATCATACTGTATTGAAGAATCCTTGACCACTTTTGAAAGGCTACTTGAGATGCATAAAAATTCAGAGGACAAGAAGTCCCAATTTTCATTAGTAGGCTCTGGGGGAAAGCTTTAAATGTGTTTAATGAAATGGAACTTGAACAAGCATTGAAATATGGTTAATTTTAAAAGGCTGTATTGCAAAGGTTCCAGATTACTCCTGAAGTGTATACAACAAAATTTAGAAACCTCAAAATGAATGATAAGATGAGTCATAGAGAATGTGTGTATAAATTGTGTGAATTGATGAAAAAATGGGTCAAGGGGAATAGGACAGAGAGTTATGAACAGTTGCTTGATCTTTTTGCACAGGAGCAATTCCTGCAGCATGTTCTGAAAATGTCAAACAAGCTATTTGGGATAAATACCTGGACTCTGTCCAAAAAGCAACAGATCTGACTGATTCCTCTGCACAAGCCAGTGCATCCAGTGAGTGCAAACCACAGAGGGAAGGGCAGAAGCCCAGTGTTAAGTGGAGGGCCCCATTTTGTCCAGGGGAAGAGAGAGGGTGGTGGTGAGCCTGGAATTTACCTCCCCAGAATTCATCTCCTCCTAGAAATCACCGTCACAGACCCCTTACTTAGCAGAATGGTCCAAGAACATGCTACCAGTGTAATTCCACTCAGCACATGAGAAATAATTGCCTTAAACTAACGAATCTAATCCCTAACCCATATTAATGCATTTGCCTTTAACCGAGGAGTCTAGAGGCCCCTGATTAAATTTGTGAGGTCTGACCCAGATTTGGTAGACATGGAATTTATTAAATTTGAGATTACATAATATGGCATGACAGTGGGACTCAGATTTCTTTGGTCAGGGAAAGTATGGTCAGAGAGTGACATTTTGGTGTTGGGAAGATCTTAAATTCCTATACGTTTGTCTATAGTGCATTTGGATGGAAAGGCGCAGAAGTTATCTTAAGAGTTGGGATGTTGGATTGCATTACTATAGAAATGCTGGTGGGGACTGATGACTTAACCATGACTCAGGCTGTTCATATTGTAACCCATAGTAAAAAGTAATATTGTTCTGTAATCCCAGATCAGAATGGTGAAAACAGAGAAACTACTGTGGTGGGAGAAGAATATACTTCCACCTCTGTTTCAGCAGAGAAACCAGTGTGCATTCAAGTGTTGGAAGGATTGATTCATACTCCTGACTCAGAGTGGTAGCAGTGTTAGTCTGTATCAGCAAAAAGAACAAGGAGTACTTGTGGCATCTTAGGCCTGGTCTACGCTATGGGGTTAGGTCATATTTAGCCACGTTAGGTCCATTTAAAAATGAATGCGTCCACACAACCAACCCCGTTCTGTCGACCTAAGGGGCTCTTAAAATTAACTTCTTTACTCCTCTGTGGCGAGGGGAGTAGTGCTAAAATCGACTTTGCTGGTTCGAATTTGGGGTAGTGAGGATGCAAATCAATGATATTGGTCTCCAGGAGCTATCCCAGAGTGCTCCATTGTGACCGCTCTGGACAGCACTTTGAATTCCGATGCACTAGCCAGGTACACAGGAAAAGCCCTGGGAACTTTTGAATTTCATTTCCTGTTTGGTCAGCATGGCGAACTCTGCAGCACAGGTGACCATGCAGTCCCCCTAGAATTGTAGAGCATAGAATGTTTCTATGCTCCCCCTGTCATCTCCATCCCTGAGGTTATTGCAGATTAGAAGGTGAAAAAAATGCATTTGCAATGACATGTTTTCCGAGCTCATGCAGTCCTACCGCCCTGATAGGGCACAGCTTAATGCATGGAGGCATTCAGTGGCAGAGGCCAGGAAAGAATTAAGTGAGCATGAAGTACAGAGGCAGGATGTGATGTTGAGGCTCATGGGGGAGCAAATGGACATGATGAAGCATCTGTTGGGGGAGCAAAT
This sequence comes from Gopherus evgoodei, assembly GCF_007399415.2. Lineage (NCBI taxonomy): Eukaryota > Metazoa > Chordata > Testudines > Testudinidae > Gopherus > Gopherus evgoodei. Next base: position 131,367,010 of record NC_044328.1, on the reverse strand, counting down.
GGACATGATGAAGCATCTGTTGGAGTGGCAGGAAAGCCAACAAGAGCACAGACCCCCCGATGCATCCGCTGTATAACCGCCTACCCTCCTCCCCATGTTCCATAGCCTCCTCACCCAGATACCCAAGAACGCCGAGGGGGAGGCTCCGGGCACCCAGCCACTCCACTTCAGAGGATGGCCCAAGCAACAGAAGGCAGTAATTCAAACAGTTTGATTTTTAGTGTGGCTACAGTAAGCAATGTGGCCTTGTCCTTCCCGCCTCCCCCACCCCACCCAGGCTACCTTGTCCATTATCGCTCTTTTTTTTTTAATTAATAAAGAAAGAATGCATGGTTTCAAAACAATAGTTACTTTATTTCGAAGGGGGGGGTGTTTGGCTTACAGGGAATTAAAATCAACAAAGGGTGGGTTCGCATCAAGGAGAAACACACACAGCTGTCACACCAAAGCCTGGCCAGTCATGAAACTGGTTTTCAAAGCCTCTCTGATGCACAACGTGCCTGGCTGTGCTCTTCTAATCTCCATGGTGTCTGGCTGCTCAAAATCGGATGTCAGGTGATTTGCCTCAACCTCCTGCCCCGCCATAAACGTCTCCCCCTTACTCTCACAGATATTATGGAGAACACAGCAAGCAGCTCGCCGCTGGGGAGCAGAAGAGCAGAGTTGCAGGGGAAGTGATGGAGCCGTACACCATGCCCTGGAGGTTGCTAGGAGCCAGGCAGGGAAGATGTTCCCAGAACCCCCAGCTAAGCTACATATCCGACGAGGACGGTTACCAGTCCTACTGCACCATCTGCTGCCAATAGCACCCAGGAGGTCCAGTACAGATCCCCCGAGCTCAGTGCTTGGGAGCAGGAGAGAAGAGTTGCAGCGGAAGTGGTGGATGACGATGGTTAGCAGTCCTACTGCACCGTCTGCTGCGACAGCAAGGAGCTGCTGCTATGTAGCAATGCCAGCTTTTGCAGGTGCTTCTGTGTTTAATGCTTGGAGGGCCGGGTAGGGCAAGGTGCCAAGGCAAAAGAGCAAGAGCCCTGGAGCTGTTACATGTGTCAACCACAGAAGTGCTATGGGGTGTTACAGCACTGACCAGACTGGAATGTACAGCTGCAAGACTTCTTCACCAGCGACAAAGGACAGGGATATGATCCACCTAAAATCTAAAAAGGCCTGCACATTTCCCAGACGCTACACTTGGTAACAGAACATCAATGATTGCATTGGCTACTTGGATCGCAACTGTCCCCGCAGTAGACTTGCCCACAACAGCAGCGGTGACGGTGAGCTGAGAGGGCTCCATGCTTGCCGTGATATGGTGTCTACACTGGTAACCCAGGAAAAAAGGCGTGAAACAATTGTTTGCCATTACTTTCACAGAGGGAGGTGCAACTGACGATATGTACCCCAAACCACCCGCGACAATGTTTTTCAACCTAACCCAGAATGTCAATGGGCAGAGGAGACTGCGGGAACTGTGAGATAGCTACCCATAGTGCACCACTCCGCGAGTCCATGCTAGCCATGGTAGTGAGGACACACTCCGCCGACTTAATGCGCTTAGTGTGGACATATGCAATCGACTGTAAAATCGATTTCTAAAAATCGACTTCTATAAAATCAACCTAATTTCGTAGTGTAGACATACCCTTAGAGACTAACAAATTTATTTGGGCATAAGCTTTCATGGGCTAAAACCCATTTCATAGCTGCATGCAGTGGAAAATACAGTAGGAAGATATAAAATATACACAGAGAACATGATAAAATGGGAGTTGCCATATCAATTCTAACAAGACTAATCGATTAAGGTGGGTTAGTCTCTAAGGTGCCACAAGTACTCCTCATACTCCTATGTAGCAGAAGAAAACATGCTCTCAGAGCTAACAGGAGGAGTTAAGCCCGCTTACTGAAGAAGCTATCCCTATTGTCAGCTGGCAGTATTTTGCAGATGAACAAAGGACAAATCTCCCTCTAGGTTCTATAAGGGGACAGGTCCTACAGGGGATCCCAGTAAAGGGCAATGTGGAAAGGACGAAAGTCCTGGGAAACCTTACAAGCAACTAGTTGTGCCTGCCCAGCACTGTGGGGATTTAATGTTGCCAGCCCACAACTGCACTTTTGCTGGTTACTTGGAGGCACTGAGAACCTACAATAGGTTAAAGAAGAATTTTTACTGGCCAGGAATATAGACTGATGTGGGAGACTTTTGTAGATCTTGTGAAGAAAGACCTGCAGGATCCCAAAAAGTCCTACACCCCTTGTCTGTGATATAGGAATCATTTTATGGGGTAGAAATGGACACTGTGGGCCCTGTGCCACATCTTACCCAAAGGGCAAAAAATATATCCAGGTGTTAGTGGATTTTGCCAAAGTAGTTGCTGTAACTAACATAGAGACTGACTCTGTGGCAAAAGCCCTTTTCACTATTTTCAGCAAAGTGAGTTTCCCTGAAGAGATTTGATCAGATTGAGTCAAATTTCATGTCCCAGCTATTCAGTGAATTATGAAAGTTGTGTGGAGTGAAACAACTAAATGCCACCCCATATCATCCAGAGACAAATGGTTGGGTGGAAAGGTTCCATAGGGCACTGAAATCAACGTTGGGAATGTACGCAAACAAGAGAGCCAGTGACTGGGATGAAATGTCATCCTGTTTGCTTATAGGGTGGTTCCCCTGGAACCCAAAGTGTTTGCCTCATTTGACCTATACAAAGGGAAAGTGAGAGGACCCCCAGATCTCATCAGGGACACCTGGGAAGTGGACACTGAGACAGAGGGAGAACTGGTAACTGAATATGTGCAGAGATTCAGGAAGTAGTTAAAAGACATGATGGGGATGGTTGAAACTAACCTCAGTGACAGCCAATACAAACAAAAGGTGTGGTATGATGAACATATTTGAAAATACTCTTTTGAAATAAGGGACTTGGTGTTAGTGCTAAGCACTGTAAAAAAATACAAAATGCAAAACTCATGGGAGGGACCTTTTGAAGTGTTAGAAGAGGTGAATGAAGGTATGTGTCACGTTAAAGGACCTCCCAGTAAAACAGCTGGTTCACGTAAACAGGTTTTAAAGCCTATCACAGCAGGGAAGCTGTGGTAACATGATTTGTTGTGTGGAAGGAGAAAATGAGGCATCCACCTCATTGATTTAATGGTTGAATTCCAAAATGACTCATCACTTGACTGTATTGAAATAAGCAGTCAGTTTGGGAAGATACAAGGCAAGAGAAGAAGCCATCTTGGCATCCATCACTGGACAGATACAAGGGGCCAGATGAGTATTTCAACCAAGAGGGTTGAAGACTCTGGGAACTGAATATAACTGAAAAACCTGCTTTGGCAAAGATTTTTCACCTGGGAACACAATGAAAACAAGCACCTTGTATAGCTGTGGAAGAACCTGACTGAGAGAAAGTCAGCCATGGCTGGAAAGAAAAAAAATGATAAGAAATCTAACTTGAACCCAGCTGTACCTTGATGAATTAAGTCTGATCCACTAGAAAGTGTATCTTACTTTTATTTGCATGTAACTATTTTTCTTTTTCCTTTGTATTTGAATTCACTTAAAACCTGTCTCTTTTGTTAATAAACTTATTTTTATTTTTGATCTAAACCAACTCCAGTTTTTTTTTAATTGAAGTGATTGTTAACTCCAGTTAAGGCAACAAGCTACTGTGCTTTTCTCTCTTCAAAGGAGCAACAGACTTTAGTCCAGCAGAAGGCTGGACATTTCAGAGCAGATGGTGTGGGGGAAATTCAGATCTGGGGTGTGTGTTGGACCCTGGCCCTCCGCGAAGCCCGAGCCCGCAAACTTGAAAAATATGCCCCCTTGGCTGACATCCTGCGGGCAAAGGGCTACGAGGTTTACACCGACGCCCTGATCGTCGGGGCGCTGGGTGCCTGGGATCCCTGTAATGAACGAGTTCTTAGGGCCTGTGGGGTGGGCCGTCGCTATGCACGGCTCATGAGACGTTTGATGGTCTCGGACACTATCCGGTGGTCTAGAGACATTTACACAGAGCACATCACCAGCCACCGCCAATACCAAGAGTGAGCCGGCGTGGCTCTGTGCACCCACGGGGGGGAGGAGGCCTATAAACCCCCCCTACCGAACCATATCCCCTAAGCCCTAAAGCCACCGAACTAGATTGCACCATGTGAGGGTCATCCTGTCCCCATTACCCAGCCCGCTTACTTATACCCATGACTGCCTATAACCCACTATATGAGCGATGTACCTTCACTGCTTCCCTGCTGCTTCCTGATCCCACCCACCGTACACCCCACATTGGGGGACCTTACAGACTGTATATGTTATGTGCTAACCAATTCCCAAATACCAGCATCCCCCTATACTCTGTATGTTGCCCCCAATGACCAATAACTGACGCTTTTAACTCTTTGTATCATCTTTATTTAAATATTCTCTAATAAACTTTTAAATCTAGGCTAATGGAGACCAACATGTGGCTCTGGTGTAACAAGCAGGCTGCTGAACTGCTCAACAAGACACTGCATGCTTAGATGCTGTCTGGGAGCATGCAGGCCAGGAGCTGCAGCAGCAGAGCATTTTAAGGCATTCAGGGTTACAGGACAAGCAGTGACACAACCTCTCACTGGTCTGCATTGCTCCCCAAAAGGTGACCTCTACAGTGACAATGTTCTCTGATTTCGCTGCAGGATTGTGTGCATCACTGGTGGAAGCTGGGCTGAGAGAGCTGGGCACGTTGCAGTGGAAGTACCTGGAGGAGGGCATGGAGTTTCTGGGCACATATTTGCCTATCAGGTAACATCTCAGTTCAAACCCCTATCATATTGCTTCTATAAGACTGCAGCTGCACTGCTATTCTCTGTTCACAGATTCTCTTGGAGAGAGGGAGTTGTGTAGGTCATAGAATCAAAAAAATGTAGGGGTGGAAGGGACCTCAAGAAGTCATCAAGTCAGGTGCCCTGTGCTGTGGCAGGACCAAGTACACCTAGACCATCCCTAACAGGTTTTGGAGTAGCAGCCGTGTTAGTCTATATCCGCAAAAAGAACTGGAGTCCTTGTCGCACCTTAGAGACTATCAAATTTATTTCAGCATAAGCTTTCGTGGGCTACAGCTCACTTCTTTGGTTGCATAGAATGGAACACACAGACAGAAGATATTTATACATACAGAGAACATGAAAAGGTGGAAGTATGCATACCAACAGGAAGAGTCTAATCAATTGAGATGAGCTATCAGCAGCAGGAGGAAAAAAACCTTTGAAGTGATAATTGAGATGACCCATAGAAGGTGTGAGGAGAACTTAACATAGGGAAATAGATTCAATTAGTGTAATGACTCAACCATTCCTAATGGGTGTTAGTCAAACTTGTTTTTAAAAGCTTCCACAACCTTCCCTGGAAGCCTATTCTAGAGCTTAATAACTAACCTAAATTGCCTTTGCTGCAGATTAAGCCCATTACTACTTGTCATACCTCAGTGGACCTGGAGAACAATTGATTGCTGTCCTCTTTATAACGACCCTTAACATATTGGAAGACTGTTATCAATTTATCCCTCAGTCTTCTTTTCTAAAGACTAGACATGCCCAGTTTTGTTTTTTTTAACTTTTCCGAACCAGTCAGGTTTTCTAAGCCTTTTATCATTATTGTTGTTCTCCTCTGGACTCTTTCCAATTTGTCCACATCTTTTTTTTAAATAGAGTAGGACAGTTACCTCTTGTGTCTTACATACAACACTCCTATTAATACACCCTAGAATTGCATTAGCCTTTTTTGCAGCTGCATCACATTGACTCATATTGAATTTGCAGTCCACTATAGCCCCCAGTTCCTTTTCAGCAGTACTACCACCTAGACAGTTTCCCCATTTTGTAACTGCCTTTGATTTTTTTAGCTTTCTAAGTGAAGTCCTTTATTGAATTTCATCTTGTTGAATTCAGACCAACTCTCCAATTTGTCAGTCATTTTGAATTTTAAACTTGTCCTACAAAGTGCTTGCTATCCCTCCGAGCTTTGTCATCTGCAAATTGTAAAAGCATCCTTTCCATCCATTAGCTAAGTCATTAATGAAAATATTGAATAGTACCAGACCCAGGACTGACCCCTGCAGGACCCCACTAGTTATGCCCTCCCAATTTGACAGCAAATCACTGATAACTACTGTTGGAGTGTGGTCTTTCAACCAGTTGTGCACCCACCTTATAGTAATGTCATCTAGACCACACTTCCCTAGTTTGCTTATGAGAATACCATGCACACTGGAAAAAATAACCCCAACTATACATACAATATGATGGGGGCTAATTTAGCTGCAACGAGTCAGGAAAAAGATCTTGGCGTCATCGTGGATAGTTCTCTGAAGATGTCCACGCAGTGTGCAGAGGCAGTCAAAAAAGCAAACAGGATGTTAGGAATCATTAAAAAGGGGATAGAGAATAAGACTGAGAATATATTATTGCCATTATATAAATCCATGGTACGCCCACATCTCGAATACTATGTACAGATGTGGTCTCCTCACCTCAAAAAAGATATTCTAGCACTAGAAAAGGTTCAGAAAAGGGCAGCTAAAATGATTAGGGGTTTGGAGAGGGTCCCATACGAGGAAAGATTGAAGAGGCTAGGCCTCTTCAGCTTGCAAAAGAGGAGACTAAGGGAGGATATGATAGATGTATATAAAATCACGAGTGATGTGGAGAAAGTGGAAAAGGAAAAGTTATTTACTTATTCCCATAACACAAGAACTAGGGGTCACCAAATGAAATTAATAAAAGCAGGTTTAAAACAAATAAAAGGAAGTTCTTGTTCACACAGCGCACAGTCAACTTGTGGAACTCCTTACCTGAGGAGGTTGTGAAGGCTAGGACTATAACAATGTTTAAAAGGGAACTGGATAAATTCATGGTGGCTAAGTCCATAAATGGCTATTAGCCAGGAATGGTAAAGAATGGTGTCCCTAGCCTCTGTTCGTCAGAAGATGGAGATGGATGACAGGAGAGAGATCACTTGATCATTGCCTGTTAGCTTCACTCCCTCTGGGGCACCTGGCATTGGCCACTGTTGGTAGACAGATACTGAGTTAGATGGACCTTTGGTCTGACCCAATTCGGCCGTTCTTATGTTCTTATGTTCAGAACTGTGTCAAAAGCCTGACTAAAATCAAGGTATATCACATCTACTGCTTCCCCCCTAGCCAATAGGCCAGTAACCCTGTCAAAGAAGGAAATTAAATTGGTGTGGCATGATTTGCTCTTGACACATTCATGTTGACCATTCCTTATAACCCTATTATCCTCCAGGTGCTTACAGATTGGATTGTTGAATAATTTGCTACAGTATCTTTCCAGGTATTGAAGGTAGGCTGACTGGTCTTTAATTCCCTGGGTCCTCCTTGTTCCCATTTTTGAAGATAAGTACTATGTTTGCCTTTTTCCAATCTTCTGAGACCTCATCCTTCCTCTAGGCATTCTCAAAGATAATTGCTAGTGGCTCAGAGATTGTTTAAGCCAGTTCCTTAAATACCCTATGATGAATTTCATCAGGCCCTGCTGACTTGAATACATCTAACCACCTCTGGGCCACTGGCAGCATCATTGACTCCACCCTGTGGGTGATTGAGGCCAGTGTGGGACCTGCTACTGGCACCAGGAAGTCATCACAGCACTATCAGGATCACAGTGCTTTCCACCCGGATAACTTTGCAGTGGCCAGGGACCTACTATTACTCCCAGTACCACCATCCCCAATGTGGCAACCGCTGGCCCTGATGAGCATGACAAGCAGAAGGGAGCATGTGGCTCTGAGCTCTTACCTGGTACCAGGGCGAACAGTACCAGACAGAGACAAACTGGCCCTTCTATCATCTATGAGGTCATCCCCAATATGGTACTGGTTCCTGGACTCGTAGCACCGACCAGCGGAAGTGAGGGGTACTGATCCCCCATAGGTATCTCAGGAGGACTCTTCAGAGTCAGAGGTGGAACCCCACTCCCATCCTGAGCACTGCTGCCAGTACTCATCCTATATCCCTTCAGAACCTGGTGTAGGTCGCCCCACTGGCACCTGGCCGGAGGACAATGGCCGATACAAATCCAGTGGCCTGGAGTCCATGGGGATTTCCCTTGGTACTGGGACTGCCCTCCCACCGATCCTGCTCCGATGCATCCGAGAGGCAGGATTCAACATTGCTCTGTTTGGTGCCCAACCCTGACTCTGGTACCGGGGCAAGTACCAACACAAAAGACGTGGGCCTGTGGGACGTAATAGGGGCACAAGAAGAGGAAGCTTCACCTCCAGTTCAGGCCTCTTGCTCTTCCTTCCTAGATGCCACAAGATGACTTTAGAGCCCATCAAGATCTTCTAAAGAGGGCAGCTTCTAACTGCGCGCTAGAGATTGAGGTACTCAAGGAGTCTTTGCATAGCCTCATTGACATCTTGTCTGCAGCAGCCCCATCTAAAGTGGCCCTACCCATCAACAAGGCCATTATGGATCCAGTCAGAGCCCTGTGGCAGACCCCATCTTCTCTCCCTCTCACTTCAAAGAAGGCAGAGAAGAAATACTAAATGCTGGCCAAGGGGTACAAATACTTACATTCTCACCTTTCTTCCGTGTTCCTAGCAGCCAATGAGAGACAGACAGACAAGGCCAGGCAAGCGCTACCCCCAAACAAAACGACTCAAAGAAGCTAGGCTTGTCTGGCAGAAAAATTTATTCAATACAGCTTTGTATTTCTAACCAGCAAGCTGTGCATGGAAGGTATGATGACAATATGTGGGACTCTGTAGCAAAATTTAAAGATTCTCTGCATCAGGACTCCAGGCAAGAGTTTTCTTTCCTTTTAGATAGATAGATAGTTAGTATACAAGGTGTTTCTTGTTCACTGGGAGGCTATGTCCGGTTCTACCAGTTTCAGATGTTGTCTGTCATGCCCGGAGGCAATCCCAGTAAGCAGTGGGCACTCCTCGTACATCTGTTGCCTTGGGAAATCACACATTGCCCAGAAGATTAAGGTCTGTCTGGCATTGAAATCTAGCACTAGAAAAGACAGGGAGGTCAAAGTTAGTCTCCTCCCCGGCTTCTGACCCAGGCCCAGAGACTGTGTCTGTCATCCCCCTCCACCTCCCTCTCCCCCTTCCCCCCCCCCCGCCCACCCTCGCATACACCGGTCTGCGAGCAAACCAGCTGCCTCCACTGTCTCTGAGCACTCCTCCAAGGCATCTAAGAGGAAGACGCAAGACTGCTCTCATAAGTCTTCCCAAGACTGTGCCTCAAATTTACCAGGTAGGGAATCTACCTTGAAAAAGCCAAAGTTCTCAGTATCTTCGGCTACTTTAGCACCATCCACACTCCAGTCAGGTACACGCAAGGCTGCTGGTTCCTCCGGTACGCAGGGCACTGCTAGACTGAAAGATGGCAAAGTCTTGGGCCTGGAGAGACCATTGGTACTGTTAGTGGATCAAGGGGGCAAGAGGAGCTCCTCTGCTTCCTTGGTACCAAAGAAGCCTACTCAGGCTCTGACTGCATTTCCTTTGGAGTGGCTGAGACTTATGGTACCATCAGCTCCCTTGACCACTTATACCTTGGTGCAGATCATGGATTTGGTAGTGATAGTATGCTTGGTACTGCAAGAGTTTTGTTTTCCCCAGGACCTGGGTGTATCTGAGGTGCCCAGTTCTCCACTCCTCCTCTGACATATTTTCGGTACTGAGGATATCAAGATTGCTCGAGGATCACCTGGTACCAACAGTTTCACCTCAGATTTCTCCAAGCACTCCACCATTCCATAGTGAGTTTGAGGAAGAGGATTCTGATGAAGACTTTGCTTTGGTATCACAAATATTGATTTAGGGCTCTCCTCCTCACCTGTATAGAGGCCTCCTTTCCAAAAGTCTCTGACGAGGCTGTGACCACAAGGTCACAGCCACTACCTTGCTGGTGTGAGCACCCATGGATGCCCCCTCCTATGCCTTATGCACCTCCTCCTGGGCCATACTGGAACCCTTGGGCACCTCTCACCAACAACTTTCCAGGGCTTTGAGCATCACAGATTGCAAAGATAAGCAACCATCATTGCCTGCCCTCTCTAGGACATCTGATCCTCAAAAAGAAACCTTTGAGGAGAAGGAAGCTAGAGCTGATGAAGAGGTGTCTCCTCTAGCCAACAACTCCTTCATCTCTGGATGAAGTAGTGATGCCTCCTCCTCCATCTTTAGCAGATGATTTTAAACAGTTCCAGGATCTGATCACGAGAATTGCTGACTCCTTGCAGATCCCTCTTGAGGAGATTAAAGAACATCATTGTAAGTTGCTTGATATCCTTCATTCACCCTCATCTGCCCACATAACTTTGCCTGTCAACAAGGCCCTTTTGGACCACATTAAGATTGTCTGGCACACTTCAGCTATTATTCCACCTATCTACAAGGAAGTGGATAAGAAATATGCCCTGGAAGGCAGCACTATGCTAAATCCACGTCCCATGAAAAAGACCATAAGCATCTAGATGTATTTGGTAGAAAATCTTTTTTGTCAGCCTCCTTACAATTTAGAATCACCCACTACCATGCATTAATTGTGAAATATAATCATGTAAATTACAGCACACTGAACTCTCTTTTGTTGATCGCCTACCAGCAGAGCATAGAGAGCAATTCTGGCAGTCATTGTGGAGGGTCAGCTACTTGCCAGAACATCTCAACAAGCCTCCCTTGATACTACCGCCCATTCTTTCTCTACTGCTGTAGTTATGAGAAGAGCTTTGTGGCTCCAGCTCTCTGGCTTTCCAAAATAGGGTAGAGGACCTTCCTTTTGATGGTCTAAACTGTTTGCAGACAGCATGGACAAATCTCTGTGTATGTTAAAGGACTTTAAGGCTATTTTGCATTCTCGTGGGACCTATATACCTGCCTACAAGAGAAGGTTTAGCAAGTCCCAAACGGTTCAGAGATCCCATCCTGCCCAATTCCTGACATTGCAGTGGCTCAAAAGAGACAGAAATTCCAGAGTAGGAAACCATCCACCTCTCAGCCTTCCACCTCACATCTTTCTTCCTCCAAGGAGCAACTTTGACTGACTGGTTGAGGGCCTGAATTATGATTTTCATCCTTAGCAGCTGCACCAATTCACCTGCCTTCCTCCCTTTGGCAACTGGGGAAGACTTCATGTGGTCTTGAGAGTCGATTACTACGGATAAGTGGGTTTTGGAGACCATCTCCAAAGGGTACATGTCCATGTTAAATCCAGTTTTGGAGATGGAATCCACTAGATTGTATCCAGCATATTTAGTTGATTTTCACTGTTATTACAGTCTGTTTAAACAGTTAATCTCAGACTCATGTCTGAGGCTGATATTTCTGTAGTCTGCAATATCCATCTTTGTTCATAGAGAGATTTTGGTGCACAGCTAGTGTTTCCTATTGGTACCTTAATCCCCCTCTCTGCTGCTTCTATTCATTAACAGCAGAGCTGCTAGAACACAGCCAGATACATGCATGTGGTTAGAACATGCAAGCTGCAGTCTCAGAGAACGTGGAACTCACTGTCAGGGTCTCACTACTATGTCTTTCCTTCATTTATTTTGCTAAGTGTTTCTCATTCATTCATTCATTTCTCTCTTTTCTTTCCATTCAGAACCCAGACCTGAAGTCCGTTGCTCCATCTCAAGGCCCTAAAGCTGGAGGAACCTGCCTTACCCTGCTAGGCTCCAAGCTGCTGACTGGGCGCCCCAGTGAGATCAGCATTCTAATTGGAGACTTCCCTTGCGACATGTAAGAGCTGCTGTCTAGTTGCAGATTGTAACTGTAAGCAAAGTGTCATGTGCCATTCCCTTCACATTTGGCCCAGGCTTATCACTAGAAAGCACTTCAGCCATTCACTCAAGCAGCAACGATGGCTAGCTCAGAAATTTGTCCTGAGTGCTTCTGTTTGTAAGGGTAGTAGATGGGACACAAGGCCTTTAAGAAGGTGGATGTTAAACCTGAGAACAAGCTGGGGGGGATGCTTGGAGCTCTTTCAGCAAAATGAAGGGCGCAGCATTTCAGATAATGTGTCTGCAATAGCTGTGTTAACCCTTTATTGGTTTCTCCTCTGTGTGTCTCTTAGTCTCTCTGAGATGCAGGAGAATCAGCTACAGTGTCAGACAAGCCCCAGTAACATGTCTGTGGAGCTTCCAGTAACTATCAAATATGGACACACGGAACGGAGATTAGAAGGTTTCCTCTTCAAATACACTCTGGATCCCAATATCACTTTTGCAGAGCCAGCCAAGAGCTTCCTCAGGTACTGAGAGATGCACCCCTGGCACTGCAAGTGCACCACTCTTCCCACAGGGCATCAAGGATATTGAGAGCTGTGCATGCTCACACACTCCCACAGCAGGTACCAGAGCATTAACTGTGTGTAGATGGATGTCTAAGTAGTCTTACTGCACTCATCACCTTAGCATCTGAGCATGTGGGTAGAGTGAGTCCTGACTTGTGCACTGAGCCATCGGATGGATGCATTCCCTACAAAGGTTGGCACCAACCATAGGTCGGGGATGACTCAGCTTAGGGGTTGTTATATGGTGACTAAATATGTGACTCTGACTACTTCTGTGTGTTGCAGTGGTGGGAGAGTGATCCGAGTTCATGGACATAACCTAGATGTTGTACAAAATCCAAAGATCCGGATTACGGTTTCACCATCAGAACGCCGCCGGCGAGGGCTGGGGAGATGGCGTAGGATCATGCCAGAAACCAAGTGCCCACAGAATGCTCTGTGCAGCATCCAGCAGGTATCTTGACCTTTGTGCTGGCAAAGCATGCAATAGAATTGAGGCTGAAGGCCTCTGTCAGTGCTGCTGACCTAATGGCCAGAGGTCTCCTATATCAGAGGCTCTTGTGCCCCTTGTTATAGCCTTCTTGAGTCCTACAAACTAACTGTGAACATGAGAAACAAAAAGTCTTCCTTGGTGAAATATTGTCCTCCAAATTCAAAGTTTAACACCCCCTTCCTCACTTTGTAAAGTGCCAGCTCCCAAATCCCCATCTCTCCCCAGAGCCTGTGCAGAAACTTCCAGTGTGGGAGACAGAAATGACATGACAGGTACAGAAGGCATGAGGAAATCTGCAATTACATTGTGAGGCCTGGCTGCACAGTGCCCCCGCAAAAATAGACTGCACCCTATCCTAGCATGGCTCTGCCTTAGCAATACCAAGGTCCTGCCCCACACAGAGATGACAACAAAATTCAAGTTAAATGAAGTTGTTATACCCACAATTCTGCCTGCCATTTACAGCACCTCACCTGCCATCATGGCTACCCCAGAAGAAGAGTTCCTGTGAGAAGCTGCTCTAGTGTCTCAGACTGTATAGAGTCCATATCAGCAGGGGCTCCAATGTAGTAGGATTTCATTTAACAGCCTGATAGCCATAGCACAACACCAAGCTGGACCTCCAGTGCTGCACATGTGCTCTACATTTGTGAGGATATGTGCAGCAAAGGAGGGCTTGGTGCACATCCCCACTTCCTCTGAAATGCTGACCTCTGCCCATCCCCTGCCAAATCCTACTGCACAGTTGGCAGATTGCATTGTCAGGTGGCCACTTTTCTCTGAAATAGGTGGTGTTGCATTATTATACTCATTTAAAAAGCACTCATGACCATGGGGTGAATCTTTCTGGGTATACTAGATACATCCTGGATTGCCACCTAACAGGATGCAGGACCGGTCAGGCCATTGATCTGCTCCATTGGGACAATTCATATGCTTTATTGAAAGCCATATTTCCCCATCATTCTGGACAGATATTGTTTGTGACTATGAATTCCAGTGGGAGAACAGAGACTATCTGATATATTTAGATATTAATGTTTTGCCATGTTTACAAAATGTAAAAACATTGCAACAAAAGGAACAAAAATCATTGATAAATCAAAGCAGCAGCATCCTCAGCCCCCTAGAAGTATGGAGCTTCCCAGGCAGCTGAACCACGGAAAACCCCAGTGAACACATGGGCTTTGCAGCTGGCCACAAAAGTAAATAAACGTGTTTTGTCAGATCAATGGGGCTGTGAATGCTAGAGCTCAGAGCTCTCTATGGGGAATGCCCTGCCCCGAAGAGTTGGGAGACCACTAAAATCACCTGGAGAGTCCCTTAAAGTTCAGACTTGTCCTCTGCGTCTGGGATGAATGACTGGGATGGCACCTAGACAGGGTGAGTGCAAGGGATCCCTGTGCTCTGCTTTACACTTGTCTCACAAAACCCTGATGATGGGATGCCACAAGGGAGCAGGAGTGTTAGAACAGAGGCTGACTTACTCTTTCAGATTCCTGACTCTCTTCCCTTCTGCTCCTAGTTTGAAGAACTGTGTCTCATTAACTCCTCCTACCTTATCCTGTGTAAAACTCCGGCCATTAACCTGCTGTTGCGGATTGTCCAGGTCAAACTGGAATTTATTCTGGATAATCTAAGCTTCGATTTCAAGTCCTTGCATCCCTCACCCTTCTCCTATGAAGTTAATCCAATCCTGAAACCCCTGAATGCTGAGGACCCTGCCAAACCATATAGGCACAAGCGAGGAAGTGTCATCTCTGTGGAGGTAAGGCTACAACCAGCTCAAAATCTCAATAAACGCCACATAAACCTACTTCCTAGGTGATGGCCTGGGACTGTTCTGATATCCCGGCAGTGCTGTAGGTCTTAATGGCACTTCACTGGCATACGGTAAGACGGGCAATCCCTGCTTTTAGCCTACAGACTGAAGGAGATACAATATGACACACAATGAGAAATGGTCGACAGCTGGGGAAGGCGTGTAACAAAAAAGAGCCCTGTGCTGTGTGCATAGCTTGCTAGTGCCATGCATTGTTGCCTGAGGGTTCCATGGGGCTTGAGAAGAGCAATTAGAAATAAAACGGCAATACAGAACAAATGGGAAAAAGGGGAGACAGACAGCAATCAATAGCAATTAGAAGTTATGAAGTGTAGAAAATTGATTGGAAAGATAAAGACATCAGGGAAGAATCTATGACAGGGGATATGAAGGACATGAAAGGGTGTTTAAATATATAAGGAACAACAAATCCTAGCAATGGTATAGGCCCATTACTAGATGGAGATGGTATAACTGTTAATAATGATGCTATCATGGAACGACTTGCCCTTGAAGGGGAGTTGTGCCCAGCTTCGCCTGTGACCGATCAGCTACTCTCCCAATTGGTTATGATTGGCTAGGGATCATGTGACCCTGTTAAATTCTTTGGCCCGGCTGATGTGCCTACTGAGAGCTCAGTTAGTAGTGGAAGCTGCAGAAGAGAAGTTGGCTTCTCTGCTAGGTGCTGTGGAAGGATAACTTCCAGACAGATGGTCTGGAGGAGGACTGAAGAGCAGCAGGAGAGAGACAGACTCTTGCAGTAGGCAAGGGGGAAAGCCACTGGGACCTATAGCCCAGGGTGGGCTCAGGAACTGTTTGTGTTTGAGGTTTTGCATTTGTAGGATAAAACTGTGTCTGGAAGAAGACTCTGGGTCAGGAGGCCAGCTGCATACAGAGTATGAAAAGGAATGTTCAATAAATTTGTCTGTTATGTATTTGGAAAGAAACAGGATGATGTACTCATATCACATGAAGATGTTGAACTGCTTTCCTGTTCATTAGTAACTAAAGAAAATGGTAAACAATATCTCCTAGGGATAAACATGTTTAAGCCACCAGCCCCGGATAATTTGCACTTAGGAACGGTAAAAGAAGTGACTGAGGAGATCTCTGTCCCACTGATGTTAATTTTTAATGAATGTTGGAATAGTGGGGAAATTCGAAAAGACTGAAGAGTGCTAGGGCTGGTCCACACTACGGGGGAAAATCAATCTTAGATACGCAACTTCAGCTACGTGAATAACGTAGCTGAAGTCGAATATCTAAGATCGGATTACTCACCCGTCCTCACCGCGCGGGATCGATGTCGATTCCGCAACTCCGTTGGGGTTGATGGAGTTCCGGAATCGATATAAGCGCGCTCGGGGATCGATATATCGTGTCTAGATGAGACGCAATATATCGATCCCCGAGCAATCGATTTTAACCCGCCAATACGGCGGGTAGTCTGGACGTAGCCCAAGTGTTGTGCCAGTAGTCAAAAAGCGCAAATGGGATGATTCAGGTAACTATAGGTCAGTTAAGCTGATATCAGACCTGGACAAATAATGAAAAAGCTGATATGATATTCAATTTATTAACAATTAAAAGATAAGAATATAATTAGTGCCAGTCAACATGATTTTATGGAAAATAGATCTGTGGTGCGGCTTTGCCGCAGTTCATCTCTCAGCGAGGCTGTGGCTCTCGCTCTAGTCCGCCAGCCGTCGGCTCTGCGGTCGAGGGGGGAGAATAACACAGACTCGGTTAGGGGCTCAGGCCGTTGGAGTGGGGGCTGAGTCAATAGTCAAATGGCGGCCCAGGCCCTAGGTCAAGGCAGGGTAGCCAGCAAACAGTCAGAGACTCAGGCCTTTAAGCAGGGGCCGAATCAGCAGTTCAATATCAGGAGGTCCTAGCCTCTCCAGGCCAGGGAAAAGCAGGAGTCTGCCACCCAAGGAGTGGGTGGCAGGGAGGACGCAGGCCCTCCCACTCCACTGCATCCCAGCCCGGGGCCCTAGCAGCAGCAAAGACTCACTGCCATCAGTGGGGATCCTGGCCGCACAACACTGACATAGGTTCAGGCAGTGCTGCAGCCAGATGGGTCAGCTGCCCCCGGGCTACTTCCGCACTCCCCCTCGTAGGGTACCTGGGTCGTGCTCACGTCCTCGGCTGTCTCAAACAGCATCGGTTCCTTGGGGTAGGCAGTGAAGGGCAGGCTCAGCTCCTCCTCTGGGTAGCTGGCACAGGGAAGGCTCAGCCAGTCCTCCTCGGGGTAGCGAGCGCGGGGCTGGCTCGGCTGGCTGGGTGCAAGCTCCAGCTGGCTGCGGCCTGCTGCTGTCTCCCAAGAGGGAGCTTGGTCGCTGACATCTGGCCTCTGCTGCAGCTGGTTTTTCACTGAACTCTGCGGGTGAGCTTTTATACTTCCAGGTCTGCGCCGTGACCTCTGAGGGGCGGGCGCAGGACCCAGTGGCTCTGCTCACGTTGATGTTAGGGGAGGCTCGTCTCTCAGCGGGTCTGTGGGGTATCCCACCGCTTCGCTGCAAGGTCTTATCAAACAAACCTGATTTCATTCTTCGAGATTACAGGTTTGGTTGATAAAGCTGTAATATACTTAAACTTTTTACAGCACTTGTCTTCGTACCTCGTCACATTCTGATTAAAAAATTAGAACCATACAATATCAACAAAGCACATATAAGAATTGTAGTTGTCATGAGGAATCATTACTGAATGGCAGACTTTATAGTGGGGTTCTTCAAAGGGTCTGTACTAAGTCTGGTGCGATTCATCAGAGATTGGAGAGTAAATATAAAATCACTACAGATAAAATTTGCAGCTGACACAAAGATTGACAATGTATTAAATAATGATGAGGCCAGGGCAGTTGTACACAGTAATCTAGATCACGTGGTAAGATGGGCCCGTTCAAGCAAAATGCATTTTAATAGAGCCAAGTGCAAAGACAGTATCCTGGAAAGCAGTGACTCTGGAAAGAATCTGAGTCCTAGTGAACAAGGAATTGAACCTGAGCTCCCAGTGCAATGCTGGGGCAAAAAGGACTAATGTGATCCTTGGCTGTACAAACAGAGGAGCAGTGAGTAGAAGGAGGGAGGTGATTTTATCTCTGTATACGGCATTGGTGAGATTGATACTGGAATACTGCATGCAGTTCTGATGTCCACATTTTAAAAAGATTTTGGAAAAAATGGAGAAGGCACAGAGAAGAGCCACAAAAATTATTAGAAGGGTCGAGAAAATAGATTGCAGTGAGAGACTTAAAGAGCTCTACCTGTTTATCAAAAAGAAGCTTGAGAGATGACATGACTACAGTGTATAAGTACCATCACAAGGGAAAATTACCCAGTACTAAAGGGCTCCTTAATCTAGCAGAGAGAGACAGAAAAAGAACGAATGGCTGGAATCATGGAATCATAGAATATTAGGGTTGAAAGAGACCCCAGGAGGTCATCTAGTCCAATCCCCTGCTCAAAGCAGGACCAACACCAACTAAATCATGGAAGCTGAAGCTAGACCCATTCCAATCAGAAATTAGGCACACATTTTTAACAGTGACATTCTATAATGATGGATGAGATTTTTTTATGTAGGCCTTTTTCTTATTTGAATATCTGTAGATTTGGTTTTCCATCGTCTCCAGTGCAGAGGATGCCTGTTCATGCATAGCACCTTCATCTTCTTAGGGTTTCATGCCGCCTGCTCCCAGATGGCAAGCTTACTTCCTGGTGAGATTAGGGAGAGAGTTAATAGGGCATTTGTAGAACTCTCAGCTTGCCCTGTTGTGACTGACCTGTTAAATCCTGTGCAGCCCCTCTAAAGCAAGGGGTTATGCAGAGCTGCCTTCCCAGAGAGGCCCAGGTTTTATATCCATTTCCACTTGTATTCTAGGGTGAAAATCTGGACCTGGCCATTTTCAAGGAGGAAGTGGTGGCCATGATTGGGGAAGGGGTCTGTGTTGTAAAAACCCTAACAAGGAATCATCTGTACTGTGAACCTCCGTCCGAGCAGCCAGCTCCACAACATCGCACAAAGCCGGAGGGAACAGACTCGCTCCCAGAGTTTACAGTAAGAGCTCAGCTAAGCAGCAGAGACAGCAGTGGGTGTGGGAGTGTAAATACTGAAACAGTGGGAGAAGAGATCTACAAAGCAAAAAAAAACCCGCGGCAATGAGTCTCAGAGCCTGGGTTAACTGACAGTGCTCGTTCTATGCTCCCCACCTTCCCTGGGCTCTGAGACCCTCCCCACCTTCCCTGGGCTCTGAGACCCTCCCCACCTTCCCTGGGTTTCAGCACTGCTGTTTTTTGCTCCATAGCGTGAGCCAAAGTCAGTTGACCCCTGCCTTGAGACTTTCTGCTGCGGGTCTTTTATTTGCAGAGGCACTAGTGGTGGGGGAGGAGGAGGTGGAGGTGCAGGTGGTGGGGAAAGGGGGAAATGGAGATGGGGGAGGAGGAGGTGGTAGGGAGACAGGTTCTGGTGGGGAGGGAGGGAAGAGACAAACACTGATGGTGGTGAGGAAAAGGAAGATGGAGGCACTGGTGGGGGGAGGGGAAGATGGAGGCACTGGTGGGGGGAGGGGAAGATGGAGGCACTGGTGGGGGGAGGGGAAGATGGAGGCACTGGTGGGGGAGAGGGAGAGTCGAGGGCGCTGGTGGTAGGGGAGAGGGGGAGACAGAGGTGCTTGTTGTGGTGCTGATAGTGGTGTGGGGTAGGGCAAGACAGTCAAACATTCCCCTTGGAGTCCATGACTCAGTCTGCAGGATGAGAAGAGTCTGATGTGCTGATCTTGCCTGGGCTTGCATTTCTTCTGCAGGTGCAGATGGGGAATTTGAACTTCCTGCTGGGCAGAGTGCAATATGACACAGAGAGCCAACTCACCTTCCCCCTGGAGGCCCAGATTGGCTTGGGTGTTGGAGCCTCCTTTGTTGCTTTGATTGTCCTGATCATTGTCTTCATCTACAGGTGAGAAGTGCCTGAGGATGTGTCTATGCTGCCTCTGGAGGGATAATTGCAGATCTGGAAGGCATACCCAGCCTAACTGTAATCTTGCTGAAAATAGCAGTGAAGACCTGGCTGCCCAAGCTTCAGCAACATGAGTATGTACCCAGGTCCCTGGGTGTCTTGCACTGCCCATGCTGAAGCCTGTGCCACTGCCTCCTCGCTGCTATTTTTAGCATGCTGGCCAGCTTAAAGCTAGCATGGGTATGCCTAGCTTAGCTGCAAGCACACCTTGGATTGTTTGTAGACATACCTTCAGTGATGGTTTGCAGGATCTTTTGGCACCCTGATCACCTTCAACAGGAATGTCCAATGGGCACAGCTAGGCCTCTACATTTGAGACCTAATTTAGTCCCTCAGTTTTCCTTACTTTGGGTGAGACTCTGCAGCCTTCCCATTGGACTTCAGAGGGTGCAGATTTGGCCTTGGTGACAGAACTCCCACCTGAAAGGCCACTTGCCTCTGGAGTTCAGAGTTTGCAAGTAAACCCCAGACACACCTTCCAGTGTAAGCTGAGGGTTTGCAGAAGGATTTATGCCACTGGCCTCTGCTCTTGAGTGTTATGGTCTATCCAATGTTCAGAAATACCTCCCCCTATTTTGCTCCCTCTTGGGGCACATGGATTTACTATGACAGACCCTCCTTTGCCACCACTACCAACTCCACAGTTGAGATCTTCCGGAGGAGCCGATGGAAAGAGAAGGCAGGCCCTAAGTTCATTTCCAAAAAAATGCTGCAGATAAAAAATTAGTTAGACGCATGGTTGAATTTTATGGAAGCCCCCAATGATGCACTTAGGATTGCCTCCATATAAGACATAACACAGAGTCGGAAACTGGAAACCAGAGAGTTGCTCCTGTGCAGAAGGTGATCACATAGTCTGGTCTAAAAAAGACGTCAGCCTGGGAGTTCCAGTGTAGGATGCTGTTATTAGCAGGTTGGTCTGGAGCAGACTGGAGTTATTAGCCAGGAAGTTTGTCCCCTCTTGAGGAGCAAGGATGAGTTTGAGGCCTCAAAAGGGAGAGGCTCCTCCATTCATCTGAAGAGGATGGGCCCCTCAAGCCCAACTTGTGATCCAGCTCTGCGCTAGCTTCTTTTGCCCAGTTAGCCCTCTGTTCTTTAGCATATGTGGTAAGGCCCATCCGTTTCTCAGTTTGAGGAAGAGTTTTAGGGAACATCTTTTCCCTTGAGATGTGTAGACATGGGGTAGTTTAGAAACCAAAATCTAAATTAAGTTATATTAAACTCAGCCAGACGGAAATCCCATCTGCAGTGAGTCAGCTGGGTGGTCTCCAGCTCTCCTTCCCATTACAGGAGGAAGAGCAAACAGGCTCTAAGGGATTACAAGAAAGTTCAAATCCAGTTGGAAAATCTGGAAACAAGTGTTCGGGACAGATGCAAAAAAGAGTTCACAGGTAAGAGAACTTCCCTCCCCTGCAGCTGCAAATAGAGGTGTTGGGGAACCATTTCTGGCCCTTCCATCTGTCCCAGACCCTACGGACCTTGTCTCAGTAGCTGCCTCTGTGTGAACAATCATACACCTTCCCATGTCAGCGTGTTAAAGTTTACAGCCAAATTCTGCTCAGGTGCCCACATGCCCTTGAGGTCAGTGGAGTGGCACTTGTGTAACTGGGAACAGAGTTTGGCCTATACTGATCTCTGCAGTTCTTCATCTGGAACATCAGAATCTAGAGATGGGATCATTAGTGTCCCCCTTTATCCACAAACTGCAGTTCTATCACTAGCAGCAAGGAGCACGGGGAGGGGAGGACACTAGAAGCTACAGGAGAGACTATTACTGATTTTTAGTTAGAAGTGGAAAGCTGTGAGATACATGAAAGTCATGGTGTTGCAGTGACTGTATAATACTGTGTCTCTGTCCTGTGATACCGCCTATTATCATTGAGCCTGACTAAACACCAGGCCAGTCTTTTAATAAACATCATCCTTTAGCAATCACTAGTTTGCTTGGTAGAGCTTTTTCTGCTTTTTTTTAAACCCAGAGGATGTCCCCCAGCTGTAAACAAAAATAACAACCTGTTAGACCTTCCAGTCCCTCCCCAGGAGCCAGGGCTGGAGAGCTCCCTACAGAACATTTGCCAGTGTTCCAAACAGTCTAGTTTTAAATGCCCCACATGACAGGGCTTCCACTCCTTCCTTCTGGAGAGGATTCCACAGAATGAAGCATCTCACTGATATTTAGCTTGTCTGTTTCCTTTGTCAATTCCATCCCATTTGATCTAGTTACCTCCCAGGCCACAGCCCCATGTTCCACGCTCTGGGACACACTTTGTAACACAGAAGCTCCCTTTATTTTCAGACCTGATGACGGAAATGATGGATCTCACCAGTGACCTCGTTGGTACCGGAATCCCCTTCCTAGATTACAGATCCTACGCAGAACGCATTTTCTTTCCAGGACACCGTGAGTCACCACTGCAGAGGGGCCTGGACATGCCTGAATGTCGGCGGCAAACAGTGGAGCAGGGCTTGGTGCAGCTCTCCAACCTCCTCAACAGTAAACTCTTCCTTACCAAGGTAACATCCCTTCCTTAGTTGCCTGCAGTAACTGGCTCCTGTGCCATTTCACAGGCAATTGTTGCCAAGAGAGACATAAGGGACTGTGAGCTCCCTTACAGCATTCTTTAAAGTGCCTCCTGATGGAAAGCAAGAGACTGGAATAGCTGGATGTTCCCCATATCTACAACACCTCTTACTGGGAAAGTCCATATCTGTGGTTACCCTATTTTA
This sequence comes from Gopherus evgoodei, assembly GCF_007399415.2. Lineage (NCBI taxonomy): Eukaryota > Metazoa > Chordata > Testudines > Testudinidae > Gopherus > Gopherus evgoodei. Next base: position 131,344,641 of record NC_044328.1, on the reverse strand, counting down.
ATAGATTAGAGCATTCGTTCATCTTTGACACACTCTCTCTCTCGCTCTTTAGTTTATCCACACTCTAGAAATCCAGCGCACATTCTCTCCAAGGGACCGGGCCTATGTGGCATCGCTTCTCACTGTCTCATTGCATGGGAAGCTAGAGTACTTTACTGACATCCTAAAGACTCTTTTGAATGACCTCGTTGAGCAGTATGTGGCCAAGAACCCAAAGCTGATGTTGCGAAGGTGAGTGAGTGATTCAGTAATAGTCTCTCTGTCTTCAGGCTGGTTCCTGGACAGAACTTTTCTTGGCTGTCATAGAGCTCCATAATCCCTCTGTAGTAACAATGAGACAATGTGCTGTGCAGCAGATACAGATCCAGTAGGTGTCCAGACATGAAGCTCTACCAAAGAGGAGGCAACAGAAATCAGAAATCCCAGCTGTAGACAGTGATGAGACAGAGCAAGAATCCTTCATTCAGATCCTCCGTCCTCTATGTTCATGCTATACACTGAACTCCCTTTTTTCTGCCCCCATTTCCCTTTTTCAGCTTCTCTACCATGTGATCATTCTTCTGTCTCCCCTTGCCCTGGGCTATGCTGAGCCCTTAGCCAACCTTCATATACCTTCCTGTCTTGTCAAGCACAATTCCCTTTTGATGGTTGCTTATATCATCACTTTCTAAGTGTCACTGGATCTGCAACGCTGTGGGCAGACACTTTCTCAAGGAAGCAGAGCCATGGCGCCCTATCATTTGGCACCTTCACTAGCTTCCTGCCCTTCTCTGAATCCTGTTCTCAATTGTTTCCCTGGTTTTCAAAGCTCTCCAGGGACTGGCATCTACTCACCAGCTTCCTGCCTTCTGACTCCTGCCACTCTAATCTTATCCCCTTTTGGTCCTTTCCTGCAACAATTAGAGGTGACATTTAATTTGTGCTCCCTCTTCTGTCTAGGTCACTTCTCCTTTGCTGCTGAGTCATTTCACACAAGAAGTACCTTGAAATCTCCCTATGGGTCTGTGTGTGATGTTGTGGGGGGCAGGGAGCTTGGACTGTGGGTCTGTGTGTGATATTGTAGGGGAGGAGCTGGGATGTGGGTCTGTGATATATTGTGTTATATTATGGGGGCAGGGAACTGGGACTGTGGATTTATGTGATATTGTGTTATATAGCATGTGGGATCTTCTGGGACTGAGGGGCTGAGTAGAATATTGTATGATATTGTGTGAGGGAGGGGCTGGAGCCAGGGCTTTTAGGGAGGCATTTTTGCCATAGAGTGGATGAGGAGGTGTGCAACGAGCCACCTGGAGAGACACAAGTCTCAGTGGGAATTTTTTGTCAGATCTCATCCTCCCAATTCCCAGATATTAGCTTCACGCCAGGGTTTTGTAGCAGGTGCTGCTGGATGTTACAGGGCAGCATGCATAGGAGATTTCCTCATGAAGGCTGGGGTTTCTCACAGCATTCAACATTGGCTTAACTCTGCTCCTGTTAAAGTTGTTGGGAGTTTAGCCCGTGATTTCAGTGGGAGCACAGTTAGGCCAACACTGAGCTTTTTCTAAACCCTGTTCCCTCTGCAATGAGCTGGTGGCATGATTGGTACCTTGCAAGAAATCTGGTCCTTTTATTCCTAAATCACACTTTCTATAGGTCTGAGATATAGCCGAGGGGCATAGACACCTGACTGCCCTGTTGTGAGTTCTGTTCCATTGCAGGGAGTGGAGATACAGCACAGAATTCTATGTTTGGGTCCTTCGGGCAGCCTGTAGAGGCATTAATGGCCTCTTGTGACTGCAGGTTAATTGCCTACCTTACTGTTCACACACCAGAAGTTCTGTGCCTCATTCAGGCTGAAGCCTTGAAATTTGTACTCGGGTGGGGTCCTCAAATGGGCTTTGCCTAGAAAGCATGTCCTGATCCTTATCATCCACCCCACTCTCTGCTCTAGTGCCTCCCTGTGGAGGGTAACATACAGTAACCAGCCTGGGGTTCTCTTTCAGGACAGAAACAGTAGTAGAGAAGCTGCTCACCAACTGGATGTCCATCTGTCTGTATGCTTTTGTAAGGGTAAGAATTCTCCATCCCTGGGAAGGGTGGGGAAGCCAAGAGAAATGGAGACTAAAAGAATGCCCCAACCCTGCTGCACTAATATAGATCAGCAGTCTGAGCGCCTGCTAAAATGGTGTCACAAATTACCCTGTGTGCAGTGAGCAGGAAAGAAGAGCTGGGTTGCTCACAGCATAGATTGCACAGCATCCAGGACTTCATCAGCCTGTCTCATCTGCACTTTTCCACAAGCCTGCTGCCAAGGTCTGAGCTGGACTCTTGCATGCCCACATGTTGGTCCGGCAGAGACAGCCTGACCACTGTAGTGGCTGAGTGTCTCACACACGTTAGTGGGATGAGCTGCACAGCACCCCTGTGCAGGAGGAAAGGTGTGAGCTTGTGTTGGGTTTACAGACCCCACACACAGGCTAAGGCAGTGAAGGAACATTTGTGGGCCAAGAGGACCCTACCCCTTGGCAGCTGGTGAGCATGCTCCAAATGGAGGACCTGCGTAAAAGGAGACTCTGACAGTCAAGCAGGGGGATAGTGAAGGAGAGGCTGACTGTAGGGAGGATGCCAGATTGCTGCTTCTGGGAAAGAGCAGCCTACAGGAGAAGGGTCTGGACTGTGGGTAAGACCTGGCCAGAGGCCCCTGCTCCCTGACAGTGAAGAACACCTGGACCCTGAGAAGTGAACTGAGAAGTCCCCATTTGGCTGTTTGAACTGTTGGGACTCCTTGGGAACTCTGCTAGGGAGAGGCAGAGTGCTGTGACCACATCCCAAACTGAAGAGAGAATGAGGAGGTAGGAGTTGGCCCAGCGGAAGCTGGTCTGATGAATTGGCCAGAGGGTGCTGAAACACTCCTTGTCCCTTCCCCTCTAGGCCCTGCACTGAGACCTGGTGGAGAGGTCCCATGCCTCCATCTGGTTGGGAGAACCTGGGACACACTGGGGAATGAAGGACCATAACCCAGATGCTCGGTTTGTGGACTGCCTAGCAAGGCCATCCCAGACTTGGGGGAACAGCTGAGCCATAATCTGCCCCAAGGCCTATGCAGGTTTCCAAGTGAACCTGACTACAGACCTCCATTTTACAGATGAGGAAACTGAGGCCTAGTGTCTTGCCCCAGGTCACTCGGGGATGCTGTGGCACACATGGAATTAAATCCAGGTCTCAGGAATTCCAGTTCAGTGCCTTAGCCACCAGACCGTTTTTCCAGAACATGGAGCAGGGATGGGGTGGGTGGAACCTTCCGACTTGGATCCTTTGAGTTGCTTTGTTGACTGGTGCCTTTGGCTATGCTCCTGGGGGTAAAGGAGTCCATGTTCTGAGGCCTGAGGTCACTGTCAGGCAAAATGAAAGTGACTTCTCTCAAGAGTTGAGCCTCTTTCTGTCTCTGCCAGGACTCTGTCGGGGAGCCGCTCTATATGCTCTTCCGGGGAATCAAGCACCAAGTAGATAAGGGACCAGTGGACTGGGTGACGGGGAAAGCCAAATACACCCTGAATGATAACCGCCTTCTGCGAGAGGATTTAGAGTACCGGACTCTGGTGAGAACTCCCTACTGCACATCTCTGTGCATTCTCTTCCCTCCTTGTTCTGTACCAATGAAACACCATCCTAATCCAGTGGTTCTCAACCTGTAGTAAACGGACCCCTGTGGGTCTGTGGACTATGTCTAAGGGGTCCACGAAAGACTTAGACTGAAAACTAAGTGAACGGAATTCAACTATATATACAAAGAGGTCCTCACCTTCATTTGAAATTTATTAGAGATCTGCAAATGAAAAAAGGTTGAGAACCACTGTCCTAATCTACCCTGAGTCAGAACTAAAGCCACTCTCTCGCTAGTGTCCTGTTATTGCTCACTGGAAGCCATGCTTTACACCAGAATCTGGGATTGGCATAGTTCCCAGTGTCATTCAGAGCTGCTCTGCTGTCGATGGCCTAAAGAGATCTAGCAGCCAGGGACTGCCAGAGCAGAGCAGTACTCTAGCCACATCTCCTGCTCACCGGCTATATCCACTGCGGAATCATGGGAGAAGGAGGAGGGGCCATAAGAGTCTACAGCAACTCTTTGCCAGCTGAGGAGACCCCCTACATAGAGGCAATCTTCAGGAAGCCTGCTGAACCAGCTTTACATGCCCTTCATGCCACTGAAGCAGGACTGAGAATCTGGCTCATTATATTCATGGTATTCCTTTCCCCAGTGGTCTGGAAATGTAAAAGGTTTATCATTAATATTATCACTTATTAGTGGTTTGCTAATGGTAAGTGTAACTGTGGGGGGAGGGGAGTGCAGGTGTGGTTGCTACTCAGGCTCGTCACTGAGTAGCCCTTTCAGCTATCTTTTCTTTCCCCAGACTTTCAATGCTCTGACTCAAACTGAAGCTACTGTGAGAGAGGCAGAGGATTCTCAGGGTGTCTCTGTGAAAGTGCTGGACTGTGACACTATAACACAGGTGAAGGAGAAAATCCTAGATCAGATCTATAAAGGAACGCCATATTGTCACCGCCCAGACCCAGACTCGCTGGACCTTGGTGAGCACAATTCATTGATGCCAAGACTCAACTCCACTTTTCAACCTCATCATTATCTAATATATCTAATAACTGTCTCCTGTGCCATTGGTGTGCCTCACACTGTCCATTCAGTGAATGGAGACAGTCCCTGCCGCATGGAGCTTACGTTCTAGCCTGGATTCAGTGTGACATCATCAATGGGGGAGAGGGATAATAGCAGGAAGTGGGGCAGAAAAGAGGATACTTATAATCTGCTGCCGCCACCTCTTGTTTGCAAGGTACCTTGTGTTCTTTTCACCTTTAAAAGCAGCAAAGAATCCTGTGGCACCTTATAGAATAACAGAAGTTTTGGAGCATGAGCTTTCGTGGGTGAATACATGCATCTGACGAAGTGGGTATTCACCCACGAAAGCTCATGCTCCAAAACGTCTGTTAGTCTATAAGGTGCCACAGGATTCTTTGCTGCTTTTACAGATCCAGACTAACACGGCTACCCCTCTGATACTTTTCACCTTTTGTCACTGGAAGTAGCTACTGGGCCTGACTGGTTATTGTCAGAAGGTTGTAGAGGAAGGTGGTCTTTTGAGGAAGGATTTGAATGAGGAAAGGGATGTTTATGAAAAGCATACAAGATCAGAGAGGGTACTCAGGGTGTAGGGGACAGCATGGGAATAGTGCAGAGGTGCCAGAAGGTTATAGGCTCAATCCTGCTCTTATTGAAGCCAGTGGCAGAACTCCCATTTACTTCAGCAGTTCAGGATCAGGCCCTAAGCGGGCTAATGAAATGCAGGGCTCTTGTTGGGGGGTGAGCTCTCCAGTTTTTCTTCCTCTTTTGTTCCTTTTTCTCAGTTGACAGCAGTGAGGCATCTGCACACCGCTGTATTCGTAGGACATGCTCTCACTCAGTAATGCATTGCATGATTCAGAGATTGCAGTTTACTCTGGACACACTTCTTGTCATGCCACCCTCTTCTCCCATCTGGGATGTGGAGCCATCTTCCTGTCTATAATTGCCATTGCTTGGTCGGGAGGGAGAGGATGACTATGGCCAACAGAATTACAATGAGTAATGATCCCATATTGATGCTGAAAGCTCAGATTTAGATTGGCAGGGAAGGCTGAAAACACAAGTCTGAGTTTCCCCTATATTGAATTCTGTAGCACTTAGAACTCCACACTTCATTAAAACCATCCATCGCCATTGCAGCAATTAATCCACGGATGCAGACAGGTAGAAAGAAGGCAGCGGGAGCAGCAGCCGCAAACAGGTTGTCAGGCCTCTCTCTCCTATGCACAGAGAGGCTGTTGTGATCACAGCTTTAGAAAGTTTGTAGCCTATGCACAATGAGTGCCAGGCAAGGATAAGATGCCCATGTCTGCACTAGCAGGGTGGCTGGGTTGCCTTTACTAATTTAAAGTTCTTTGGGGGCAAGGACAATATCTTCATAACTTCTGTGACATTCCAGACATTCTGACAATAATCTGCTGCCCTGTGTCAAATAATATTATAAAATAGTAAGTAACAATCCTAATAGACACAGAACCTTTAAACATACCTTTTTTCTGTAACATATGCTGCACATTTGTACTGTTTTGTATTATAGCATAGAAGTTGCGTGGTTACGTTATTGTGATGTACATATCCAAAGGGACAGAGTTTGTTGCTGCTGGACCTTTACCCCACATTTCCTAACAACTACGAGATTAAACTCTCAGCGCTCTTGCAGTGCACTGCTGATACAGTTCTGGCATGTTGTTAGTCTTACCTGGTTTCTGCATATTGAAAGTGAAATATACAAGAAAGTGTTAAAGACGGTTCAGCTTTCATAGTAAACATTTTATTTTTATTTTCTGTTTTCTATGTTTTGATGACTGTAGAGTGGAGATCAGGTCTGGCTGGTCACCTGATCCTTTCCGATGAGGATGTGACCTCTGTCATTCAGGGAACCTGGAAGCGCCTGAACACTCTTCAGCACTACAAGGTCAGAACTGAGCATCCTCCTCCCCTTCCCCTTCTCAGTGACCTTCGATTTCAGGTGTACATTCCACCTCTAGATCTGACTCCTGCCTGATCCCATTTAAAGAACCTTTCTAGCCCCACCTGTGATGTGGTGAAGCCTCTGACTTGCTCCTGACACAGGAACTGGTGTTCAGACAGTGTAACCTCCTCTGTACTCTGCATCTCCACCTCTGACAACCTGAGGCATGGATGCTGTAGAGGCAAACAGGTGTCTGATGTTTTGAATGTGTATCCCTAAGCTAATTTCTGGAGATGCTGTAATCAGAGCAGGCTTGGTGGATCTGTTGGTTAGCGCCTGAGTCCTTTGACTCTGGAAATTGAGACACAAATTCTACCTTCACTCACAATTGAAAGCAAATTTGGTGCACCTCTTCCTACTCCTACCATAGATTTGTCACCTTCAAAGAAACAAGCAGCAGTCACACAAGGATTTTGGGAATGTGAGGAAAAATGGTTAGACAAATGGGTCCCTTTCTGGGCACTTGGAAAATTTGTGGGGCTAGGAAACAGTAACTGTGCTGTTCAGCACTTCATTCTGTATAATTGATTCTAAGGCCAGAATGGACCATTATCTTCCGCTTCTTCTTTAGCCTCTGTCAAATGCACCCTTCACTGCAGTATCTGCCGTCACTCTCCCTCTATACTGCTCGCCCCCTTCTTTCCTAGTATCTTTTTATTTAAGGTTGTAGAACAGAGGTCGGCAACCTTTCAGAAGTGATGTGCCGAGTCTTCATTTATTCCCTCTAATTTAAGGTTTCGCGTGCCAGTAATACATGTTAATGTTTTTAGAAGGTCTCTTTCTCTAAGTCTGTAATATACAACTAAACTATTGTTATATGTAAAGTAAATAAGGTTTTTAAAATGTTTAAGAAGCTTCATTTAAAGTTAAATTAAAATGCAGAGCCTCCCAGACCAGTGGCCAGGACCCGGGCAGTGTGAGTGCCACTGAAAATCAGCTGGCGTGCTGCAGGTTGCCTACCCCTGTTGTAGAAGTTGGGTTGCACTAGACTGTATCTCACTTCTGTCATTGTCGATACACCATGTTGCAGACCTGCAATTGTGTACCTCTTCTGTCAGCAGGAGACAGGCTTACTGGTTGAAGTCAATATAAGGGCCACATGCCCAGTATAGCAGATGGTGGTCTCCAGAGCTGGGATCAAGCTGCTGGAAATGAAAAATAATGCTTAAAATACCTTGCCTTGAAGCATCTGACAGACATCATTGACCCTCACAGCCCTTTTTACAGATGGGGAAACCAAGGCATGAAGTGTTGAAGAACCTTTACCAAGCTCACAGAGTGAGTCAGTAGCAGAGCCAGGAATGGAGCCCTGGGGCATGAGTCCTAGTCCCCACTTCTAACCAGGAGACCATTCCTCCTTGTGGGTGGGCTGTTGTACTTTATAAAGTCTGCCTGTCACACTGAGAAGAAGAAATGTGTAGAATATTGTTAACCCGAATTCTGCTTGTACACAGGTGCCTGATGGAGCAACTGTAGCTCTGGTCCCACGTCTGACCAAACATATCCCCAGGGAGAATCAGGATTACATCCCTGGAGAGAGTGAGTCTGATGCTGAAGGCCTCATAAAATAGTTTCACAGAGCCCATCAGCTTGCAAGCTAGGACTTTGTTCTCCCAGGCAATAAGTCTAACGTTATGGTAACACCCAATAGCTACTGGGTGAGTTGGGCCTTCCTCGCTATTAGCATTGACAGGATATCCAAACTGTCAGCACCGGGGGCTTCTGTAAGTGTCTGGGAGCCAGAGGCCCCTAAAAATAGGGGAGCAGGCAGGGCCAGCAAGGAGAGTCCAGCTTGAGCTGGAATCTTCTGGTTGCTAACCGCAGAGGCTGGGTGCAATCCATAGCTAATAGGCCCACCAGTTAATAAACCTAGGGCCTGGGCACAATCCCTATCTTGCTGCATGTTCCCTTAGTGCAGAGAAATCTTTTTTCTTATAAGGGCAGCAAGTGGCTCCGAGCACTGTGGCCAGTCTCTGAGAGAAGCCTAGAGATTTCAGTAGTATTTGTGTTTCAGAAACGCCGATGCTGGAGGATGCAGATGAGGGTGGAATAAAACTTTGGCATCTAGTAAAACCAACTGAAGAGCCAGAGCTCCCCAAACACAGGCGAGGAAGCTTACGGGATCGGGAGCGAGCCAAGGCCATTCCTGAAATTTATTTGACACGTCTCCTCTCTATGAAGGTAGGAAAGAACATAATGTTGGATTAGCTAAACTAGATCATGCCTAGGATACTTCCTTCCACAATGGCCAAGGCTTGGGGCTTTGGTACTAAACCCTCAAGCCCCAGGGTGTGTTTTGCCAGCTGTGCAGCACTGCACATGAAGAAATAATTCTTTGCTGCCAAGATTACGGATATATTTATTTGTTGGCTTCCCTGTAACTCCAATACCATAATATCTAAGTTACATATGCTAAGGGAGTTAGCCTTCCAACAGCCTTCTAAAGGAGAGAAATGTTATTCTTCTTCTTCGAGTGATTGCTCACATCCATTCCAGTTAGGTGTGCGCGCCGTGCGTGCACGTTCGTCGGAAACTTTTTACCCTAGCAACTCCAGTGGGCCGGCAGGTCGCCCCCTAGAGTGGCGCCGCCATGGCACCTGATATATACCCCTGCCAGCCCACCCGCTCCTCAGTTCCTTCTTACCGCCGTGTCGGTCGTTGGAACTGTGGAGCGTGGCATAGCTGTCCTCCACGTCCCTAGCTCTCCTTGTTCTACGGTTGATAGTTGTAATTAGTAGTTAAGTGCAGTTAGTTATATAGTTAATAGTGTAAATAATATTTGTAGATATTTGTTAGCCGGTTTGGGCCGTAGCCCTTCCCGGCACCCGGAACCGGGCTCATGCCTGGTTCGCCGGGCTTCAAGCAATGTGCGGCCTGTAAGAAGCCGATGCCGACCAGCGACCCTCACAATGCGTGTCTAAAGTGCCTGGGGGAATCGCACAGATCGGACAAGTGCCGCATTTGTAAGGCTTTTAAGCCTAGAACAAAGGAGAGAGACCAGAGACTTAGGACTCTCCTCATGGAAGCGGCACTCGACCCGGCAGCTTCGCAGGCCGTCACCTCGACACCGGCACCGGATCGCGCTGGCACCGGAAAGACTCCCCGGCACCGACCTTCCCCGGCACTGGGTGCAGAAGCAAGACCCTCGAAGTCTGCAACTCCATCCAGGCAGACTCGAGTGGAGCGCCCGGCACCGACATCTGCCGCGGCGCTACCGGCACCGTCGACTCCGGGCCCGGAGGGTCCGTCGAGTCCGGTCCCGCCGAGCTCCCCCATAAGATCTGGGGTTGAGCTATTGGTCCCATCGACGCCGGAGACCTTCGCCTCGGCACGGGACCTCATTGCCCTGACTGAGTCAACTCAGCCTCCACCCCCGGTACCTCCAGTGCGGGTAGCGTCCAGGGGCAAACCTATGATGAGAGCGCCGTCTCGGGACTCACGCTCGCTGTCGAGGTCCCGACACCATGGTCGCTCAAGATCCCGCCGCCGCTCGCAGTCCCGGCACCGCTCCCCTCGGCGGTACCGGTCGTACTCGCGGCACCGATCGGCCTCCAGACGGTCTGGTTCCAGCCACCGATGCTGGCACAGGGACTCTAGAAGCCAGTCCCGCCGTCGATCAGCACCCCGGTCGACCTCCCGGCACCGAGCTGGTGGCAGGTCCCGGTCGACCTCCCGACACTGCGTCGGTGGCAGGTCCCGGTCCCGATCCCGGCACCGAATCAGCGGCCGGTACCGGTCCCGATCCCGGCACCGAGTCCAAGACAGACCCCGGTCCCGATCCCGGCACCGGTATTCCCGGTACCGGTCCCCGGCACCGAGAACATCTTCGGCGCCAGGACGCGGAGACTCTTACCAGCCGCGGTCGGCCCCTCCATGGCCTTCCAGACAACCGTCGGTGTCATCGCAGGCGGACAGTGTATATGCGCTGGGCACTGACAGACAAGCGGCCCTTTTTCAAGACCCTCCGCAACAGGACCAGGGTCCGCAGCAGTGGGGGTTCTGGACACCCTGGGCGTATCACCAAGCCCAGGGCCCCCAACAGCTTCCTCCTAGGCCTGCAACGGCAGAGCACAGGGCGCCGGAGGCGTCATTGTCTCGCCCCCCTCCCTTCCCAGACGGGGAGGACGGGTCAAAGCAACAAGACCCTGATCTCCCTCCTGAGCCAGAGGCGAGGGCTGAGGCGGACCCCCCGCTGGACACTCTCTTGCCGGGGGTCTCCTCATCGTCTTCTCCCGATGAGGCGGTGGCTGGCACTTCCTCTAATAGCCCTCCTCCGCTAGATCTCAGGGCACATCAGGACCTCCTCAGGCGTGTAGCACAGACTTTGAGCCTGCAAGCTGAGGAGGTCCCTGAGATCGAGGACCCCGTCGTCAGCATCCTCTCCTCCGATGCTCCCACCAGGGTCGCCCTGCCCTTTATTCGGACGATCCAGGCCAACGCCAATACGATCTGGCAATCGCCGGCCTCCATCCCCCCTACTGCACGGGGCGTCGAAAGGAAGTACATGGCCCCCTCCAAGGGCTATGAGTACCTCCATATTCACCCGACACCATGCTCCCTGGTGGTACAGTCGGTGAACGAGAGGGAGCGTCATGGGCAGGAAGCTCCAGCCCCCAAATCCAAGGAGGCCAGGCGTATGGACCTCCTCGGCCGCAAGGTTTATTCGGCGGGGGCCCTTCAGCTCAGGGTTTCCAATCAGCAAGCCCTTCTTAGCCGCTGCGCCTTTAACTCTTGGGTGGCAGCGGATAAGTTCAAAGAGCTGCTGCCACAGGAGGCGCATCAAGAATTTGCGGCGATTCTTGACGAGGGCAAGAAGGTTGCACGAACCTCGTTGCAGGCCTCCTTGGACGCTGCAGACTCGGCTGCCTGTACCCTCGCCTTGGGGGTGACGATGCGCCGCATCTCCTGGCTTCAGGTTTATACAGTCTTCCATAAAGATAAGGTGCAGCTGAGACCGCACCCTGCCTTTCTCCCCAAGGTGGTCTCAGCCTTTCACGTCAACCAGGAGATCTTCCTCCCAGTTTTTTTCCAGAAACCTCATTCTTCACGCAGGGAGCAACAACTCCACTCGCTTGATGTCCGTCGGGCTCTCGCGTTTTATGTGGAGAGGACCAAACCGTTCCGCAAATCCCCTCAGCTTTTCGTGGCAGTAGCGGACCGCATTAAGGAGCTTCCCATTTCCTCGCAGAGGTTATCCTCGTGGGTAACGTCCTGTATCAGGACCTGCTATGACTTGGCTCACGTTCCTACGGGCCGTGTGACTGCGCACTCTACCAGGGCGCAGGCATCGTCGCTGGCTTTCCTCGCCCGTGTGCCCATCCAGGAAATCTCTCGGGCAGCGACCTGGTCATCGGTCCACACCTTTGCTTCCCACTACGCCCTGGTCCAGCAGTCCAGAGAGGACGCAGCCTTCGGATCTGCAGTGCTCCATGCCGCTACTTCTCACTCCGACCCCACTGCCTAGGTATGGCTTGGGATTCACCTAACTGGAATGGATGTGAGCAATCACTCGAAGAAGAAAAGACGGTTACTCACCTTTGTAACTGTTCTTCGAGATGTGTTGCTCACATCCATTCCACACCCGCCCTCCTTCCCCACTGTCGGAGTAGCCGGCAAGAAGGAACTGAGGAGTGGGTGGGCCGGCAGGGGTATATATCAGGTGCCATGGCGGCACCACTCTAGGGGGCGACCTGCCGGCCCACTGGAGTTGCTAGGGTAAAAAGTTTCCGACGAACGTGCACACGCGGCACGCACACCTAACTGGAATGGATGTGAGCAATCACTCGAAGAACAACAGTTACAAAGGTGAGTAACCGTCTTTTCTCGTATTCTTCTTCAAGTATATGTCCATGTGGATCCCACTTTAGGTGGATGTGCCCCATACATGTGAGATCAGAATCCTTTGAACATCAATGTCCATTGGGTCATGCCTGCACCATGCACATGCTCGTGCACCTCTCCTCCAACAGCATAAAAGGCAGGACCGTTGGAATCGTCATTCAGTCCCTTCTTACCTCCTGCAGCAACAGGGTGGAATGAGTGGCATTTGCCTGCTGCCCTTAGCTTCAGCTGCAAAAAATTAGGTAGTTATGGTTAACTCTCTTTAAAATTCTCCCGTATTTTATTTTATTCTAGACATATAAAAAACCCAAAAAGCTAAATTTGATTTGTCCCTTTGTCCTCTGTGCCTCTGTCTGGGCCAAAATGCCAGATTCAGAGGCCTTGAGCATCAAACCATGTCCATCCTGCAATGGTCTCATTCCACTCGCAGATGGTCACAGCCACTGTATGGTTTTTGTCTTGATGAAAGCCATGTGCTAGGTTGCAGCTCGCTGTGTTTTTCGTTCTCCACAAGAATGAGGAAGACCTGGGACACCCATCTGAAGCTATAACTCCTCAATCAATCATCAGGACCCCAGTACTGAATCCAGCCCGCCAGGTTCTTAGGTGCCAGCCTTAGCTGCTGTGCCATGGCGATGCATTGAATCAGCACCCCTGACCAACAGCCTTCATGCTAAAGGCCTAAAGGAGCCAGGCCCCTGAGTGAATGGACAAGCGACGCTCTTATTGGGTACCTGTACAATATAAAACTCTTAACAGGAAGAGGAAGCTGTCTCAGCAGCTCTTGACTACTGCTCTGGACTGCCCCCCAGCCCACCTCAGCCCCTGGGCATTACAGTTTGCTTAGACCCCTTTTGGTCTCCTCATAGGCTTATCCTACCAGAAAAAGGTATGGAGTCCACAAGTACAGCACCGCAGGGCCCATGGAGACACTGAGTCTCCAGGAGCAGATCACTGGTCTATAGGCAGAAAAACCAAGCCTTACTGGCCACCGTGGATCAGCTTCAGGCAGAAAACCGCTCGCTGCAAGAACAGACCACAGGACTGCAAGTGGGAACGTCTCCCACAGCCCCATGGCCCATGTTGCCTTCAGAACCCAAACCCAGGGTATTGCTACCAGAGTGCTACAATGGGACCCCTAGCAGTTTCAGAGTTCTATGAGCCAGTGCAGGCTCCATTTCCTGTTATGGCCCAATGCCTGCCTGATGGATCAGGCAAAGGTGGCATACTGACCACTTGGGACACTTTCCTGAGGGCCTTTGTGACAACCTTTGATGACCCACGCTGAACTTACAATGCAGAGGTGGCTCTACAGGGAGTCTGGCAGGCCTCAGGATCAGCTGCAATGTATGCAGCCTGGTTCTGATGTCTGGTGGCAGATATGGCTTGGAATGAGCTGGCCCATCTACGCCAGTTCTGTTTTGGCTTCGGCAGAGAAATAAAAGATGTGCTTGCCCTCATGAAGCCTCTTGTAGATCTAGGTGCATTTATTGTCCAGGTGAAGAGCCACACTTGAACCACTCAGGAGCCCTCCCCACACCCTGTGTTTTGGATGCTGGCTTACGTTCTTCCACTAGGCATGGATTCTGATAACTTCCAGCACTCTTCTGTCTGTTGTCTCTGATGGCTATACCATCCAATTTCAGGCCTTGCCCCACATCCCTTTTCGGGGCAAAAAAAGCCAAAGATATATGTGTCTTCTCTGCTTTGCCTAGGAGCCAAAGAGGAGGCATCTCTGGAGTTCAGAGGAAGAGGTTCTATTCTTGAGATTTCCTTATCTTGAAGTAAAAAAGGGTGGGGGGCCTTTATCCCATCCTAGACCCAAGAAGACAGAATAAATGCAGACACCATCTCACATTCAGGGTGGCAGTGCTTGCCTCCATCATCCCTTCTCTCAAGCTCAAAACTGGTTCATGACTTCTGACCAAGACTCATATTTCTCTATTGTGATCCATCCAGCCCACAGGAAGTATCTGCGTGAGGCCCAATAACTACCAATACAAGGTGCTGCCATTCAGTCTCTCCACCTCAAAGTGTCTTCACAAAATGCCTAGCTGTGGTGGTGGAACATCTGAGAAGACAATGTGTTCATATCTATCCATACCTGGATGACTGGCTGATCAAAGGCAGGTCTCATAGGAAGTCACCACAGCCCTAAACTATGTCCTTTGCCATTCAGAGAGCTGGGTCTCCTGGTGAATCCACCCACATCCATTGCTCGGCTGGCTGAGAATAGTGTATCACTCCATGAGACATCAAAAGAACAAGCACATTATGCTTCCAGCTTACTTCCAATTGTCACTGAATTGGTGGTCAGGCCCCCAAGAACTTTCAAAAAAGGGTACCTTTCTCCACACCTTCATGCTGATCACAGATGCATCTGGACCAACTTCAGATACACAGAACTTGGTCCCAAAAAGGCATAAACCTGCATCTAAATGTTCTAAAATTGCAAGTGATCTTATTAGCTTCTGTAGCATTCCATCCTGTTTTACACAATTCCACCATGCAGGTTTTCAGACAACACATCTACAGTGTACTATGCAAACAAGCCAGGACTTGCCCATTCATCACTCCTGTGTGTCAGGAAGCAATCAGTTTATGGCAGTGGTGGGCAACCTGCAGCCCACGGGCCGCACCCAGCCTGTCAAAGTAATCCGCTGCCGGGCCGCTAGACAGTTTTACATTTGCTCAGCTGCCTGCAGCTCCCAGTGGCTGCAGTTTAACCCTGACAGGCTGCGTGCAGGTTGCCCACCACTGGTTTATGGACAGGGTGTCAACAATAGTTGGGTTTACACTAAATGTCAAGGAGATAAAGTGGCTGCACCTTGGAGAAGGGGACAACAGATTGTGTTGAAATGCAGCAGTGGTGAAGTTATCGAACAAGTGATGTGTACCTAGGAAGCTTGATCAGTGCTGATGGATTCCATCAAGGATGAGGCCTTAGCCACAGGTACTGGACAGAAACTGACAGAGTTATGGATGACTGAAATCACTACCTTTGGTACCCCAGTGAAAATTTATCACACCAATGTACTAACAGTATTACCTTATGGTCTGGAAGCAGCTATATTAAATTAAACAGACATCGGAAGGTTGGATGTAGTGGAGAGGAGAGTTCTTCAAAAGATGGGCAGGTTTAAAGTGGTATGATTTAAAGACACATGAAGAAATTAGAAGGCGAGTAGGATGTGAAATCAGGGTATGGAACTGGCTGCAGTCAAAAAGAGGTGATGGTAGAGAAACTGCAGAAGACAAACATGACAGGATGCCAAAGATGATAATGCAAACCCAAACAAGGTCAGTCCAAACTAGAGGCCAACCATCAATTAGATGGAGGGACACCATACATAGGGATGTGACGATGCTGGGCTTAATGGAGGAATAAGCCATGGACGAGAATGAATAGTGACACTATACTGCTCCCCATGCCTGTAAGGATGCTGTGGGATGAAAAGAAATGTCAGCAACACAGGGTAACCCCAATAGCTCTTCATCTTCCAGGAGCCAGCAATGATTTGCAGAAAATCCATTGCCAACCATGAGCAGAAAAGAATCCTGTGGCACCTTATAGACTAACAGACGTTTTGTTTGGAATACCCACTTCCTCAGACGACATGCATCTGAGGAAGTGAGTATTCACCCACGAAAGCTCATGCTCCAAAATGTCTGTTAGTCTATAAGGTGCCACAGGATTCTTTTCTGCTTTTACAGATCCAGACTAACACGGCTACCCCTCTGATACTTGCCAACCATGAGTGGAGCTCTGTAGAGCTCCATTGTCACCCTAATATCACAGAACCAAGCTCAGATACTTCAACCAGATAACAGATCATTGTATCAACCAGCCAGTATCCAGGCTGTCTGAGTGCTACTGACAGAGATTGCACTAGAAGATACCCTACTGCAAAGAAGAAAGTTCTCCATGAGGAAGACTTACTCCTCTAAATGGAACAGATTTTTAATTTTGGGCAGCCCAACACAACCGTGAACCATTGAAAGCCTCGGTACCTAAAATCCTCGATTTATATTCTGCATTTTTGAAACTCTGGATGCTTGTTCAGCTCCATCGAAGTCCATCTTGCAGCAATCTCAGCATGCCCCTCACCCAAGTAATCATGTTCATTTTTTTTCTGTATCTCGCAGTATCTAGATTTCTACTTGCTTATCCACCAGTCAGAGAACCCCCTCTGACCTGGGATCTTAATATTGTCTTTACAAGCTCCATGAAGCCCCTTTGAGCCTCTCTCTGTAGGCTCTTTATAGCGCCTTACTCGCAGGACCGCCTTGTTGCTCACCATCACATCAGCTAAACGGGTCAGTGAATTTGCATTGCTCATGGCTGACCCTCCTTACTCAACGTTCCAGAGAGAAAGGCGGTGGTGACACATCATTCCCAGTTTTTTCCTTAAGTTGTTGGACCTCCTTTGAAATGAATCTGTTAATCTCCTGCTTTCTTTCCCAAACCCCATTCCTCTCCAGGGACAAACTAACTTCGCACCTGGGATGTTTCACGAGACTTGTTCTATTATCGGAAAAGGACAAAGCCCTTCAGACAGACTCCTTGTCTTGTTGCTATCTCTGGTGCCTCTCAGGGGCAGGCCATCTCCCAGAAAATACCTCCGTGAATTACCCAGTGTGTTTCAATCTGCTGTCACATGGCTGCTACCCTTCTCCCTCCAAACATCGCACATTCCAGTGGAGCACAGGCTGCCTCCTCTGCTGTCTTCAGCTATCTGAACCCAACAAGGCAGCTACGTGGAGTCAGCCCCATGCTACTGTTAACCACTATGCCCTTGGCCTGGGGCAAGATGAGATGCCAGATTTGTTAGGTAGCGTCACAGTCAAGGTTCAGTCGCCTCAGTGTCACCTTCCAGGTGGGCCACTGCTCATCAGCCACTTAGGAAGAGATCCACATGGACGTGTACTTGAACTGAAAACAGTTACTGACCTTACTGCTTTGACATGTCATCCTCCCAGATCCCACGGCCCACATTCCAGCCCTGCTTTTTGCGAGCCCCTTTTCCTGCCATTCTGAATTAGTGACAGAACTGAGTGACGGTTGTAGCTGCTCTACCCTTTATGCCCTCGGGTGGGGGACCGGGGCACGAGGACACACATGGGGCAGGCATAGTTGAACAGCCACTCCTGTTCAAATATTCTGATATCCCATTCATGGGGCACATGCGTACCTACATTGGGATCCATGCAGACAACAGCTTCTCGTTGAAGGTAAGTGACTGTTCTTTGTAGATGGGAACTGAGTGTAGCCTTTTATTTTATTTTAAGTGAATTTTGTAATGCACTATTACACTACCGTGGGTTCAGCTCTGGTGGCTACAGTTTAAAGCTCAACAGAGTGAAAGTCATCTTTGCTACTTGCTTCAGATATAGTTTCAAGGAACACATAAAAGACCCAGGATAGTGACCACACATGTACTCACAAGTATAAGGTCTAGTCTGTTTTACAAGTTTTATTAAAGGGACAGTTAAAGTTATGATTAACCAAACATATAGAAATTCTATACAGACCTATGCACAAGTTACAAATATAGTCATACTCGCATTCTTTACAATATTCTTAAATTCTGATGGCTGCCTTGCTAATTGATTAGCAGTAGAGGGATGGTTCCTGCTGGAGTTTCTTCTAGAGATCTTAATTTTCCTAATCTGGATACCCTCTTTTTTATAATGTGATTTTGACTATACCTAATTAGCATTTATGCAAATAGTGTACCTGCAGTTAGGGCATGTGTTAGAAAAATGTGACTACCAGATACCTTGTAAGCAAAAAAATTACTCTTGCTGTTAATTTTTTGCACTATCACTCATTGGTACATCTTTTCCTGTAATCTTGTGGCATAGGGTCATTCTCTGTTCCCTTATTTATGTCAAGCATTTCTTAAACCTATGGCCTAGTATGGCTAAGCTAAAATCTCACAGGCCTCAGCCTGTAGGCCTTGCATTTCAGCCCTACTTACTTAGATACCTAATACATAATTATGCCTTCTGACTACTGACCAATCTTATATTTCTATAATCCTATAATTTAAATCTGTTTGGGATACAATGATTACATATGATATTTTAGTTAATCGTAACATAGCACAATAAATGAACAATAAACTAAAATCATTGGCTACATGAGACACAGTGATACTACTGTCTTGCGCAGGGATTCTGTGACATGGCTGAGAAAATAATCTCTTGAGTCTGTCCAATGCCTTAAACACAAGTCCACCCTTCTTCACATGCACCCAGTTTTGGAAGGTTGTGTTTCCTTGTTCATAGCTTACAGAAATAAAGACATGCTCAGCAAAGAATCCTGATTTTTTTCCCCTCCCTTATCCTTTCCCCAATAACAGTCGTCTTTACTGAGTTCAGTCTGGATTTCACTCAGACCATAGTATGGAAATTGCTCTCCTCGTTGTGTCTGAAGAAAGGACCCTTTTCCCTCTTATTCAGCTTGACCTATGAGCAGTCTTCAGCATGTGGACTGCACCATCGTGCTGGTTACTTTTGTTATGGACCATCTCTGACTCCTTCCTATCATGGTTCTGCTCACTTTACCCACCCTCAGACACCACCACTGGTTTCCCAGCCATTTGAGGATCAAGTTCAATATTCCCCTTGCATATAATCTGGTTCTGATTTGATGGGAGGGCTACTTCTGAATGAAGGAAAGTGACCTGCAATGAGCTGAAAAAAATTGAGATGGAAGAAATTAATCAGAAAAATGGGGAATGATAATTGAGAATTGCTTAAGAACACTTTACTAGATCCCCAAATGCCACAATCCCACAGTCATTGAAGAAGCCTGTACTAGTTAAAGAATTGACTAGGTTTAGAGGGGAAGTGAAGGCAGCTATAAACAATTAAACAATAATATATAACAAATGAAAGAAAGAGAAAATTGATAGTAATGAATATAAATCATAACCTGGGACTTGTAGAAAACTGACAAGAGCAGCAAAGGGACATAAGGAAAAATCTATGACCAGCAGAGTTAAGGACAGTAAGAAGTTTTTTAAGTAAATTAGGAAAAAAAATAATCCTAACAATGGTATTACTAGATAGAAATGGCAGAATTATGAATGGTAATCCAGAAAAGGCAGCAGTGTTCAATACATATTTCTGTTCTGTATTGGGGGGAAAAATAGATGATGTCATATCATATGATAACACTTTCTATTCCACAAGTATTTCAGGAGGATGTTAAAGAATAGCTATTAAAATTACACATTTAAATGAGCAGGTCCAGATAACTTGCATCCAAGGGTTTTAAAAGAGGTGGCTAAGGAGCTCGATGGATGGTAGTGTTGATTTTTTTCCAGTAAGACTTGGAACACTGGGAAAGTTCCAGAGGACTGGAGGAATGTCAGTATTTAAAAAGAGCAAAAGGGATGACCCAGGTAATTATAGGTCTTCCTGTCTGACGTTGCTCCCAGGGAAGAAAATGGAGCTGCTGATACAGGACTAGATTAAGAAAGAATTGAAGGAGAGTAGTATAATTAATGCCAATCTAGATGGGTTTATGGAAAATAGATCCTTTAAAACTAATCTGATTTTTAAGATTACAAGTTTGGTTGATATTAGACTTGGTACCAGTATTAGACTTGGTACCACATGACATTTTGATTGGTTGGGGGGAACTAAAAAGGTATTAAATTAACATGGCACACATTAAATGGATTAACAGCTGGCTAGCTCTTTGGTCACAAAATGTAATTGTAAATAGGGAATCGTCATTGAGTAGGTGTATTTCCAGTGGGTCCTGCAGGAATCAGTTCTTGGCTCTACGCTATTTCAAATTTTTATTGGTGATCTAGAAGAAAACAGAAAATCATTACTGATGAGGTTTTCAGATTCCCCAAAAAATTGGAGAGTGGTAAATAATGAGGACAGATCACTGATTAAGAGTGATCTGGATTGGTTGGTAAGCTGTGCTTAAGCCAACAACATGCATTTTAGTGTGGCTGAATGTAAATATATACATGAAGGAATGAAGATAGGGGGACTATCCTGGGACACAGTGACTCTGAAAAAGATTTGGGTGTCATGGTGGAGAATCAGCTGAACCTGAGCTCCCAGTGCAACGCTGTGGTCGAAAGGGTTAATGTGATCCTGGGATGCATAAACGGGAATTTTGAGTAGGAGAAGAGAAGTTATTTTACATCCATATTTGTCACTGGTGTGACTGCTGCTGAAATACTGTGTCCAGTTCTAGTGCCCAGAATTCAAGAACTCTGTGGATAAATTGGAGAGGATTCAGTGAAGAGCCACAAAAATGATGAAATAGAAAATTTGCCTTATAGTGATAGGTTGAGCTCCTTGAATCTGTTTGGCTTAACAAAGAGAAGGTGTCTTGTTTACAGTCTATAAGTACTTACATGGGGAATAAATATGTGATATGAGGCTCTTCAGTCTATCAGAGAAAGGTCTAACACGATCCAATGGCTGGAAGGTGAAGCTAGACTGAAAAGTGTAAATTTTTAATTGTGAGGGTGATTAACCATTGGAACAGTTTACCAAGATTTGTAGTGGATTCTCCATCACTGGAAATTTTTAAATTTAAGATTGGATGTTTTTCCATAAAATCTGCTCTAGGAATTACGTTGAAGAAGTTCTCTGGCCTATGTTATACAGGAGGTCAGACTAAGTGATCACAGTGATCACTTCTGGCCACGGAATCTATGAACCTTTTCCCTACCCACTGCTGAAATTTGTTTACGTTCTTCCTATTCATTTTGCCTTATCTTTGTTTGGCTTGTCCACAGGGGACCCTGCAAAAGTTTGTGGATGACTTGTTCCAGGTGATCCTCAGCACCAGCCGCCCTGTCCCTCTGGCTGTCAAGTATTTCTTTGACCTGTTAGATGACCAAGCAATTCATCATGGAATCCTGGACCCTGAGACCATTCATATCTGGAAGACAAATAGGTATGGAGCCAAAGTTGCAGCCGGACACTTCCCTAGAGCAGAGAATCTCAAACTGTGGTCCCTGGAGTACTTGCTGGTGGTCACATGGTGCTGGTAGCTCCTATTCTTCTTCGAGTGGTTGTTCATGTCTATTCAAAGTAGGTGTGCGCGCACCGCGTGCATGCCAGCCGGAAGATTTTCCCCTAGCAGCGTCCATATGGTCGGCCCTGGCGCCCCCTCTAGTGGCGCTACTATGGCATCCTATAAAAGGGCCCACCGACCCTCCACCCCCTCAGTTCCTTCTTACTGCCGGTGACGGCTAGCTGGAACTTCTCTTGCGCATAGCAAGTTAGCAGTGTCCTATCCTCGTGTATAGTCCGTGTATATAGTTAGTTTACTTAGGTCATTGTATATAGTTCTTGGTAGTTGGGGGGTTCTCCCCCAAGTTTACGTCGCTCGCTGGGGCATGCCCAGGTCCCCCGAGTTTAAACTCTGCAAAGACTGCAGCAGATTCATGCCCAAGAGTGACCCGCACTCTTCTTGTTTGAGGTGCTCGGAGAGAGCCACCAAAAGGACCAGTGCTCTATCTGCAGAGGCTTCTGCCCGAGAACTCTCAAAGACAGAGCTCAAAGACTTAGAGTCCTCCTGATGGAGGCTGCCCTGCGGCCACCCTCAGACCCGGAACCAGCCGAGGCGGTGCCCAGCACATCTTCCTCGGTGCGGCGCACCCAAGCACCGGCTTCAGGACTTAAGGCCCAGCCCAAGTCGTCTGAAACCCGGCACCGGACAGAGCCGGGTCATAGGAAGTCAGCCTCAGTGCGGCACCGCTCACCGTCGCCAGTGCCCGCTAAGAAAAGAAAGCCAGTGAGGGAACGGTCACCCTACCAGGACACGAGGCCAACGCCGTCCGCGGGTGCAAGCGTACAGGCTGGGCTACAGAGGGGCGGTTGAGTCTGGACCAGCCTAGATCCCCGGACCTCAGTGGAGACTTGTGCCTCCCTTCGACACCAAAGGCGTTCGAGGCGGCCTCAGACTTGATGGGACTCTCGGCGCCAGCCTCCCCACACTATAGGGAGTTGCCTATCATGGCCTGTCCCCCAGTGCAATCGAGGGGCAAGCCGGCCATGCTGTCGCCTCCCTCCCCACATCGCGCCGCTAAGGAGGCACCGGACCAGATAAGAGGCTCCCCGCTGACGCAACACCGCTCTCCAATGGCACCGGGTGCAGCTCCCCCCAGGTCTTCATACGCAGAGACCTCAGACTCAGAGGTAGACTCCTATCGCTCCAGCTGGTCGCGGAGCAGGAGATCGCTTTCAGGGGCGAGCCACCAGCATTACCTACAGTGGCAGCAGCAATGGCATTCGCCCTCACAATGGCCGTTTTGGACCCCCTGGGCCTATCACCAGTCGGTAGGCCAGGCGTTTGGTCCTCGTTCAAGGTCGGCCTCAGTCTCCTTGGCGTTGGTGGCCCCGGCGCAGCTGCCTCCTCCACTGGCACCATCGCTGGGCAGGGGTGTGCCATATCCAAGTTCAGCACCCCCTAGCCGGGCAGCGTCACCGGCAGCGGCTACAATTCGGGCTCAGCAGGCACTGCCCAATACGCCAAACCGCTCACTGGCAATCCCGGTACCGGTCGCGGTGCCGCATTTAGAATTGGAACCAGCCCCACAACCACAGTACCGTGTGCCACAGGACCCCGAAGGTCTGCACGCATCGGAGGAAGGGCCGATCCATGTAATTTCCTCATCTTCGTCCCCAGACGAAGCGGTCTCAGGCACGGCTGCGGCCCTGGCCCTGGAGGACACTCGAATCCTCCAACAACTGCTCCGGTGAACAGCTCAGAGCCTTGCAATCCAAGCTGAGGAAATCGAGGTGGACGTGGACCCTGTAGTAGACATCCTGGCTCCCTCAGGACCATCCAGGGTGGCGTTCCTGCTGGTAAAGTCTATAGCGGATATGTCCCGCGCCTTATGGCAAACGCCAGCCTCACTGGCCCCTACTGCCAAGAGGATGGAGCGGCGCTATTTCGTCCCCTCTAAAGGGCACAAACACTTGTACATCCACCCCCCCCCCCGGACTCCCTGGTGGTGGATGCAGCCAGCCAACGGGAGCATCAAGGTTTCAGGGGTCAACGCCAAAGAGCAGGGACGCTAAAAGACTCGACCTCTTTGGCAGAAAGGTGTACTCCACGGCAGGCCTACAACTCCTCATTGCCAGCCAACAGGCAATTGTAAGCTGATAGGGTCATAACACGTGTTCAGCCATGTCGAAGTTTACGGAGCTCCTTCCCTAGGACTTGAGGTCAGAGTTCTCGGCCCTAGTGGAGGAGGGAAGCTGATCTCCCGAGCCTCTCTCCAGGCTTCTTTAGATGCGGCGGACTCAGCCTCACGCACCCTGGCCACGGGCCTGGTCATGCAGTGGGGAGCCTGGCTGCAGGTCTTGGGCCTGCTCTATGAGGTCCAGCAGACCATTCAGGACCTCCCCTTTGAGGGGCAGATGTTGTTTTTAGAAAAGACGGACAAGCGTCTGCATAGCCTAAAAGACTCGTGGGCCATGCTTCGCTCGCTGGGCTTGCATACCCCTGTTACACAGCGCAAGCAGTTTAGGTCGCAGATGGCCCCACGCCCCTACCAGCCTCAGACTCGCCAGGAGCTGGGGTGCAGGCAGGGCAGAAATGGCAGGAAGCATCACCAACACCACCCCCGCGGCCAGGCGTCCAGTCAATCAAGACCACCATCAGGGCCTACAACCCCTATTTGATGGTACGGTCGAGGGCAACCTACCTCTCGAGACTATGGCTCCTTCTGCCCCTACCTTTGGGTCATGTCTGTCCCCATTCTACTGTGCCTGGTCCCGAATCACATTGGACAGCTGGGTGCTCCGCACGGTGGGAAGGGGATATTCTATCCGGTTCTCCTCCCTCCCGCCCCACCAGCCCCCCGCCCCACCCGCCTCTTCAGGGACCCATCTCACGAGCAACTTCTAAGTCAAGAAGTGAAGTCCCTCGTGGAGGAAGTTCCCCGGGAGCTCAGGGGCAAAGGCTTCTACTCCCAGTATTTCCTAGTACCGAAGGAAAAAGGGGGTCTGAGACCCATCCTAGACTTGTGGCAGCTGAACAGGTTTGTGCGAAAGCTCAAGTTCCGCATGGTCTCCCTGTCCTCGGTTATTCCCTCCCTGGACCCAGGAGATTGGTGTGCCACCCTCGACTTAGAGGACGCTTATTTCCACATTGCCATAATTCCCCGACACCGTGGATACCTCAGGTTTGTCGTGGCCGACGCCCATCTACAGTTCACAGTGCTCCCGTTCGGCCTGTCAGCTGCTCCAAAGGTCTTTACGAAGGTCGGGGGGCCTTCCTGCGCAGGCGGGGGGCATCCAGGTATTCCCCTACCTGGACAACTGGCCCATAAAGGGCCGCTCCAGGGAGCAGGTGGAGACCCAGGTGTCGTTCATCAGGCGGACCTTTCTCAATCTCGGCCTCCTCCTGAATGAAGCCAAGTCCACTCTGTCTCCGACGCAACAAATAGAGTTCATAGGAGCAGTTCTGGACTCCACCCACGCCAGGGCATACCTGCCAGAATCCAGGTTCCGTGCGATTTCCGAGCTTATCCTCGGACTGCACCGTGCCCCAATCACCACAGTGTGAGTTTGCCTCCGGCTGTTGGGTCACATGGCAGCGTGCAACTGTGGTGAACCACGCCAGACTCTGGCTTCGCCCTCTACAGTCCTGGTTAGTGACAGTATATCTCCCAGCCAGGGACCCCTTGGACTCAGTGGTGTCCATTCCCCGCTTGGTGCTAAGCTCGCTGCCATGGTGGCTCGACCTGCAGAAAGTGTGCACAGGTGTCCCCTTCACTTCCCCTCAACCCTCCTTCTCTCTGGTAACGGGTGCCTCAGATCGGGGTTGGGGAGTGCACCTGGGATACCTCAGGACGTAGGACTTGTGGTCGCTGGAGAACCTCGTGTTGCATATCAATGTCAGGGAACTGAGAGCAGTTCGCCTGGCTTGTTTGACCTTCCGGTCCCATCTCGCGGGCAGATGTGTTTCAGTCCTCTCGGACAACACGTCGGCAGTTTTTTATATCAACAAACAGGGGGGTGCACGCTCCTCTCCCCTGTGCAGGGAAGCCCTCACGCTGTGGGATTTCTGCATCCACAATGCTACCCACCTGACAGCGTTCTACCTTCTGGGGAAGCAAAATGGTTTGGTTGACACCCTCAGCCGCTCATTCTGGGGTCATGAGTGGTCCCTCCGATGGGACATGGTACGCTCAATTTTCCAGCTCTGGGGTTTTCCCCGGTTAGATCTGTTCGCCTCGAGGGAAAACAGAAAGTGCCGACGGTTCTGTTCCCTCCTGGGCCGCAGTCAACGGTCTCTGTCGGACGCCTTCCTACAGTCTTGTGGGGGTCAGTCTGCTCTACGGCTTTCCTCCAATCCCCCTGATACACAGGATGATTTTGAAGATTCGCATTGACCACGCACGGGTAATCCTGATAGCTCCAGCGTGGCCGCACCAACATTGGTACACGTCACTCCTGCACATATCCGTTCAGGCGCCTCTGACGCTGCCCCTGCTCCCGGACCTGATCACACAGGACCGGGGCTCCTTTCGCCATCCAAACCTAGAATCCCTTCACGTCACAGCATGGATGCTCCATGGCTGAACCCAGTGGAGCTGCAGTGCTCCCAGCAGGTCAGACAAGTGCTGCTCAGTAGTAGGAAACCGTCAACTAGCGCCACCTACCTGGCCAAATGGAAGTGCTTCTCCATATGGTCAGGTCAGCGAGGTCATAAACCACTGGGGGTCCCAATCCCCATTGTCCTAGACTATTTGCTCCACCTCAGACAACTGGGCTTCTCCCTCTCCTCGATTTGTGTTCACTTGGCGGCCATCTCGGCTTTCTATCCGGGAGAGGGGGGGTACCTCGGTGTTTGCGAATGCGCTGGTCAGGCATTTCTTCAAAGGTATGGACAGGCTATTTCCACATGTGCGTCAGCCGGCCCCAGCTTGGGACCTGAATCTGGTCCTCTCCACCCTCTCGGGGCCTCCCTTTGAGCCTCTGGCTTCGTGCTCCCTGTTGTACTTGTCGTATAAGACCGCCTTCCTGGTGGCGATCACCTCGGCCAGGAGGGTGTAGGAGCTCAGGGCGTTAACGTTTGAGCCCCCGTACACGGTCTTCTATAAGGACAAGGTCCAACTTAGACCTCACCTAGCTTTCCTACACAAGGTCGTCTCACAGTTCCACATTGGTCAAGATATTTTTCTCCCAGTGTTTTATCCAAAACCACACTCTTCCAATGAGGAGCGGAGGTTACATTCCCTGGATGTCCACAGGGCCTTAGCTTTTTACATCAAGCATACTAAGCCATTCATATGCTCGATTCAGCACTTCATCGCAGTGGCGGATAGGATGAAGGGGCTCCCGGTCTCCTCTCAGTGTATCTCTTCGTGGATTGCGACCTGCATCCGGAAATGCTACCACATAGCTAAGACCCCTGTCCCTCCAGTCACGACCCACTCCACTAGGGCGCAGGCCTCCTCTGTGGCGTTCCTGGCTCAGATCCCGACTCAGGAGATTTGTAGAGCAGCCACGTGGTCCTCTATCCACACGTTCTCGTCCCACTACACCATCACGCATCAGGCTAGGGATGATGCAGCCTTCGGTCGTGCAGTACTCCAGTCAGCAGTGATCTCTGACCCCACCACCTAAGGTTAGGCTTGTGAGTCACTTACTTTGAATGGACATGAACAACCACTCGAAGAAGAAACAACAGTTACCCACCTTTTAGTAACTGTTGTTCTTCGAGATGTGTTGTTCATGTCCATTCCAACACCCACCCTCCTGCCCCTCTGTCAGAGTGCTGGCAAGAAGGAACTGAGGGAGTGGAGGGTCGGCAGGCCCCTTTATAGGGCGCCGTAGTGGCACCACTCCAGGGGACGCCAGCGCCGACCCTACGGACGCTGCTAGGGGAAAATCTTCCGGCTGGCGTGCACGTGGCACGCGCACACCTACTTTGAATGGACATGAACAACACATCTCGAAGAACAACAGTTACTAAAAGGTGGGTAACCGTTTTTTTCCATTGCAGAGAAGCAGAAAAGATGGATTGGGGGAGGTGAAATGCAGAGTAGTGTGTGTGAAATTACCTTTGTTCTTCTTTGATTTTATGTCCCTATGGGTGCTCTACTGTAGGGTGAGTGCACCCATGCACTGTCGATTTGGAGATTTTCGTTAGCAGTGTCTATAGGTCCACACCTGGACACTAGTCTACCTCGCGCTCTGTTGTGAGCATATATAGGGAGGCGCAAACTCGCCACTGCTCCAGTTCCTTCTAAGCCACCTTTATCTCGAGACAGTTCAGAGTAGTGCCCACTGTTTTTGTAGCTTCTTTGTTGTTTTAGGCTTAGTTTGTTTCTCACAGCTCTTTGGTGGTATATGCTGTCAGTGAAAGATTGTGACCAGCACACATCAAATTCTCTCACAGCACTTTAAGGAACTTCCGTTTTGAGTCTATGGCTACATATTCATTCCTCTGCTACTTGTTCGAAACATCGTTTATGGTAGCCATCATGTCGGACAGAATGGTAGGCAAGCTAGTGGATTACTGATCTCGCCTCCCACACCATCACTAAATTCTACAATGGTAAGGTGATCCAATGCCTTCATCCTCTCTTCTGCCAAGGCACCTGTGGTTATCACTGAACAGGACAGGGCAACTGTGCAGCCAGTGATTGGCTGCAATCTCTTTAAATGTTTTTTTTAAATGACCCGCAATGCAGCTGTGGTAAACATCAGACTATGTTGTATAGCTTTGATGAATGCCTACTGACTTATTTTGGTGGTGGGCTACCAGATCTCCACCTGGCTGATGCTGACGCCATCAAATGACTGGGCATATTGCACATACGGTGATATATTTCTTTTCTTCGTGCCTAAGGTCTCCTCAGAGTTTCATATCAACCAGGACATTCGACTTCCAGTGTTTTTTAGCCAAAGGTTCTTTCTTTGAGGGAAGAAGTTAGTCTCCATACTCTGGATGTAAGGCAAGCACTCACCTTTCACCTTGACAGAACTAAGCCTTTCAGGATTCCTTTGCTAAGAGGATGAGAGGCCAACTGATCTCAATTTAGAGACTCTGTGGGGATCTGGATGTATGCTAGCTTGCTATAAAGCTTCCGAGGTGGATCCTACTCCGGGAGTGACTGGTCATTTGATCAGTCCACCTTGATAGCCCTTCTCAATGACATTCCTGTCGGGAACATCTGCGTGCCATGGGGAGGCCACCACATGATCCTCTGTCCACATGTGTGACGGAATTACAGGTCTGATGCTCTGGAACTGCTCCGTGTGAAGCCAGCCAGGACTTGGTAGCATGGCTCTCCTCAGGGCACTCTGTCCAGGACAAAAAGCCTCCTTGGCTACATCCTTCCCAGTCTGACCTCGGAGCATTCAGCATCCCTGTTCCCTTCACACACTTCCCTTTGGTGGGGGAAACCAGAGGGCCCTGCACCCCAGCTCCACAGTCATTGGTGCCTCTCAGCCAGAGTTGTAAAGCAGAAGGGCTTATTGGTCAACAGCATCACACAACGCTTGTTAGCTCAGAAGTCAGTTATCATCAGATGTCACTGGTGTGGTGCTCTGTTCTGTTCAATGACAATAACAGTCAGCTGCGTGCATGTGTTCCCTCTGTGTGCTGTCCCGGTTCTGCAGATTGCTGACCACAGATTCCAATAAGGTATGAAGGCACCTGGCCAGGTTTATTGTCAAACGAAGCACAGTAATAGTTTCCAGCAGACTCTAGGGGAGGTACTACGAATATGTGCCCCCTGATGATGGACCGGCTCAGTCAGTGATAGGACTCTCCACAGCCCCCTCAGCCAACTCCTCAGGGATGCACTCTTATACACAGGTACAAACAAATTACACATCATGCCTGACGTATTGAGGTACAACCCCTCTACATGTTAGGGTGCCACCTCTCACCTGGTACATGTTGGTTCGAACAAAACTCTATCCATCATGTTATCCTTTTGACCCTGTCTTTAAAATGGGGCAGTCTGTTCCTTATTATCTCTGTGGAATGTGTTTGTACCGGAATGTTCTGGTACCATCCTGGCACATGTTCATCTTACTAGTACTTGGTACTTTTTAGGTATGTGTATAATTGCAATTATCAACCTTCTTCTTGCCAACTTCTGTGAACAGGGCCTGCCTCTGCCCCACAGCTTAACTTTGCTTTATGTTAGCAAAGTCTTGACTGTTACTTTAGTTCAGGCCTCGTGCCTCATACAAGGCTTATGTTTCCGGGCCTCATCTTACTATATTAGTGACTTTCAGCAGAGTCCATCTTGGGAGAACCCCACGCCAGATGTCCTGAACTCCTGTCTCTTGTAGTCCCTCACCGCAGACTTCCTGGATCCTCCTGCCTGGCTGCCGACCCACCTGTTGCTCCTCCACTGGTCTTTTTCCTGCTTCCTGGGCAGTGTCACCTGGTTGCACCTCCCCTCCTGGGTCTCAGGTTACACAGGTCGTGGGCCATTGCCTACGTGGAGGCAGCTGGGCAGCCTCACTTGCCCTGAGGGCCTCAGCAAAGGTCACACACCCAATTCCCACCACCTAGGCACTGGTGCATTACACAGGGAAACTGAGGTACATACAGTATTAGCATAGGACAGTGAGACTCACATGCAGCATAACAAGGTGAATAAAACCCACGTTGTCAGAACATATTCTCCAAGCATTACATATCACCCATGCCTCCAGAGCCACATGGCCTTTGATGATGCCTCAGGACTATGCTGGATCCCCCTTCTCAGCACTCACCCTCATATTAAGAAACTGTTTTTGGCGTTTCCTACAGTAGAGGACCAATAGAGACATATACTCGAAGGAGAGGTTACTTGCCTCTACAATAACTTGAGTTCCTCTAGATGTTTTGTCCCTCTGGGTGCTTCACCTCCAGCCCTCCTTCCCCTCTGTTGTGGAGTCTCTTTGGGCTTTGTGGTTGAGAAGGAACTGGAGTAGCTGTGAGTTTGCACCTAACTATATAGCCTTGCCCTGGAGCAAAAGGATATGTAGTGGGCAGGCACAGATTCTGCTAACTAAAATCTTCAATTGAGTGCACAAGGGTGTACAAATCTTACAGTGGAACACTCATAGGGACAAAATATGTTGAACTTAAGTTACTGAACAGGTAAGTAATTTCTCCTTCAGAGGACAAAGTACTTAATGCACTAAAGACAGCTATAAATTCAGGAGTACTGCCCTGAATGTGAGCAAGGCCATTTAGTGGTGGTGAGTGAGATGGGAAAGGTGCTCAAGAGACAGAATCTCTGTAAAGATGTGGTCTGCACTAGGAAAGTTGGAGAACCACAACCCTAGATCTACCTTGAGATGTGTTTGTAAAAGAGGAGATTAGTGACTCAGCAGTAGAGTAAGATGGGGTTTCCTGATTTACAGAATGGCCTTATTAACCCTCACAGCTCCAGATCTCAGCCTGCAGCTTTTGACGTGAATGTGGCTGTCCATAGACTCTGGGTTTGAGAGAGGCCTCACAGGATGGCTTTTCTGGGAATGTCATGTGATAAAAGTGAAACTTCTCACAGCAAAGGGGATTCTGCTTTCTGAGAGGCTCATCTGTGCCTTTTTCTGAATACACAGCACTGGCTGTTGGGTCTTCCATTAGATTTAATCTCTGTGGCCAGTTGTCAGTGGCTTGGGAACCTTTCTGTTCTAGCTGAGTTGGGAACTCCATGCTGATGTTGAAGTGCTTTGCAATAAGCAGGGTTAGTACCTTCTTTGAGGGCGTGATACTCATCCCTACCTCTCCTTATCTCTCCTCTTTGCAGCCTGCCCCTCAGGTTCTGGATCAACATAATCAAAAATCCACAGTTTGTGTTTGATGTGCAGACATCGGACAATGTAGATGCCGTGCTCCTGGTCATTGCCCAGACCTTCATGGATTCCTGTACTATTGCTGACCACAAGCTGGGGCGGGTAAGCATGGAGGTGGGGTGAAGCAGCCAGTGTGTGCAGCACAGTGAGATTTTGAACACTGTGTATCCTCCAAGCTGCATCTTGTTTTGGAGTGCTGTAGAGTCTGCATGCTCTAGGGAGGTGCAGGTTCAGTGAGGGGGAGAACAGTATGTGTTACTCCATTCAAGTAGATGGATCGGATCCCTTCGCTACTCTCTGTTTGCATATTGGGTGCTGTCCCTACAAACTGATGCGAGAGTGAGACGTTTGGCCCGATTGTTAATGTGATATTAGAATGGTGCCCAGGGTGTGTGAGGTGCCTTCCCATCCCTGCTCAGGTAGCTGAAATACTTCTATGGATATGATGTGCCAGACAGGTTCCGAGACAACAGTGAGGCTGGAGAGGAGGGATAGATGACATCAGTAACATTACTAGAATGATCAGAGAAATGGAAGGCCTACTTTTAGAGAGAAGGCTAAAAGAGCTTGGGGCTTGTTCAGCCTAGCAAAATGAAGGCTGAGAGGGGATCTGGTTGCTCTATATAAATGCTCATGGGGGTAAGCACCAGGGAGAGAGAAGTGCTGGTTAAGCTAAAGGACGGCATTGGCACCAGAACAAATGGGCATAAACAGGCCATCAATAAACGTAGGTGGGAAATTAGAGAGAGGTTTCTAAGCATCAGAGAAGCGAGGTTCTGGAGCAGTCTCCCAATAAGAATAGTGGGGGCAAACAACCCAACTAGTTTTAGATTATGAACAGAATTCCATGACAGGGCCGCCTGTGATAGCAGGGGATTGGACTCGATGATCTAGGATCCTCCTTCCAGTCATTTGTTCCTACATTACAGGGTTACACAACAAGGCTAACTCACAGCATGGGGGAGGAAGGGCTGTTTGACTTGTCTTTCAAATTTGATTAAATAAGATTTTCAGCCAGCTAATTTCCTGTAGATGTCATGGAAATGTGGCTGGCTGTAATAAAAGAATTAGGAGCAATGGAGCAATTTGCTTGTCTGTACAAGGTTATTGCTGTGAGGAGTAGGGGAGATGGGCCAAAAAGCAGGAAGGCTAAATATCAAACATGGGTAGAACCATATCACTCTGGTGGCTTGTGGCATCTCCGGCCTCAGCCCTATGTGGTGTTAGTCACTCTATCTTTTGAGTGATGAAAGGAAACAAGTTTTGTTACTCTTTACTGAGGGGTCAGTGGCTGCAGATGGATGAGAGGCGTTCCGGGAGGGCACTCCATGAATGAGTGGGGAACTGAGGCTGCAGTGATGATGCAGAGAGACGTGTCATGAGAAGAAAAGCCAGGACAGAAATGTTAGTGTTCTCTGGAGCCTATAGCACTATCATTAGAGTCTAGACCAGGGGTCGGTAATCTTTCAGAAGTGGTATACCGAGTCTTCATTTATTCACTCTGATTTAAGGTTTCGCGTGCTAGTCATACATTTTAACGTTTTTAGAAGGTCTCTTTCTCTAAGTCTATAATATATAACTAAACTATTGTTGTATGTAAAGTAAATAAGGTTTTTTAAATGTTTAAGAAGCTTCATTTAAAATTAGATTAAAATGCAGAGCCCCTGGACCAGTGGCCAGGACCCAGGCAGTGTGAGTGCCACTGAAAATCAGCTGGCGTGCCACATTCGGCTCATGTGCCATAGGTTGCCTACCCCTGATCTAGGCTATGTCAGGGTCACCTTTCTCTGTTGGAGACCAAGCTAGATGGAAATCTCTGAGTCTGTGTTAATGGACAAAGTCAGCCCTGCCTGACATTTGAGGTCATCACTTCCTGTTCTTTAACAGTTAGTACAGCACATTTCCTCTGTTAGGCAGGTGGTACTAGCCTATTAGGATGATGCTGCCCCAGGTCCTTAGTGTATCTGTCTGGGGGCCTCCCACTAAGAAATACAGATTGGATACAGCCATGTGATGGCTGTTGTCTCAGGCACCCACTCCCCACCCTGGAGGTGGCAGGGAATGGTCCCTAGTCTGTGCTCATGTTGAGAAATGTTTGCATAATTGGTGACCCATGTGGGTACCTGGAGCCTGGGGCATGGCCTCCCTGCCCCTGTTGTGGGAGGGGATTGCCTCTTCTCTGCGCATCTTGTAGGGAAGGGACAGGTTCTGCCCACCTGTATGAGAGCAGGAGAGGGACAGAGGCTGCCTGCCGCTGTGGGAACCCGGCGTTTGTGTCTCCTCTCCCTGGCCTTGGTTTCTGTAACCTGTCAGTCTGTTTCTGGCCTTTAAAGGACTCGCCAATCAACAAGCTGCTCTATGCCCGGGACATTCCTCGCTACAAGCAGATGGTGGAAAGGTAAAGTCTGAGTGAGCAAGTGGGGACAGCTGGGTTGTTTGGCAGGGAGAGGAGGCAGCAAAGGAGCAGATACTGCATTAACTGCCCATGCTCTCCTATTGCGTAGGTACTATGCAGACATTCGCCAGACCATCTCCGCCAGTGACCAGGAAATGAACTCTGCCCTGGCTGAGCTGTCAAGGGTAAATAAAGCAACTTATTTCAGAAATGAGTGCATTTTCCACTGGGTCGCACAAGGTGGGCGGTCTGCCTCCCTGACAAAGGGTCTGCATTAGCCTTTTCCCTAGATTATCCCACTAGATTTCCAGGGTTAGTATCAGCAAGGGCCAGACATTTTAACCACTGCATCAGGACTTGGCTCATAGGAGCTCAGTTAAAAAATAGCGGCTGCTGGTGTCTTGTCAGCGCTAGCCTCAACACCATTGCTAGCACCAGTGGAAGTTTTAGAGGGGAAAAGACCAATGTAGCTAAGG
This sequence comes from Gopherus evgoodei, assembly GCF_007399415.2. NCBI lineage: Eukaryota > Metazoa > Chordata > Testudines > Testudinidae > Gopherus > Gopherus evgoodei. Next base: position 131,310,523 of record NC_044328.1, on the reverse strand, counting down.
TTTCTGAATGCAGGAGCCGCTGGGTCTCTGCTCACTTTCCCCTTAAATGTGATCCATGTGTGCCACTATTCCTTTCTAGGTTTTTCTCTAAATCTCTTTGCCCTTGCTCCCAAGCTGGGTTTAGAGGCTTTCTGGAGCTTTACCCACTGAGCTCCCAGAGCAGCAGAACTTGGGTGAACAATTGTCTTGGTGTCGCCCAGAGATTTTGGCTAATTATGTGTTTGTTATATTACCATAGAATTACTCAGGTGAACTCAATTCCATGGTGGCTCTGCATGAACTCTACAAATACATCAACAAGTACTATGACCAGGTGAGTGCAGCTCTGGCTTACTGGCCCCAACCTCAGAGGATGATTTCATACACATCCCTCCCCGCTGTTATCTTATGCTTGCCCTTCATAGGTTCATCTAGTCCTGTCTCTTGTTGGATTTGTGAATAAAGAAATTAATAGTTAAGGACATCATAAATGTTCCACTGCCCTCATAGTATATAGGCCCGTGTTTTTAAAGGTATCTAGGCAATACTGTGCTCAGTGTTGTAACTCTTGGTGACTGAAGTGCCCAAATCTCACTTTCAAAAGTGCTTTAGGTACTTAGAGCCTAAATCTCTTTTGAAAATGAGGTTTAGACTCCTAAATCAGGTGTTGCCATGCTGAGTGCAGCAATGCCTAAACACATTTAAAAACCTAGGCCAGATCGATTGACCTCATCAAATAGGAAGAAATGTATATTATGTCACAACAAAAGAGCCTTCACTCTCACCCAGGGACTGTCAATATTGATGTGGTTTTGTTATCTAAATATTTTAGTTTAAGGCATAGCTTAAAAGGGAAATATGATCAGTTAAAATATTTATCAATTAACCATAGAAGTATTTGAGATTGCAGTTTCTTTATATTGTTATGTGTATTTTAATAGGTAAAGTGTACAATATAGATTGTTATGGTGAAAATTGTGCATAAGGACTTACATTTGAGACTGTTTAATGTTTACATATTTAATTTTTGTTTCTTTTTTGGAGGGCTTTGTGTTAGTTGAGATTACTGATGAAAGAATATTATCTTCTTTGGGGAAGAGTTAAGGCTGTTTTGCTGCAATGAAACATGCATTTCTTTGTACTTAATGAGAATAGTGACTTTGTTACATTTTCAGTGTAAGATGTATGCATTTCCGTGTATCTAACTGTTAAGGAAATGACGTTAGAGAGACAAGGGTGGGTGAGGCAATATCTTTTATTGGACCAACTTCTGTTTGGTACGCTTAAGTATGAAAGCTTGTCTCTCTCTCAGCAGTCAGAAATTGGCCCAATAAAAGATGCTACCTCACCCTAATATGCTGGGACCAGAATGGCTACAGTAACACTATAAACAACAGAGGAATTGATGTCAAGTGACTACTCTATTGTCACTTAGCAGTTTTTGCTGACTTTTTTAAAATGAAGATTTTTTGCCGTTAGCACCTCCCTTGGTTTTTGCTTAACTTTTTTCTGTAGATAAACAAAATTATTTAAAAAAAAATAAACAATAAAAGGGATGAGCATTGTTTGCAGGAGAGGAGTGGGTGATGGCACAGAGGAAAACATAGGGTGCCCAGAGGGGATTACCACTAGGATGGCAAGGCTGCAGCAAGTCCCTCTGAGTCATACCGTCACTGTGGATCCCAATACCCATAGCTGCAATGGAATTGAGGCTTGCTCTCAGCCAGGGGAATCTGCTTCTAATAGTATTCTGTGCACAAGGGAGGTTGCCAGTGAGCTCTGAGTCTTGTTGCAGATCATCACAGCCTTGGAAGAAGACCCGACAGCCCAGAAGATGCAGCTGGGATACCGACTGCAGCAGATCGCAGCTGCTGTGGAGAACAAAGTCACTGATTTGTGACCCAGACAAACAGACTATGATGCTTTTGGGTGGCTGAATAGAGGTGAATAGTGCTGCTCATTGGAACTTCATAGCTACACACAAAGTGTCCCACTGCCTTTGGAACCAGACACTGGGGAGCTGGCATGTGACACAGGAGGAGGTGGCCAAGAAAATGCAAAGTACAAACGTCCTTACATCTCAGAGAATATTTTTTTACAGATTTTTTTTTCCTTTTTTAAAATGTACTTTAATTCTGAGAGTTTCTACAAACCACAGTGTGAGAAAGAGAGACACCAGGCACCTTCTTCCCACATGTTGTGAATGTGCCAAGTTTCCAAACAATATTGCGAAGGAGCTGGATAACACAAGAGCTTCAGAACAAAGCTAAAGACCATACCTGGCTTCATGTGAGCCTCTAGCCTCATTTGGTACTAGCACCAGGGACAGGAGAGACTAGTGCTGTGCCTTCTGCCCTGAACATTGTATAACCACCACCACTATGATGGTAATATACCAGGCTACTGCAGTCATGGTAGTGCTGGACAGTAAGTGTGTGAGCTTCCTGAGCCCTCATGGAACTAGTTGAGGCATTAGGACTGATTTCACCTGTTGAGAGTTTACCACACCTGGGCCAATCCCTAGGGACCAGAGTGTACTCCTCCTGCATACAGGCCTAGAAGCAACCCGCCTGCAGTGTGGTCCACCTGTTCCATGGCCTGAGCTGAGGAGCATCTCCCACAGCATGAACATCAGTGCACTGGAGGGGTTGTGCCTGGCCCCCCAAAATACTGAATGTAGGGTTGAGAAATAGACTGAGGAGGAGATGAGAAAAGTCACTTGGTCCCAGGATTCTAGTCTTCCTCACTGCTTGTCAATGACTCATGCTAATGAGACTAACATGCTCACCAGTTCCAGATATTGACCCAGTAGGGTCAGCCTAGTTCTAGTGTAAGCAGGCACCATGCTACTGACATCTGTGGAGCTATACTCACTTTCCCCTGGACTGAATTTAGCATGGCTTGGGGAGGGGGCAAGGTGAACTTACTGAAGTGCCTCTAACCTAGATGTATGTCTGGCCCTCTGGTTCTCTGTGGTCAGATGCTGTCCTGCCACTTGGAAAGCACAGTGAAGGCCTTGTACCTATTTCCTTTCTCTAACTTGTAGCTATTTTGGTACTATGAACTGGATCTGTAAATACCCTCAAAATTACAAAGTATTCACATGCTCAAGGGGAATGTTAATTTTGTTTTTCTGACACAATACTTCACTTGGATGAGCACCTCCTTGGACACTGTCATCATCACAAACTCCCCGGGCTAAGCACTGCCTGTGTCAAACTGCTTCTGCCTAGTCTGTGCCCCACTGGGCAGATCGGGGGCTTCTGACTTTTTCAGAAACATCTAGAGTTTCACAATAACAATTGGCTTTTCACCAAATTTCCCACTAAGCTGAAATGGTTTCAGGGCTCAATCTCACAACCAGATATACCTTCCTCATCTTTATCTCAGCCTAAAATGAAATTTCAAATACACCCCTGCAGCTGAATTTCTTCTTCTCAAATTCTCCTCTGTGGCTCCAATTTAGTGACCTGCTGCCGACTTAAAATCTTAGTGGAAATCCTGAACTGTCGCCACAGCCCCAAAAGAGCAGAGCAAAGGAACCAAGTGGCCAGGAGTCCCAATGGATGAGCACCAGGAGAGGGTACCAAACAGCGACCACGCTCTGTAAAATGACCAGCCCCTCTGGTAGGGATTCTCTCTTTCCAAATTGAATGGAACCAAACTCAGGCTGTGCCCTAGACCCTCCCACCCTTGGTCTGAGTTTGGTTCCATCCTCTCAGAGAGGACTAAAGGAGTTCTCCTCCCTCCACACCTAAACAGGGCTTGAGGTAACCCTTGCTTTCTTGCTGGTCAGAGGAGAGGGATTTCTCTCTTTCATTTCCCCAGCCATGTCTCCCCAACTGAGCATGTGGGAGAGTATCTTTGGTTTCCTCTTACCCATTTGTCCCCCTCAGTGGAGCCAGGAATAGCTTCAGTGCTGAATGACACAAGCCCTGTGTAGCTGAAACAGACCCTGTACAGAGCGCAACTTCAAGTGCCAATTCACGCCTTTTGCCTGTAACTGATGATCACATGGAGACGGCTAGACTCTAACAGAGAAATATGGGGTCTCTGTTGTTGTTTGTGTTACCTGGAGGTGCCAGCCAGATGAGAGCCCTGTTGGGCTGAGCCGTCTGCAGTCATACAATAAAAAACAGCCCCGGCCCCAGAGAATTTGCAAGTCTAGGTTCAGGCAAAACTTAATAGGCAGGTGAAACAAATGTGGGAGGAAGGAAGGGTAAGAGTTATGATCCCATCTGTGCAGTGCCAAGCAAACCTCGCAGAGTTGGGGAGCATGAGATTCAAAACTCTTTTGGCATCTGTCTTCATAACTTTTCCAACCAGACACCAAGAGCTGTCAGACTTTCCTCCGCTGTTTGTGGCCCAGCATTGCCTTTGCCTCTCCCACATTGTGGAAAATCTTTTCTCTGCGCTCTCACAAAGTCCTGTCAGTCAATTTGAGAGGAGGGGAATTCTCTTGTTTATCCAGGAATTATATTAACCTGAAGTCAGGTGCTGGTCTCTGTGACCAACCTCTCCCCGCCAACTCTTGGCTCCTACTTGGATCCATCAGCTTCTCCCCTTGAATTTGCCTGCCAGAGTGTGATGGCAGCACAGGTCAAGGAGTGTACACCTTTGTCTGTGTACCTTGATCAGGACTGAGGTGGGTGTGGGTACCATTCAGTGCCTCTCCATGGAGATAACAGATTTCTTGTTTCTCCAGGGACGTGCCTGTGATTTGCCCATATAACAATAATATTAACAAAAAGAAGAGTCATTTAAAAACACTGCAAAAATGGTGTCAAAAGAAAATAAAATGCTTAACATCTCCAGATTGACCCGTCTCAAATGCTAAATAGGATATGACATTCTCAGCTTAGTCACAGTGAAAACAGAAAAGTTGATAGCATACATTTCTCCTCCAGTCTGTCACCATCACACTGTCAGATACCAACTCCCTTTTGCTGTATCCTGGACCCACTTTTTAATATCCCTGTGACTTGGTCAGTTTACAGGTTCAGACATGCGCCCTCTGGTCTCTCCATTCATGCCTCTCCCACATGGTAAAGTCCATTACCTCAACAGAGTGAGGTTTCATAAACGCTTATACAAAAGTCTTTAATAAGAATTCCTGTTGGGGAGGTGGTAGATTTCTAATTACCCCTGGGAGGTTCCACTCAGCCTTCCTATCTCCATGGTTGCTGTGTCAAAAGCCCCAGGGATTTCTGTTTCCTTAGATCGCCTTCGCATATGTACCATGTTCCTACAGGACATGGCTTCTGTTGGAGCTTGGTCATGCCGTCCTGCTGCATACACCTGGTCTCTGTCTCTGCAGGACACAGAGATAGCTCTTTACATTTGTTTTATTAATTTCTTGCCATGAAACATAACTTTTTGACAGACCTTAGATCCTCTCTCTCAGATACAAAGTGGTTTTTGCCTGGGGGATGAGGGGGAGAAGTTAGCTTCCAGCTGTCAGAATTGGGGAGGGGAAACTGAAATGGTAATCAGTGTTGCAATATAAATTGTCGTCAGTAGATTTCAGTTAACCCCCCCTTACATGATGAGACTCTATAGTTTGTCTCTCCAGCTTCAGATTCAAGCTGGCCACAGGTTTGGTGGTCACATTCAGAAGTTTTTCTTTACAACTATAAGCACTTAAAAATGTATAATGAAATCTTAAATTCTGCAGAAGCTGATGGGATCTGGTTCAGTGAAGCACCATGTGCTGCCTCAGTCTGATCCCTGGTTCCCTTTAGATGTCACTTTTTGGTGCCTTTCTCCCTGGGCTGATTGCTCTGGGTTTTCAAGACACCAGGTGCATTTGGTTGGTTATTTCTGCCCCTCTGGCAGTGGGAGGGCTGTACATACACATCCTCCCTTGACTTAATTTTGTATTTTCCAATTTGTTGTGGCCTGGCCAGCCCCACGTCCACATCCTACCCCTTCTTTTTGAGCTCTTGGATCTCCCAGCATGCTCTCTTTCTCAACAAATTGGAATTAATAATTAATATAAAAAGCTTGAAAACATGAATGTTGTTACATAGTGTAATAACTGTAGATACTATTGTGAGATGTAGGAATCTATTGGTGATACAAGAGCTTATGTCTGTAAATAATCAGTTTAGAACCCAAATGATTTTAATAAAGAGAGAATTCTTACATGAGTGATTCAATAAACATTAATATACAACATGGAATGGGTGTCATGGTTTTGTGTCTTAAAATAATTTGGCTGCTACTTATGCTCCAAAATATGGTGACCTGAAGTCAGCACAAAAACATTGAGACCTCTGTACCAAGCAACATCCACACAATCTCCACATTCAGTGTTAAGCATGCTACTGCTGCCTAAGACAGCAATTCTCAAACTGGGGTCCGTGAGGGTACGCCAGGGGTTCCATGGGCCCCCCTGATCAACTCCTCTGCCTTCCTTCCAGTGCCTCCTTCACGCCGGGGAACAGCTGAGAGGGAGGGGGAGGAGCGGTCACAGGTCGCACAGCACGTCCCTTTCAGCTGGGGGGAAGGGGGTCTTTGTGTGCTGTCCCTGGCCTGAGCATCAGCTCTGCAGCTCCCATTGGCCAGGAACTGCGGCCAATGGGAGCTGCGGGTGCGGTGCCTGCGGGCAGGAGCAGCGTGTGGAGACCCCTTAACCCCCCACCTAGGATTCACTGCTAGAGCAGTGCTGGTCACTTTTGGGAGCTGCCTGAAGTAAGCGCCACCCCAACCCAGAGCCCCCCTCCCCACCCTAGCTCTTCCCCCCTCCAGCACCCAAATTGCCTCCTGCACCCTCTCCTGCCCTCAAACTACCTCCCAGAGTCTGCACCCCTCACTCCCTCCTGCACCCAAGCTCCCAGCCCAGAGCCTGCACCCCAACTCTGTGCCCCAGCCTGGTGAAAATGAGTGAGAGCAGGTGATGGAGGAAGGGGGCGTGGCTGAAGGGAAGGGGGCAAACACATGGCCTCAGGGAAGGTGGTGGGGCAGGGGCTGAGCAGGAGGGATTGGAGGGGCCTGAAAATTTTTAAATCAAAATGGGGATCCTTGGGTTGCTAAAGCTTGAGAACCACTGGCCTAAGGCACCAATCCTGCAACTTTCTTCAGGTGGCTGGATAGACCCCTGCATCTCTGCAGAGCCCCACAGTCACATTGAGGTGCTGGGGAGGAGTGGGGGCCCTTTCAAGTACGGCATGCAGTTCATAGTAGAAGCAGCAGGTCCCAGTTGCTGATGTGACTGCTGCAGTTCCCTGCTTTCACCAGGCACTGAGTCTCATCCCTCTCACATCCCATGTTTTGCATCCTCTTGCAATTGCATGTAGCTACTGTCTCTGTTCCTCCAGTTGCTCCTTAGCTGGGTTTGTGCCACCGCCACCATGTAAGAGCCAAGAAGGTCCAGGACTTCTGTTGTGCTCCAGGCAGGGGCAGCAGGTGGAGGTGGCATGCTCTGCACTGACTTGGCACAGGCATTTCCAGGACCAGCGGTGGCTGGGAAAGGGGTGGAGGTGGGAAGGCTGCTGTCCTGGGGCAGTGTCTGCCCAGGCGCTTTGGCCGCCTGCGATTTGGGGAGCTGGGAGGGGGGCTGTCAAGGTAGCGGGGCAACAGCTCTAGGGGGCACGAGCGGCCGTAGCCTGCGCAGGAGGGGCCTGATCCACGCTCGTGCTGCGGGCTGCTGCACTGGGCTCCGCAAGCAGCTCACGCGGCCGTGCTCGTGTCACATGGTGTGTTTCCGTTGACAACGCCGCCCTGGCGCTGGTAGGTAGGTAGTTCGGGTGCTGCTAGGGACCCCCCGCCCCCGCCGCTTGCCCTGGGGCACCCCGAGGGCCGGGCAGCTCCTCCCGTGGGTCAGGCCGGGGGCTCCGCTCCGCTCCCACCCAGCCCACAGCGAGGCCCCAGCCTTGGCTTTGTCCCTTGGCCTGGGCTGGGCTCTGCCCGGAGCCCGCGGGCCAGTGCGGGGACCTCGCAGCTAACGCCTCCCTCGTGGGGTTGCACCTTCCTCCAGCCTGGCTCCGAGCCACTGCAGGGTTCCTGGACCTCCCTGGTTCCTTTCCGAACCCAATTACAGCCTTGGCCTTCAGCATCCCCTGGCAACGAGTCCCACAGGCTGACGTCCTGTGTGCCCAGGTATCACATTGAGTGACCCTGGTTCTGGTGTTATCAGAAGGGGGAGTAACACTTCCTGCTTCACTTGCTCCACACCAGTCATGTCCTCCCCCCCCCGAGTTGGCTCCTTTCCAAGCTGAACAGTTCCAGTTCTTTTAATCTCTCCACATTTCACAGCTGTTCCATATCCATCATGGTTTTTGTTGCACTTCTCTGTACTTTTTCCAATTCTAATACATCATTTTTGAGATGGAGTGACCGGGACTTTGCAGTATTCACGATATGGTTGTACCATGAATTTATATAGTGGTGTTATGATATTTATCATTTTATGATTTTGCCCCTTCCTAATTGTTCCTAAACTGCCGCTGTGGTCTGCAGATGTTTTCATAGAACTAGCCTCAGTGACTTCAAGAGCTTTCTTGAGTGGTAACAGCTAATTTAATCCCATGATTTTGTATGTTGGGATTATGTTTTCCAATGTGTGCATTTATCAACACTGAACCAGAAGGGCAGGAAGATCTGGTGCCCCCATGGGCATCGTCCTCATTCTCCTCGGATGAAGTGGTGGCGGGTATGTCCTCCACACTGCCTGCCATGAACAACAGGGCACACCAAGAGTTGCTCAAGAGTGTGGCTTTGCCCCTCATTAAGACTGTACATAACACCACTAAGGTGTTGTGGTTAACACCCACCTCTCTTTCCTCCCTGCCCCCTGGCAAAAGGAGTAGAGAGAAAATACTTTGTGCCCTCTAAGCGGTGTGAGTGCCTGTTTACTCATCCTCAGCCGGGTACTCTGGTAGTGGAGGCAGCCAGCCAGAAAGAAAGGCAGGGACAACGGGCTGACGCCTAAATCTGAAGAAGCTATATCTCTTTGGTAGGAAGGTGTATTCAACCGGGGGGCTTCAGCTTTGCATTGCCAACTAGTTATAATTCCTAAAACATGCTGTCCAAGTTTCAGGAACTGCTTCAGCGGCAGACTCCCACTTGGAGTTTGTGGCTGTCCTGAAGGAGGGCAAGGTCGTCACAAAGACCTACTTACAGGGCTCCCTGGACTCAGTGGCCTCAGCAACCCAGACAATGGCAACTGCGATAGCCATGAGATGGAGCTCATGGCTTCAAGTGTCAGGGCTCTCACACGACATCCAACACACTATCCAGGACTTGTCTTTTGACTGTTCAGGACTATTCTTGTTGCTAACAGACACTAGGTGCCACAGCCTGAAAGACTCATGGACAACCCTGAAGTCCCTTGGGGTTCATACGCCAACCCTCCAAAGAAAGCCTTTTAAGCCGCAACCTGCCCCTCGTTTCTATTCAGCTCATCCTAGGCAGGACTATAGCAGGAAGTGGGACAGGAGTAATAGGCAGAGGCCCTCTCGGTCCTCCTCTAACCAGAGCCAAGGCACAGCGAAGCAGCCCTCAGCCTCCAAACCAAACTTTTGAAGGTATGCCTGGGAGCGACTCACCAGTTGAGATCCCAGATTCTTCCCCTCCCTTTGTGCATCATCTGTCCCATTTCTACCATGCCTGGGCTCGAATCACCTTAAACCAATGGGTCTTGAGCACAGTAGAATTGGGATATTCTCTCCAATTCTGGTCCCTCCTGCCTTCCCACACATGCTCCTCATCCCTTTTCAGGGACTCTTCTCACTAGCAACATCTAGTGCAGGAGGTGCAAACACTCCTACAATTCGGGACAGTAGAGGCGGTCCCTCCAGTTCAGGGGCAAGGGGTTCTACTCCCAGTATTTCCTAATCCCTAAAGCCAAGGGTGGGCTCAGGCCTATTTTAGACCTGTGAAACCTATAAACAAATTCATGAAGAAATTGAAGTTCCGTGTGATCTCCCTGGCTTCCATTATTCCCTCCCTGGATCTGGGGGACTGGTACGCCACCCTTAACTTGAAGGACACGTACTTTCAAATGTCCATAATTCTCTCCCACAGATAGTTCCTCCATTTCATGGTCGTCAACACCCACTATCAGTTTACGGTCCTTCTCTTCAGCCTCTTGGCAGCTCCTCAGGTGTAAACCAAGTGCATGGCGGTTGTGGCAGCCTTTCTAAGGAAGTGGCAAGTGTAAGTATTTCCGTACCTAGACAACTGGCTAATCACAGGCCGCTCCTGGGCCAAAGTGGAGACCCACATGAGCTTGGTGCAGATGATGTTCCACAGGCTCAGCCTTATTTTGAATGTGGCAAAGTCAGCCATAGCCCCCACTCAGAGGATACAGTTCATCATTGCTCTCCTAGACTCTGATTAGGCCAGGGCAGTCCTCCAGGTATCTCGCTTCCTTGCCTTGGGCACCATCATAGAGGATCTCAGAAGATTCCTCTTTACAATGGTGCAAAATTGCCTGAAACTGCTCAGGCATATGGCTCCTTGCATGTATGTGGTACAGCATGACAGGCTGCATCTCCATCCCCTTCAGGCTTGGCTAGCCCAGGTACACAGGCCAAACCAAGACCACAGAGACAAATTGGTCACACTGACTCCTCAAGTCCCTCTTGTGTGGCTTGACCAGCAAGAAATATGTGTGGGAATACCCTTCTCCAGGCCTCAACCATCACTGTCTCTAGTCACAGACGCATCAGTGATGGAATGGCGAGGCGCACCTAGGAAGACTCAGGACTCAAGGTCTCTGGTCCCAGACGGAACTTTTGCTGCACATCAACGTCAGGGAGCTGCATGCGGTTCGCCTCGCTTGTCAGATGTCCCAAACCCATCTACAGATGTGTATTGATATTGTCAGACAATACCACAGCGATGTTCTATATAAACAGACAGGGTGGTGCTCACTTCTCTCACCTGTTTCAGGAAGCGCTCAAGCTGTGGAACTTCTGCATTGCCCACTCAATACATCTGGAGCCCTCCGGGCTCGCAGAATAAACTGGTCAATCATCTCAGCAGGTCCTTCCAGGGCCACAAGTGGTCCCTCCGCCTGGATGTCACTATCAATGTCTTCCAAAGGTGGGGATTTCCCCAGATAGACCTATTCTCAACATAGTGCGACAGCAAGTGTCAGCAGTTCTGTTCCTTCCCATGAAGGCCCAGGTTCACTCATGGACGCCTTTCTCTTCCCTTGGAAGGGGCACTTGCTGTATGTGTTCCTGCCCTTCCCATTCGTTCACAAGGTCCTGCTGAAGGTCTGACAAGAGGGACCATCGATCATCTCGATAGCACCAGCATGGCCAGGTCAGCCACTGATTCACTATGCTTCTAGACTTGTCGGTGGATACGCCTATAACTCTGCCCCTGGTCCCCGACTTCATCACGCAGGAACACGGCTGCCTCCAGCATCCCAATCTAGAGTCTCTCCATCTCACGGAATGGAAACTCCATGGCTAATCCCGTTAGAGCTTGCATGCTCAGACTCAGTTAGGGAGGTTCTCCTTGGCAGCAGAAAGCCATCCACTCGGGCCACTTATCTAGCTAAGTGGAAGAGGGTCTTGATTTGATCACTGCGGAAGGGCACTCTTCCATTACAGTCATCAATTCCCTTCATCCTGGACTGTTTACTTCACCTAAAACAGCAAGGCCTGACGGTATCATCAGGCAAGGTGCACCTTGCCACTATTTCGGCTTTCAATCCCGGCTCAGCTGGACAGTCAGTATTCGCTAACTGCATGGTTGGGCACTTCCTCAAAGGTCTACATAGACTGCACCTTATGCCCATGTGTGGAATGAATTATGGTATGTGCCCCAATATGGAGGTGATGTGTTACACAACAAAATTCATGTGGGGGTGGGGCCAAGGGGTTTGGAGAGTGGGAGGGGGCTCAGGGCTGGGGGGAGGGTTAGGGTGGGGCCAGGGATGAGGAGTTCGGGGTGCGAGCTCTGGGGTGGGGCCAGGGATGAGGTGTTTGGGGTGTGGGAGGTTGCTAGGGGCTGGGGCAGAGGATGGGGGGGGCGGGATGAGGGCTCTGGGGGGGGGGCCAGGAATGAGTTTAAGGGGTGCAGGCTGCCGTATGGCTGTGGTAGAGAGAGGACTCCCCCCAGCCCTCTCTCACTACAGCAGCTTGGGGCAGGGAGAGAGGAGCCTCTCCCTGGCTGCGGCAGGTCCACGCTGGGGCTGGCAGGGAGGGGCGCCTCTCCCTGGCTGCGGCAGGTCCATGCTGGGGGAGGGCATCTCTCCCCGCCACAGCCCTGAGCCCCTGTATGGGGCTTAATAGGCAGCTGCGCGCCCGCGCAGCTTAGAGTGAACTTAGCCCTCAAGTAAGGCAGCCAATTCCCCCATGGGATCACAACCTTGTGCTCTCAAGGCTGTTGGGTCCTCCCTTCGAGCCCCTAGCAACATGCCCTCTACTTTAGTTTTCTTGGAAGGTGGCATTCCTAGTGGCTATAACATCAGCCAGGAGGGTATCTGAGCTCAAGGCCCTGAGATCCAAGCCCCCTTATACTGTGTTTTATAAAGACAAGGTGCAGTTGTGACTGCACCCAGCTTTCCTCACAAAGGTAGTTTCGCAATTTCATGCAAATCAGGACATTTTTCTGCCAGTGTTCTTCCCTAAGCCACATCCTAATAACTGGGAACGGATGCTCCATTCCCGGGATGTCAAACAAGCATTAGCCTTTTACATTGAGCGGACAAAGCCATTTTGGAAATCAACACACTTCTTCATTGCGATTGCTGAGCAGATGAAGTGGCTCCTGGTGTTGTCCCAAAAGATCTCTTCATGGATCACAGCTTGTATCAGGGCATGCTATGACCTAGCAAAGATACTGGCCCCAGCCACAAAAGCACAAGCTTCATCTGCAGCATTTCGGGTGCAGGTCCCTATTCAAGACATCTGCAGAGCAGAGACGTAGTCATTTGTTCACACCTTTACATCACACTATGCCATCAAACAGCAGGCTAGAGACGGTGCCACATTTGGCAGAGTGGTGCTGCAGTCTGTAACTCGGTGAACTCCAACCCCCCCCTAGGGACTGCTTGGGAGTGGAACCAGTTTGGAACTGTGTTACTGTTTGTTCATGTTATGCTTTACATCATAGACTTGGTCTTGGGAGGGAGTGTGTGGTTCCTCCTAGGGCACTGAACTGCAAATGTGTAGGATGGAAACATAAGAATGGCCATACTGGGTCAGACCAAAGGTCCATCCATCCCCATAGCCTATCCGCCAACAAAGGCCAATGCCAGATGCCCCTGAGGGAGTGAACCTAGCAGGTAATGATCAAATGATCTCTCTCCTGCCATCCATCTCCACCCTCTGACAAACAGAGGCTGATACCATTCCTTACCCATCCTGGCTAATAGCCATTAACGGACTTAATCTCCATGAATTTATTGGGATTCACAAGCTTGAATTCGAGAAGTGTTGCTCATGGCCATTCCAAGACCCACCCGCCTCCCTTCTGTCGGAGTATCCGTCAAGAAGTAACTGAAGAGGTGGCAGGTTCGCAGGGACCTGTATACATATAGCTCCATGAAAGTGCGACTCCAGGAGGCTCTACAGCCAATCCGACAGGTACCACTAAGGGAAAAACTTTCTGGAAACCGTGCATCCGGCATGCATACACCTACTTGGAATGCATGTGAGTAAGGCTATGTTTTAGTCACGGATATTTTTAGTAACAAGTCACAGGCAATAAACAAAAAGTCACGGCCCCATGACCTGTCCATGACTTTTGCTAAAAATACCTGTGACTAAATCTTACCCTCTGGGAGAGGGGCGCTCCTGAAGTTTGCTGTTGGGATGGGGGGACAGCGTGGAGCAATGGTCCTGCTGGGGGGGGCAGCCCAGGGCCTCCTGCTGCTGCTTGGGGGGGGCAGCCCGGGGCCTCCTGCTGCTGCTTGGGGGGGCAGCCCAGGGCCCCCTGCTGCTGCTTGAGGGGGGGCAGCCCAGGGCCCCCTCCTGCTGCTGCTGCTTGGGAGGGGCGGACCGGGGCCCCCTCCTGCTGCTGCTTGGAGGAGGGCGGCCCAGGGCCCGCTGCTGCTGCTGCTGCTGGGAGGGGGGCAGCCTGGGGCCCCCTGCTGCTCCCATTCCAGGCGGGTGGCAGCCGGGGTCCCTGCCACCACTGCCGCTGGCCCCGGACTGCTGTCCCAGGGCAGCTCCAGGGACAACTGCCTGGGGCTACCAGAGCAGCAGCTGGTGCGGCTGGCCCCCCCCAGGGCTTCCCCAGCTGCTGGGGTGGTCCTGGGGTCAGCCGCACCAGCACTGCAAAATTCACAGAGGTCACAGAAAGTTACAGAAGCTGTGACCTCCATGAATGATTCGTAGCCTTAGACATGAGTAACACATCTCGAAGAACAACAGTTACAAAAGGTAGATAAGGGGGGGGTGGGTGTATGCAATATTCTTGCTAAGAGTGACTACTTCATACAGTTTCTCACTTGTCTTATGTGTAGAAGCTGTACTGAATGGATGCCTCTGGGCTTCCATCTTACCATAGAAGAAGCAGATGTCCCTCATGAACACATGCCATGGGACCCTAGTATAAGGCGAGTCTCACCCACAGCTGGTATTTTTCCTGGCATATTCAACCTTTTTCCTGATGCTTGATGTACTTCCTCTCCAATCTTGCTAAATTCAGTTATGGTGCACTTTTTATGTAGAGTGCCACCAAGCATTTTGTTAAACAAGTGCTCTGCTGGTATTCTCCAAAGATTCAGCTACTAGTCGGTAATCTTCATCGTCCCATGGAGGCCTAAAAATGATCAGCAGGCAGAAGCCATTGGACGGAACCCCAGACCGGCTGAGCTCCTATAAATGTAAAATGAGTTACTGGCACGCAAAACCTTAAATTACAGTAAATAAATGAAGACTTGGCACACCACTTCTCAAAGGTTGCCGACCCCTGGTATATGGCAACCAACTGTCACTAAGTCCAGCTTGCCTAGGTGGCAGGATAGACTGGAGTACCCAAGAAGACTGTTCGTGACTCCATGGTTAGACTGTTTATAGTGCTTCAGGAGTTCACATTTGTGAAGTCTAATTTTTGAGCATATAACGAGTTTGGCACGTCTGCCCTACTTTTAGACAGTCTGCCCTGATATTGGCCGTGAACCACTCCAGACAATGTGACAACCCAGAGCCTCCTTATAACTCTTTTGGCACAATAAAGAAAGCTGATAAATACCACTGAACTGGTTCTTTTTTGTCCATGATGGTAAGTCAATTTGAAGCATTCCTTCCATTTTTAGTAATTGTAACATTAAAAAAATTAATCGGTATCATGTTGTGAGCATTAACTATAACACAGTACTGTCAGTTGAGGGCCACAAATTAACTTTGTTAGGGCTGGACATTTGACATGCCTGTGTTAAAGCGTAGTTAAAAAATCTGATTTTAAAACATTTTCTCAACTGTCTGTCTACATGATTGTTCTAGGTTTGTCATGTTTGGTATCATTGTGTTCCTCTGAGAAAGGGCTTTTGAATGAGACCCCAAGTTGGTCTATTGCAAACAATGCTGAGTTATCAAAATGTCTAAGAACTTAAGGATCTGGAGCCAGGGAGGAAGGGAGACAGTGAGTCCCCCTGCCACACCACAAAGAGTGACACCACTGAAATTATGACTCTGTAGATTTTTTACAAAACAAGTGACACCTTCCTTACTTTTTGTCATTAAATTTCCCACAGAATTACACATGTTCCCAAACTATTAAAAGCTTTTAAGGGAGGCTCAGGCCATTGTACTGAAGTCTAATTAAATTCCCCCTTTGTCTCTTGTCATTCTTGTAGATGCCTTATTTATTTTGCTAGCTAATGTCTAAAGCCATGAAATCCTATTAACCTGAATCTACCTGACAGGGTGTGATAGAGGGAGGTGGAGAATATGAGAGCTGACATACTTTCTCCTGAGTGTGCCCTATTTTCTCTTTGTTAGTATAGGTGGATAGAGAGAGATTTCTTCAGGTGAAAGAGATGGGCTTCTACATCAGCCCCTTGTCTAGAGCCACCTGCCGCAAAGCACACCCCGATTCCCAGTCATCCCCCAGACATTATCAG